>NC_134496.1:11758670-12113670 GCF_040206685.1 Ascaphus truei | reverse complement strand
CACTCACCCTCTCTCTCACTCACTCACCCCCTCTCTCTCTCACCCCCTCTCTCACCCCCCCTCTCACTCTCTCTCACCCTCTCTCTCTCCCTCACCCACTCTCTCTCTCTCACTCACCCTCTCTCTCACTCACCCTCTCTCAACCCTCTCACCCCCTCTCTCTCACTCACCCTTTCACCCCCTCTCTCTCACCCTCTCTCTCTCACCCTCTCTCTCCCTCTCATCCACACTCTCTCACCCCCCTCTCTCACTCACCCTCTCTCTCACCCCCCTCTCTCTCTCTCACCCCTCTCTCTCACCCTCTCTCTCTCTCACCCCTCTTTCTCTCTTACCCCCCTCTCTCAACCCCCTCTCCTCTCTCACCCCACATCTCTCTCTTACCCCTCTCTCTCTCACCCCCTCTCTCACCCCCTCTCTCTATCACCCCCTCTCTCTCTCACCCCTCTCTCTCTCACCCCTCTCTCTTTCACCCAATCTCTCTCTCACCCCCCCTCTCTCGCTCACTCCCTCTCTCGCTAACCCCTCTCTCGCTCACCCTCTCTCTCACCCTCTCTCTCACCCTCTCTCTCACTCACCCTCTCACTCACCCTCTCAACCCCTCTCTCTCTCACCCCCTCGCTCTCTCACCCTTTCTCTCACTCACCCTCTCTCTCTCACCATCTCTCACCCCCTCTCTCTCTCTCTCACACACCCCCTCTCTCTCTCTCTCTCACCCCGCCCCGCTCTCTCTCTGTCTCTCTCTCTCTCTCTGCTGCAGGGGGTGGCCAGGTGCTACATGGGGGGGGCATGTTGCAGGGGGGTGATGCGCAGGGGGTTGTACGGTCCTGCAGGTAGGAAGGGGGCGGACAATGTTGCAGGGGGGGCGATGCGCAGGGGGTGTCATGGTCCTGCAGGTAGGGGGGGGGGCGATGCTGCAACCTTCAGGGGGTGGCCCGGTGCTGCAGCCGGCTGGATGAGGCTGGGGATGGCCGCTACTGCAGGGGGTGGCCCAGTGCTGCAGGGGGGGCGATGCGCAGGGGGTGGCCCAGGACGCAGGGGTGTGTCCCGATGGTGGGGGCAATGCTGCAGGGGGGGCCATACGCAGGGGGTGGCCCAGTGCTGCAAGTGGTGGGGGTGCGATGCTGCAGGGGGGGGGCGCAGCGGCAGGCTCCTGTCCCACGAGGCTGCTCCCACATGCACCAGGCCTCCCTCTCACGTCGGCGCGCCGGAAGCTTAGGCCAGCTGCTGACTTCCGGTGCTGCCGATAGGGAGACCCGACACATATTTTTTTTTAGTTTCGTTTAACTGGCGCCCGGCCGCGCAGGGGGCCCGGGACGCCAGTATCCTTTCCCCCCCGTATCCTCCCCCTCTTGGTAGCCCTGATGCCCTGTACTGTATTGTCTCTTTAGTAAAGCGCTGTGTACCCTGTGCGCGCTGTATAAATTAAGATATACATATATACAGTACATCTCTGCTTTTGGATGCCCAACCTCATTTTTACAAAGTGAACAAATTCTGCCAAGTCACATTCATTGTGTGGGGGGGGGGGGGGGGCGGGAAGAGATCTTTCTTTCCTCAAGGTCGGCTTGGATGAGCTACCGAGATGAACAGAGTGAAACGAAAGCAATGTCTGTAACTGGTACCATCGTGTCCTGAAGCAATTTGATAATAAAATGAAAAGCTGTACACAACTTACATTATCTGTACCAAGGAGAAAGACATATCTATACATGAGTGTAGTCGAAAAAGGGGAAGCTAACCATTCACCGCCTGACAAAGCACTACGTGCGAAACGTGTAGAGGTCACATGAGATTGTTCCTGTGGCGTTTGCAGTCGGAGGTTGCGCAGGTCTCTTCACTTGCCCGGTGGGTATGTACTGAGATCGGCTCCGGATCCTTTCCTTGTACTAGCGTGGATGTGATATTGATCTGCCTTACCTCTCTGCCCCATGTTGGCTTTCAGCCAGCTTTTTAAACCCCTTATTTCATTTCCTTTGTTAACGATTGGTTGCTTATTGCTCCCTACCTATATTGTTGTTTTTATTAAAGATACATTGTCCCCTTAGTGCGCCTGTCTGTCATTTTGTTTCCCTGTCTGTGAGCTCCCCTTCGGGAGCTCACTTTTATAGGGGGTGTGTGGAGTCCCCCAGACTGACGGCAGCAAGAGGGTCTATACGCAGTGACAGCCCTAGCGCGGAGTGACACTTTTGTTGTTCGTCTAACCCTTCATATACCGCATAATACTGCTGGAAATCTGGCTCACACGACTGTTATCAGGACAACCCTTCTCCTCTTATCTGTTCCTTCCCCTTATTTCATAGACAATTAATAATATAAATAAGACAATAAATAATAAAGGGACAGGACTTTCTGTTACGGCAACCGGTACTCCTATAAATACACTGAGTAACCTACGGTATGGAGACCATATTCTGTCCTGCAACATATGAATGAGACCAGTATGCCTATTTTAAGCACCTCACAACTACCGGAGACTTTCGCAGACGCCACCAGTCTAAGTTCTTTCAAAACTAAAGCGGTCTTACATTTTAATCTGGTCTGTAACTGTTGCATACGCCAATAATATATATTATCTCTAACTGTGCATGCAATGTCTTGTATATAATGCATAACCCTGATTCAGTTAATGTAACTATGTATTTGTAACCATGTATCCGTCATCATAACTCTATACGTGAAAACGAGAAATAACTCTCAATGTATTACATCCTGGTAAAACATTTTATAAATAAATAAAGCAACTTATAGAAATGACCAGCAGGAAAGTCCTTGGCCAAAGTAAGGGTTTCTCCTTTGGGGCATGGAAGAGTTAAGGTTCAGCCGGACCAAAAGTGATGTTTATCAGCTGTAAGAAATGGTTCTTTAAGAAACTCATTCAGCCTTATCATAATTGTTGGCATCCCCAGCATTACTTTGTGAATATAGTTGCCCCATTCTTCCCATACAGGAAACGCTGGTTCTGCAATATAAATAGATCTCGATGGGCTAAAGCCACCATCTCTGTTAAATCAGGGCCCATAGCGTGACATTACTTAAGAAAGGGACGTTATGTTCCCTGAGGTCAAGCGAATCCTCAAAGCTAATTATATGCAAAAACTATGTACAGTATGCTCGTCATTTTCATGGGGGAGAAGGAGCGGCTCATAGAGTAAAGACACAGAAAACAGAGACACTGCGTTTGAATCAGGGGAACCTGGGTCAAATCCTGGTGTCGGCTCCTTGTGACCTTTATTTATTTATTTATTTATAAAATATTTTACAGGAAGTAATACATTGAGAGTTACCTCTCGTTTTCAAGTATGTCCTGGGCAAGTTACTTTATCTCCCTGTGCCGCAGGCAACAAAAAACATAGATTGTAAGCTCTGAGGGGCAGGGACTGTGTCTGCAAAATTCAATGCAGAACACATCCTCCAAAAAAGAAGGAACTGGCACCCCACAGGTCTTCATAACAAAAAAAAAGATTTAAATCCACACAGTGGATATATTCAGATCCAGGAGTGCACCCAATGTCTTTCTGCAAAATTCTATATACAGTACAGCGCTGCAATACACTGTCAGTGCTATACAAGAAAAAATATTAGATTAGATCTCATTAGCATAGTCTTAACTTCATGTTATTGTAGCATAATATAGAAAAGTCCAAGATAGGATTTTGGGGATCAAGGGTATTCCAGTAGTGGGACAAGGTTACAATGTTCAATGCAAAGTAATCTCAGTAACTGTCTCCTAAATATAAATATATATATATATATATATATATATATATATATATATACAGTGTTCGACAAACCTATACATTTGCTCGCCCCGGGCGAGTGGATTTAACCCCCGGGCGAGTAAATATTGGCCCAAGCAGCACCACGTTTGGTACTAGGTGGCGAGTAGATTTTTTTGTGTGGCGAGTAGATTTTTTGGTGATTTGTCAACCACTGTGTATATATATATATATATATATAATATATATATATATATATAATATATATATATATATTATATATATATATATCAATGTGGGGGGGGTGGTCCCAATCAAGTCTGTATATTCTGTGAAGAGACAGTCTGGGGGCTCCCAATTGAGGAAACAATAAAGAAGGCGCCCTTTCCCGGCTTCACTCTCTATGAGAGGCCACCACCTCCAGGCAAAATGTATAGCGCACAAAATATTCTATTTAGTCCATAATAGACTGCATTATTCAGCCCCCCAGTGTTGACGGTGGTTCTAATAACACTTGGAGTAACTCCATGTTGCTGAAGGTGTGTTCCTCCTGTCCTTGTCTCTGGAATATGATGGGAATCCTCCGGTGTGCTGTCCGGCAGGGTGCTTGGGTAGAGAAGGGAAAAAATTGAGACCTCACCATCCATAAATTACTCGAGAGAGGGTGAACTTGAAAAATGTTATTCGATCATGTAAAAAGAAGGTAAAACAGGACCGACATGTCTCGCGCAGTGAGCTTTAGCAAGGTCCCTTAAGGGACTGTTTCCCTTTTCTATTGTAGCATAATGCTGCCTTTATCTTCCAATAACGTGAGTTTGTGTTTGTGTTACTTGGATGCAGACCCTGACATTGAGAAAGAGAGGAGAGGGCATTAACACTATTTGAATCATACTTTACCATAGTATTACACTTCGACCGACCTTGAAAAAGCACGATGTCAGGGTGTGAATGGGAGTAATACCAGGTTTAGGTCTGACCCACGTAATTTAACGTGAAGTCCCCCGCATTAACCTTAACGGCTTGTGACAGGGTAAATAAACGTCACCAGCCATATGCCTGGCAGACTTATCTGTAGTGCAGCAGTGCAGCAGTGCAGCAGTGAGGAGGTTAACTTTCAGCCGAGTTAATTAGTCTGAGCCTCATCAATGTGTTTTAAAACCCCCCAGGCTGTACACACATGCAGGCTGTCTGATCAAGAGGGAGTACTGAAATGCTGAAGGAAGATTACTGCTCAAAGGTCTGTCTCCTAAGTACCTGTTTGATGAACTGTCTATTTTGTTTTTGTGTGCTGTATTTTTAAAGGCTCAATAAATAAGCCTTATCAAAAGAACCCGCGTGTGGTTGCATGTACCCTGCAACATATGGTGTCAGAAGTGCGTGGATGTTAAGAGGCCCCTGCAGTTGAAGGGCCACACACAACAAAAAGAAAATGGAAGAATTTTTAAAAGAGTTTCTGTGCGAGCAGACCAGACAGCAGGGTCTGTTAATGCAGCAACAGGCCACAACTACAAGCAGAGAGAGATGAAAGACTATTGCAGCAGCAAACCCAGCTCCTAAACCGAGCAGCAGGCAGCACAGGAGGAGTGGATGGGCCAGGCTGCTGACCCAATCCCAGGGGTCTGCCAGTTCAGAACTTGCGAAGAAACACCTCTCGGTCCTCCTGAGGAAAATGGCTCCAAACGAGGATCCAGAGGCTTTTTTACTGACGTTTGAACGGGTTGCCGAAGCTCAGGGCTGGTCTGCAGATCGCTGGGCAACTGCTTTGGCCCCGCTCCTCATAGGAGAAGCCCAGGCCTCATATCAGGGCCTCCCAGCAGATCAGGCAATGGACTACCAACAAGAAAAAGCCGCCATACTGGATCGCTTAGGTCTGACCCCAGAGACCTACCGGCAGCAGTTCCGTAACCTGAAGTACACCGCTAAGATGAGACCCCGGGTAGTCGCTCAGCGGTTATTGGACTTGTGTAACCGCTGGATACAACCCGAGGAGCACACTAAGGAGGCAATTCTTAAGCAATTTGTTTTGGAACAATTCCTACAGATAATACCCCCTTCCGCATGCTCGTGGGTAAAACGCCATGCTGCTGAAACCCTATCTTTGGCGGTCCGACTCGTTGAGAATTTCCTTGCGGCCGAGAACCAGGTGAGTGCCCTGGACCCGATGGATCCAACTGCACCAGCACTTGCGGACACCCAAAGAGGGGGATCGGAACAACGGGGAAACTACGGACCCTCCATATTCAACCGCCAAGTACCCCGAAAGGAGCAGTCCTTCCAACAAGGAAGAAGTCAAAACGCCGGGCACCTCATCCCCTTTCTGATGTCGGCTTGTCGCCAAATGACAGGAACTTCCAAGGATGTCGCCCACAGGACCCACCAGATGCCTGGTCTCCAGTATCCGGTCCAGCGGAGCGCTATCCACGGCACCCTCCTGTGAGGGAACCCTCTCCATGTTCCGCCTGCGAAGAACAAGGCCACCGGCATGTGGACTGTCCACAGATGGATTGTTCCTTCAGCAGGACCGTCGCCTCGACCTTCACTAGAGAAAATTACATGCCCTGGCTACTTCCAGCCCAGATTGGGGGTAAAACCGTCCAGGCCCTTGTAGATTCAGGCTCTGGGAAAACTTTGGTCGTCCAGGAACTGTTACCGCCTAACGTGTGTTCCTTTGACTCCCCATGCAGTATAGAATGTATACACGGCGATGTAAAACGGTATCCGACGGCCAAAATCCAGCTACAGATAAAAGGTCAGGAGGCCTACCTCGAAGTAGGACTCGCTCCTTGGCTCCCTGCCCCCGTTGTGCTCGGCCGGGACTGGCCTTTCTTTTCAAACCTAATGGCTCCAGTCTCTCACGAGGAGCCATATTCTATGGCTCAGGAGAACCCTGGTAAACTGTTCCCCTTCTCGGCAGACCTTTTCCCCAGTAGACACCGGGTTCCAAAGACTCGAAAGCAGAGGCGCTCTGACAAACAGGACTGGTTGCAGAAATCTGGGTCTCAAGGTGACCGTACTAGTAGCCAGAAGTCACAAGTGAAGGCTGGGGATGGCCAGAAGGAGGGGGATATAGGCCCTGGAGATTTACCAGACCTATACCTCCCTGATTTTCACCAGAGGCAAAGGGAAGACCCAGTCCTTGCTAAACAATATGATAAAATGGTAAAAATTGAGGAGCAGATATTGAATGCACAGGGGGTGATAGTTTCCCCCCATTTTGAATTGTCAAATGATATCCTGTATAGGGTGAATAGGCAGACACAAACAGGGGAGGTCACCAGACAAATATTGGTTCCCAAGGCGTTTGTTAAATCTGTATTCACCCTAGCCCATACTGTCCCTTGGGGTGGTCACCTTGGTAGGGATAAAACCTTGGACCATATTTCATCCTGATTCTATTGGCCAGGGATGCATAGTGATATTGCTAAGTTATGTGCAGCATGTCCTGAGTGCCAGCTAACTAGTCCGAAGGGACAAAAACCAGCCCCCTTGGTCCCTCTACCCTTGGTGTCAGTTCCCTTTGAGGGGATTGGAGTAGACTTGGTAGGACCTCTAGAACCTTCTGCGAAAGGACACAGGTTTATTCTCGTAATAGTTGACTATGCAACAAGATATCCTGAGGCGTTCCCCCTGAAGACAGCAACGGCTAAGCAAGTAGCCAACAAGTTGTTGAAGCTGTTCTCACGGGTTGGACTTCCCCAGGTTATGTTGACAGACCAAGGTACAAATTTTCTGGCTAAACTGATGCAGGATGTCTTAAAATTACTAGAGGTTAAGTCTGTTCGGACATCGGTCTACCATCCACAGACTGACGGATTGGTGGAAAGATTTAACCGAACTCTAAAAGGGATGCTGAGAAAGTTTGTAGATTCAGAGAAGAGAGCCTGGGATGAATTTCTCCCTTTTCTGCTGTTTGCAGTGCAGGAAGTTCCCCAGGCCTCCACGGGATTCTCTCCATTTGAACTGCTATATGGCCGCTAACTCCGGGGTATCCTAGACCTCCTAAAGGAGTCCTGGGAGGAACAGCGGTCCCCTTCAAAGAATACCCTGCAATATGTATTGGACAATAAAGAAAACAACCAGGGAAGCGCTATATTAGTTGGGATCAGGCTCAGCAGCCAATTTTATGTATAAACCACATATAAAACAATAGCATAAAATAGCATGATTGAATACACAAAAATATAATATATAAAATGAGTAACACAAGTCTCTGCCAGTTGGAGATTGTCCAGGTGATGTAAGTGCAAGTTAATGCCCCTGTCTGATGTGACAGACTCGGGCAAGAGTGACCTTTGAGAGGTATAAATCCAGAGTGGTAGCTGGGATGGAAAGCGCTACCAACTGTGCAGGTAATGAAGTGTGTAGAAATGGGAAGGTGCCGTAGGCATCAAATATGGAAAAAGCTCACCCAGACTTCAAACTCTTTGCGCTGGTGGCTCCTTTTGTTTCGTCCTTCACAGCCTCGCTGCAGAAACTCCGCTGTACAGCTCTCCTGGGCTTGCACACCAGGGATGGAACTACTCACAGGGCGCCGGGTTTCCGGGTATGACGTCACGGCCGGACGTGACGCACCAACCCTTCCCGGCTGTGCCTGGAGCTGCCGCAGCACACAGGGGCTGAGAGCCGAATTTCACACACCTCACACAGCTTCAAAGTTCCACAGCCTCCGCAGTACACTCTCCAAGGGACTCCACGTTAGACCACCAGGACTGGGGCAATGAGACAGGGATGCACAAGAGCTGCAACCCCTCTAGACTCCTCCTCCTACGCGTTTCAGCACGTGACGTGCTTTCATCAGGGATAGGAGGAGGAGTCTAGAGGGGTTGCAGCTCTTGTGCATGCTGTGTGAGGTGTGTGAAATTCGGCTCTCAGCCCCTGTGTGCTGCGGCAGCTCCAGGCACAGCCGGGAAGGGTTGGTGCGTCACGTCCGGCCGTGACGTCATACCCGGAAACCCGGCGCCCTGTGAGTAGTTCCATCCCTGGTGTGCAAGCCCAGGAGAGCTGTACAGCGGAGTTTCTGCAGCGAGGCTGTGAAGGACGAAACAAAAGGAGCCACCAGCGCAAAGAGTTTGAAGTCTGGGTGAGCTTTTTCCATATTTGATGCCTACGGCACCTTCCCATTTCTACACACTTCATTACCTGCACAGTTGGTAGCGCTTTCCATCCCAGCTACCACTCTGGATTTATACCTCTCAAAGGTCACTCTTGCCCGAGTCTGTCACATCAGACAGGGGCATTAACTTGCACTTACATCACCTGGACAATCTCCAACTGGCAGAGACTTGTGTTACTCATTTTATATATTATATTTTTGTGTATTCAATCATGCTATTTTATGCTATTGTTTTATATGTGGTTTATACATAAAATTGGCTGCTGAGCCTGATCCCAACTAATATAGCGCTTCCCTGGTTGTTTTCTTTATTGTCCTTATTCAGCAAGGTTTGGGTACCTTGCATTGGAAGCTGCTTATGTGTTTGGATCATTTTGGTTCCGTCTGCCATTTTTTGTGCTATAACCACAATTAACCCCTCTCACTCCTAATGGTTCATGTCACATAACCTATTAATGGTATAAAAGTATATGTATTCATAGGATTTAACTACTCACATCATCAAGGTGTATTTTCGTTTCCATTCAATTTATAATTAAAATTTTTTTTTATTTTTTTTTTTTTTTTTTTTTTTCCCCTTTTTTTCCCCCCCTTTTTTTTTTTTTTTTTTTTTTTTTTATCACACTTGGATTTATTCAATAATCCATTTTACGGTGAGTGGTTTCAGGAACAGATCACCAGGCGCACTAATTTTTCTTTTGTTTGCTTGTTAATATGTATTGGACCTTAGGAAGCGCCTAGATGTGGTTGGCCATTTTGCTAGGGAGAATCTTAGATCAGCCCAGGACAGTCAGGAGAGACATTACAATCAAAATGCTTGTATGAGAGTGTTTCACCCGGGAGACCAGGTGATGTTATTGTTACCCAGTTGTGACAGCAAACTCCTAGCCAAATGGCAGGGCCCATTCGAAGTACTCCGCCGCACGGGTGATGTGGATTACGAGATTGCTCAACCAGGGTCCAGGAAGGGTAAACAAATTTACCATGTGAACTTGCTGAAACCCTGGAAGGTGCTGCGGTCTCCATTCATCCACCCGGTGGAGGAGGAAACGGACCTGGGTCCTCAGCCCCCACGGGGAACATCTATGGTGACGAGGAAGTCCCAATGGGTAGACAATTGTCCTCTGAACAAAAAGGGGACTTGTTAGAAATAATTACACAATTCAATGATGTTTTTTCTGATTTACCAGGGCAAACTAATTTAGTTTCACATGTGATAGAAACAGCACCTGGGGTAAAAGTACGTTCCCGTCCTTATAGGTTGCCTGAAAGTCGTAGGGCTCTGGTAGAGAAGGAGATACAAGAAATGTTACACTTAGGCGTGATTGAGGAATCTTGCAGTGAATGGTGTAGTCCGCTAGTTATGGTCCCTAAACCCGATGGGAAGGTAAGATTTTGTGTGGACCTCCGAAAGGTCAATGCGGTATCCAAGTTTGACGCATATCCTATGCCAAGGGTGGACGAGTTAATTGACGCCCTTGGTAACGCGGAATATATATCCACGCTGGACTTAACAAAAGGATTCTGGCAAATACCTTTAGAGGAAAATTCAAAATGCAAAACAGCCTTTGTCACTCCCATGGGTTTATACCAGTTTGTGACAATGTCATTTGGACTGCATGGAGCCCCAGCCACATTTCAGAGGCTCATGGATAAAGTGCTGAGACCTCATAGGGCTTAAGCTGCAGCCTACATTGATGACATTGTCATTTATAGTAAACAATGGCGGGCCCATCTAAATAGGCTGAAAGCCTTCAAATCTCTAAGAGAGGCAGAGCTCACAGCCAACCCTAAAAAATGTGCCTTAGGTAAGGCGGAAAACAAATATTTAGGGTATGCAGTGGGAGGTGGAAAAGTAAGGCCACTAGTCAATAAAGTAGCTGCCCTGAAAGAAGTTCCAACCCCCCAAACAAAAACGCAGGTACGCTCTCTGCTGGGTTTAGCAGGGTACTACCGGCGGTTCATCCCCAACTACTTGGAAGTTGCAGCCCCATTAACGGACCTCACAAAAAAGTGTGCACCTACATGTAGGCGGACGCTCACAGAGGTATGCAAGGGAGACTGGTTATGGTGAAATGAAATAAGTCTTTTATTGCGCCTGTTTCCTTAACATCAGGAAACCACCCAAACAAGGGGTAAACAAAGCTTCTATTCAATTGGGAGTATTTCTAGTGAAATACTATGCAATCCACAACTCCCTTTAGATAAGCATGTCTCCCAGCCCCAAACATATAGCATGAAATGAACAGATATAAAAAGTCTTATAAATGAAAGTCTTATCTGTTTGTAGTGGTTTGCTGTAGGGGAAGCTTCTCTGCTCTCTTGGAACCACACCCTTGTGTGCACAGGAAATGTCAGGCTCCAGGTTAGAATCTTGTCCCCATTGTCTTGTGGTCAGCTTGTCGCTCAAGACATCTGTCCTTCCTTGGTTCAGCCCAGTTGTGGACTAAGGAATCTCTGCTCTGTCTCCAAGTTCAGCTCAGGTGTGAGCTAAGGAGTCTCACTTCCTGTCTCAAAAGACAGGCTTTTCTAAGCAATCTAATCAGGCAGGTGGTGTTTGTTAATTGACTACCAGCAGTTAACCACCACACTGCTGGATTAGAGGCACATTACCTGAACAGGGATAACTCCCCTGTTACACTACACACGTGGTATGGTCAAGGGAGTGTCAGAGAGCCTTTGAGGACATAAAAAGGTGCCTATCAGAGGGTCCCGTCCTTAAAAGCCCAGACTTTAACAGGCCTTTTGTAGTGCAAAACTATGCATCAGAGATAGGGCTAGGGGAAGTGTTGTCACAACAGTTTGAGGGAGTGGAACATCCGATCCTTTTTCTGAGTAGGAAATTGTTCCTGAAGGAAAAAAAACTACTCAGTGATTGAGAAGGAGTGCCTCGCGGTAAAGTGGGCAATCGAGGCTTTGAGGCATTACCTGGCAGGAGTCCATTTTACTCTGGTGACAGACCATGCTCCATTGAAGTGGTTAAGTACCATGAAAGACTCCAATGCTAGGTTGACCAGGTGGTATATGGCCCTCCAACCCTTCTCATTTGAGATTCAGCACAGACCTGGAAAAGAAAATGCGAATGCTGATTTCTTCTCTAGAGAAGGGGTGGATGGTCGGGCTTCATCCGCGCGTGGCCCCAGCCACACACTAACAGGGGAGGAATGTGACAGGGTAAATAAACGTCACCAGCCATATGCCTGGCAGACTTATCTGTAGTGCAGCAGTGCAGTAGTGAGGAGGTTAACTTTCAGCTGAGTTAATTAGTCTGAGCCCAGCTGCCTCATCGTGGTGTTTTAAAACCCCCAGGCTGTACACACATGCAGGCTGTCTGATCAAGAGGGAGTACTGAAATGCTGAAGGAAGATTACTGCTCAAAGGTCTGTCTTCTAAGTACCTGTTTGATGAACTGTCTATTTTGTTTTTGCATGCTGAAGAGAAGCTATTTTGTTTTTGTGTGCTGTATTTTTAAAGGCTCAATAAATAAGCCTTATCAAGAGAACCCGCGTGTGATTGCATGTACCCTGCAACAGGGCTCCTGTGGCTATGCAATGCTAAGATATTCACTTATTTCCATCCCACTAACGTCTTTTACAGTTACCGCGATGCTCTTTACAACAGAAAACATGGTGAATACAGTAAAGTTAGGTTTACGTCACATTAAGTGACTTAACCGAGCTGTGATCTATGAATACCAAACCTTTTCTGCTTCTTAATCCAAAACTTGTTATGGTTATTGGATAGTATTATGGAAAACCAACTAATCAGCTGATACTCTATCTCAGGGGCGCTCAACTCCAGTCCTCAAGCCCCCACCCCCGGCATGTCACGTTTTCAGGATATCGCAGCTTCAGCAGAGGTGGCTCAGTCAAAGACTGAACTTCTGATTGAACCACGAATGCTGAAGCAGGGACTGATTGAGCCACCTGTGTGGAAGCAGGGACTGATTGAGCCACCTGTGCTGAAGCTGGGATATCCTGAAAACCTGATCGGTTGGGGTGGGTGGCGTGAGGACTGGAGTCTATCACCCTTGCTCTATCTGACCCGCAGTTTTCGGACCTCTTCAAATTACTATGGTTAAGAGATCTTACAAATATACAAATATATTCAGGGACAATACAAGGAGCTTTTAAAAGAACTATTCATCCCACAGACAGTACAAAGGACTCGGGGCCATCCCTTAAGGTTGGAGGAAAGGAAATTTCACCAGCAACAAAGGAAAGGGTTCTTTACTGTAAGGGCAGTTACAATGTGGAATTCATTACCCATGGAGACTGTGATGGCAGATACAATAGATTTGGTCAAAAAAAGGTTGGACATCTTTTTAGATGGGAAAGGTATACAGGGATATACCAAATAAGTATACATGGGAAAGATGTTGATCCAGGGATTAATCCGATTGCCAATTCTTGGAGTCAGGAAGGAATTAATTTTTCCCCTTAATTCGTTTTTTTGTTTGCCTTCCTCTGGATCAATAAGTATAGATACAGGATAAAGTATCTGTTATCTAAATTTAGCATAGGTTGAACTTGATGGACGGAAGTCTTTTTTCAACCTCATCTACTATGTAACTATATGTATCTTGCTGGACACACTACCCTCCCGTGTAGGACATTTGGTCATGGCCGTTTTGGCTCAACCAAATGGCCACTGGCGATAAGCCGCCACTCGCTTCGCTCTCAGCCGCTGGCCACATTGCAGGTAAAGTAAGTCCCTAACCTTAACTCATTACCCTAAAACCCCTTAACCTAACCTCGTACCCAAAACACTAAAACCCCTAAAGTTACCCACTTACCCTAACAAATAAAACCCCTAACGTTAACGCCCTATCCTAAACACTAAAACCCTAAAGTTAAACCCCAAACCACTAAAACCCCTAAAGTTACCCCCCCTATCCTAACCGCTAAAACCCCTAAAGTTAACATCCTACCCAAACAACTAAAACCCCTAAATTTACCCCCCTACCCTAACCACTAAAACCCCTAAAGTTAACACCCTACCCAAACAACTAAAACCCCTAAATTTACCCCCCTACCCTAACCACTAAAACCCCTAAAGTTAACCCCTACCCTAACCACTAAAACTCCTAAAGTTAACCCCCTACCCCGGGGTGGGGAACCTTTTCATGCTGGAAGGCCGCATTAACCCTACTCACGCGTGACGTAGGTTAGACACACCCACGGACTCTCGCCAAGCAGCCTTGTGCGGTAGTGGCGCCAGTCAGGCGGGGAGGTTAACGTACATTCTACAGTTGCACTAGAACTAAATCACGAGCATAGCAGGTGTCAAATTAAAGACGAACAAAAACATATTAATAAAAATAAAAAGGATTTGTTCTGCAGAATTTGGATTCATTCACAAGGCCGCACTTAATGGCTTACTAGGCCGCAGGTGGCCTTAAGGCCGTGGGTTCCCCACCCCTACCCTAACTAGTAAAACCCCAAACGTTACCCCTACCCTAGCCATTAAAACTCCTAAAGTTACCCCCCTACCCTACCACTAAAACCCCTAAAGTCCCCCCCCCCTTACCTTACCACTAAAACCCCTAAAGTTACCCTCCTACTCTAGCCACTAAAACCCCTAAAGTTACCCCCCTACCCTAGCTACTAAACCCCCCCAAATTACATTGCTAGTTTAATTTTTTTTTATAGGATTGAACTAGGGGGGGTCTCCGTAGCAGAACCCCATTAATATCAGCTCCAGCGATCCCCTGCTTTCAGAGATACATAACCTCCATAGCGGTGCCAGTATCTCTGCAGTCAGGGAACTTGTGTGCCTAACATAATGACGGCGTTTAAATGTCCCGCGTCACGTGGGCCAATAGAAAGCCATGACGTCATGCCTTGGACATTTAAACTTCAGAGATACCGGCAGCACCTACAGAGGTAAGTATCTCTGAAAGCAGGCGATCCCCAAAGCGCCCTGTTGTCTTCACAAACAGACCGATGGGAACTACTTTGTCCTGGATCAACTACCAATAGAATCCTTCCTATGCCACATTGCATTGTTAGTCAGACAGCAGGTTTACTGTATAGGAAAACTGGCTATAATAGAACATCGAAGATTATGGCTCCCTCCAGAATAGAGTATCCTACACAGATGTGTCTTTCCATTCAAATAAAAGCAGAGAGAAATATAATGAGCATTTAATGACTATGCATGTATATCTTTATTTATATTCTGTACAGTAGCACCATCCATGTACATGGCATAACAGCAGTAACACGCGTGACATAATAATATAACACATAATGGGAATTGGCTCTTCAGACATAAAAGTAACATTAGGAAAAGGAGCCTCTGCCCCGAAGAGCTTACAATCTAAGTGGTAAGTATAAAGAACTTACAGAGACAATAGGAGGCTGTTCTGGAAAGTGAGTCTGCAGGGGGTCAATGTCAGTGCATATGAGATGTATAGTATCAGCCACGGAGCTACCCATACGCTTCATTAAAGATGTGTGTTTTAAGATTATCCCCCCCCTCTCCCCATCAGGACAAAGTTTATTACCACAGTATAAAAGACATTTACAGTATACACCAGCTTTAAACTGCACAACAAAAGTTATTTTTCCTGGAATCTAGTAAATAATTACGTTAATAAAACCAAAGGACCATACTGCACAAACACTCCGGGCCACACACAGTGCTATTTTATCAGCCGTCTTATCCCATACCGGATCAGTTTGATTTGTCTGCTAATTTCAAATAATATTACCATTTTCTAATTTCTGTGCTGTAAATGAAATTGGTAAATCAATAAATGAAAGTAGGTACAGAAGATGTTACACAGAATGTCATCTAGGAACTACTGCATTTGGGGAGATGGATCTATTATACAAGAATTCCCAGTCTCTTGTACAGTACAGAGCAGTCCTGAAAGAGCAGCTGAAGAATTATTCTCCTTATATCTCAAATAGTTCCAGGCAGATACAGCGGCATAAAATAGAATATTCTGCGACTGCGAGCCACAGTCAATAACTTTATTACGTTTCCGAATGTTTTTTCGACTTGTATTTTATTTCCCTGTTTACACATTACTGTTGCAACTACAATTGTGTGCGTCTCCTGTTCTTACCAGCACAATCCTGAACAGAGGTGTTTCGGGTTTTTCTCTTTATTTGTGTTATGATTCACGAACGTTGCAAGCGATATGAAATCGCAGTGTGAATCTGCACATCGAATGTTTGGGGGATTGCTAAAAAAAATATTAGTAGGTCAGTAAAAAAAAAAAAAGTAGCAATACTCTGAGGATGTAAATTTAAAAAAAAAACAGTGGTACTCAACCCCCTAGTACAGGAGTGACCAACGCCAATCCTCAAGGCCCACCAACAGGTCAGGTCTTCAGGATATCCCTGCTTCAGCACAGGCGGCTTAATCTTTTTGATTGAGCCACCTATGCTGAAGCAGGGATATCCTTAAAATCTGACCCGCTGGTGGCCCTTGATGACTGGAGTTGGCCGCCCTGCACTATTACCTTCACACTTGGACTACTGTATCACTTTCCATATTGTAGCAGATTAGGGACTATGATGTTGTATTATATTTGACCCTTTTATTGTGCGGAATGCCAATTACTATGAAGATCACAGGTAACTTAGGGACTGCATGATAAAACGTGTCCATACCCATAAATAAGTATACAGTAGACCCAGAAAATACTAAGGGGAAGCTCATTTCATTTCGGCAAAAGTGATGTGTATTCTCACCAGGAGGTGTAAATAACTTCTGCATATTATTTCGTTATAAGGCTCCAACATATTCCAACAGCGGAGCATAATTAGAGTGAAACTGTGACAAAGTGTCGACTAAATATCCCAAAACCATTCATGCAAATGGACACGTACAGACTGCACAAGCCATATTCACTTGAATTGGTCAAAAAAATGGGTCTTTTGGCTTTGCGCTGATTCGCTAAATACAGTATGGTCCTTTATTTTATGGTGATGTGATCAGCCAGTGAAAACTGGCAATGAATTCAAAGATAGAGGAGGCTCATTATGGAGGGCGACTGACTATCACCATTTAGTTCAGATTCCCAGAGTACTACACTCTTATAGCTCAGGATAATGAATTTCAGGGCCAGGAGATTGGTGCGCACCGCCATGGAACATCACGCGGTTAAAGACCATGACGGTAAGATTGTTAAACAATGTGCTCCTTCCCTGAGCACATCCATGGCACTGGGTATCAAAGGGAAATGCCCAAACAGGCCCAAACAATGGTGGGTAACATACTGTAAGTCATACAACAGATTGCTAATGCATACATTTGTCATTTTCTGAATGTACGTACAGTATATCTTGCGCGATGGTTTATTTTCTCTTTTCCAGAGATAAATCCATATCATTCTACTGCCTGCCAGCATTTGCCACAGAATGTGATAGTCCATTTCGATACTCACTAGAATGTGAGTATAACTTTTGGAGGTTCTTCTTAATATTGTACCATTATTTGAGACAATACTTCTCTATGGTCTATTTTTGTTTCCTTTACATTTCTTGATGTCCCCCGCTCCCTCATCTCTTCTGCAAAACTGCATCTGAGAAACCGGAGAACTGTTTCTCACTCTCATTGAAGGAGAGTGGAGGAGTGGAGGACTCAAAAAACATTAAAAAAAATTCACACACATACTGTACAGTATTGTGACGGGGGGGGGTGTGCCAAGCGAGTAATAAAGGGGTCACCCTCATTAGGCACCCCCTTCTACCATCTGGGAAGTGAGGGGTTAACCAGAAATGTACTCATAATACATATGTTCCCCTGCTTCATAACCAAAAGGTATGTCCCTTGGTTATCCTATTCCCACATTTAGAGGGATTTCATGTGTTTGTATTCCCCTGCCTCAGGGCAAAACTGTGTTCTACTGGATAGAAATGTATATGGGTACAATTATTGGTGTGTATACCTTCGCAATGTATGCAGCAACCACATACACTGGGATCAGGTCGGGAGGGAAAGGGTTAATTGCATTTACATGTTTATTGCCCTTTGTCCCATTTCCCGCCTTTGCAGTCTCCATTTTGCAGCCTCTCCATAGGTCGCCATTGGAGCCCCATGTAACCCTATGGAGATTCCGGCGATTTGGGCCCGATATCGCAGAAGACCTGAGGGTGGCGCCCGAGAGGAGGAGCGGCGGTTCCCCATTGAAAGTGAATGGAGTAATGCATTTCAATGGGGATTCCTCGACTCCGACCTCCAGGAACGGGCTGGCAGACAGCCAGACCACAAAACCGCAAGAGCGGAAACAATGTCTGAAAAGAGCTTTGATCAGGTCTCGTTGAAGTTCACGTCCAATTGGCGTGGGAACTTTTGTTCTAGGGCACCCAGAAATAAAATTCGTTTTGACACTGGCCCCTAGGAACCCCCTCACTCGACCCAATCGGGTCTGACAATGAATGGCGGTGAGAAAGGGTCGCACTCGCCACGAGGGTCGCACCATTGTCCGCAATGGCAGAGAAAGCCACGTGGCTTTTGTAAGGATTTGGGCTCGCGGCGCACACAGCGCAACCCCTCCTTACCTCTGAATGCCCCCGCTGCCGTGAGATGGCTCCCTCGTCTGTCCCAACTGGCTCCCACTATGCGGGGGCGCTCCCGTCTTCCCCGACGAACCAACACCGCCCCCCCAGACACTCGGCACTCTGGCGGTTCCCTTTGGCCCCGGGCACGCGCTCTCCGACATTACTGAGCGCACACCGGGCTAAGATAATGTATTCACTGCACTAGCAGTGAAACCACGCCCCCAACTTTCACACAGGCTACTACTTAACCCTAAAGCTCCCCACCTGGCTGCCTATCATAGGAACCAATCCAGGACAGCTACTCGTCTTCCTCCAGGACTGCTTCCATTTCCTATTGGTCAGCCACAATATATAGTACCTGTCTTACCTCTTTCACATTGCTCGACATAGTCTCTACTTGCGGGTGTCTATTCTGGCTCTCTCTTTTGTCTTTGTTTGTTCAGGTTATGACCCAGCTGGCAGACTTCACTCTCTGGCTCATGACCCTGGCTCCCACTTGACCTTGCTGCTTCTCACGCCCCTCGACCTCAGCTTGGACCCGACCCTCCGGATCTCTCCTCTCCCAGACCTTGGCTAATGGCAACGACTACGTCTCTTCTTTTACCAGTACCGGCAAGTATTGCTTCAGCTTTTACCACCTGGCATGGCAACGCCAAAACACCACACTCCGGACACGCTCCTTCTGCTGCGGGTGCGTGCACATATACGTCCCTACCTCAGTATAAGGGGCAGGTCTGGTCTGTGGGCAGCACCGACGTAACATTATGTCGAGCCCACAAGACGCAGACCAGACTGATCCGGCCTCTATGATGATGGCCATGTATCAACAAATCCAGGCCTTAACGGATCTGATAGCTCTCCTCACTCAACAGGTACAGGACCTTTCATATCAGGCACCACCTGTAGCCGCACCACCAGCGCAGGCAGAACCGGTATCCACCGCGACCCCAGGCCCGAAGATTCCGGCACCTAAGCGGTACGCGGAAGATCCGCATGCCTGTCGTGGTTTTCTCAATCAATGCGAGATCCAGTTTGAGATGGCCCCGCAGCAGTATTCCAATGGTCGTAAGAAAGTGGCATATGTTTACAGCCTAATCACAGGAAATGCGCTGACATGGGCCTCCCCGATTTGGGAACTACGTCTCGAAATCACCCGAGATTACACGGCCTTTAGATGAGACTTTCGACAGGTATTCAATACCCCTGCACACCAAGAAAATGCCTCTGACTCTTTGCTTCAGCTTTCACAGGGACGTTGGTCCGTGGCCCAGTACGCCTTGGAGTTCAGGACCATAGCAGCTGAGACACGATGGGACCAGGAGACCTTAGTCTCAGTCTTCTGGCGAGGCTTAACGGATTCTGTGAAGGACGAACTCGCCTCACAACCCAAGCCAGGACTTATGGAGGAACTCATCTTCCAAGCCATTCAAGTGGATCAGTGTCTTCAGGTACGCCGCCCTCAGCGCCAGCACCCCCAATTTATGCCCTTCTGTGCCCCTATTCCCAGGTTCTCTTCATCCACGGGACCTGTCGTCTCCCCGCTGCCCGCTCTGGAGGCTCCGGAGCCGATGCAACTAGGAGTCCAGCGTCCTTGGGCACTGATACGACAATTTCGCCAAGCCGGTGGGTTACGTTACTACTGCGGATCTTCCAAACATCTGGTCCGCGAATGTCCACTATGTCCGGGAAATGACCAAGCCCAGTGAGTACGAAGGGGCTCTCCCTGGGTGCTAAATCTCCTTGTCCCGTTTCCAGGAAGGAACTTCCCAAAAAGTTGACTATTCCCGTCTCCCTCTCTGGTCCTACCTTCCGCACCTCCACAGCGGCATTTATCGTTTCCGGCGTGGGAGGAAATTTCGTGGACCAGACCTTCTCTGAACAGAACCAGATTCCACTCATTAGGAAGAAGTCTCCCGTTGCCGTGGTCGGGATCGACGGCCGTCCGCCCACCCCGGCATACATCTCCTTGGAGACTTGCCCCCTCACCCTTTCTTCTCATTCCCACAAGGAGACCCTGGCCTTTGATGTAATCCATGCTCCTGGAACATTGGTCACCCTTGGCTTACCTTGGTTGCAGAAGCACAATCCGCACATCAATTGGACATCCCAAGATCCTATTGTCTGGAGGTCAAGGTCAGAGGAATCTTCTCCACCAGCTATACTTCCGCCTCAACTGCTGGCAATACCATCCAAATCACTAACAGCCTCAATTATAGTAATCCCCAGAGAAGGGAAAGACCCTACACTATGCTCCAGCTACAGACCCATCTCCTTGATTAACACAAATATAAAATTGTTCGCAAAAATTCTGGCCCTCAGACTGAATAAGGTTTTGAATGTCTTGGTACACCCAGACCAAGTGGAGTTCACCCCAGAACAACAAGCCTCAGATAATATCCGCAGGATCATTAATATTATACATAACAGTAACACAAAACAACGCCCCACACTGGTACTAGGACTCGATGCTCAAAAAGCATTCGACAGGGTGGCCTGGCCTTTTATGTTCCGTGTGCTAAGAGAGGTGGGCCTTCACGAAAAATGTATTAACGATATTGCAGCACTATACTCAAAACCAACAGCTACAGTCCGCACATCAGGTTATACATCAGCACCTTTTAAGATATCCAACGGTACACGGAAGGGTTGCCCGCTGTCACCCCTGCAGTTTGCTATCTGTATAGAGGTTCTAGTTTCCAGAATAAGATCAAATCCTGAGGTACAAGGCATTCCCATAGGCGATAAGGTCTACAAAGTATCTCTTTTCGCGGACGATATCTTGCTCATCTTGACAAAACCAGAAACATCCCTAAGTAGTCTGTTCGACACCTTAGACGAATTCGGTAAATTCTCAAATTTCAAAATTAACCATACTAAATCAGAAGCTATAAGCTTATTTATAACTAACAAAAGAAGAGAAGTAAATCTCCATATGGGTGCTTCCAAAACCCAAAACGATGGCAGCAATATGGCTGAAGTCAGGATATATAAATGACCATAACCCCCAAATATTGTGTATATGAGGAAATCATAGCTCTCAATAAAGCCTAATAAAATAGACCTAATGTTATAAATTGGGAACAACTGAAACCCAGGGATACGGAAGTAAGCCCACATATAGGTAAACCAACCCCATAAACCAGGTCAGAAGCCCCTAGGTCTATAGGCTGGAGCACGACAAGATCGTCACAAACACAATAAATATTATTATGAAGGGGCAAGGAAAAATGAGCGAACTCACATATAAACTCCTTGAAGGTCTCCAAACAAACCCAGAGATGGCGTGCGTCGATCCAAAGAGTAACAATAGAAAAAAAGGAAAATGATAGCGCACTGCAAAGTAAAGGGCTGGAGGCAAAAAAGTAGAAAAAATAAAAATGCTTTAATGAAGATGCATAATAGCCCAAGCTAAGGGAGAACAAAAAAGAAAAAGGATATCCCTAACGCGTTTCACACCTTAGTGGCGCTTTATCAAAGGGTATCCTCCATTTACAAAAGCTTACCTTAAATAGTAGCCCCAATGCGGAAGTATCTTCACGCCAAAAAACATCCGTAACGTCAGATGGCATGAGACCGGATGGTGAGCTACGGAAGCCCAAGAGGGCAAAAGTACCTCCGCATTGGAACACAAAGCAAGGAAGACATAAGATACATAAAAATACAAGGAAAAGATGATAAATCATAACCAAATGCAATAATAATGAAAAGATAATAATTAAAACAAGAAAAAAAAGGAAAATAACATAGAAATGCATAAAAAAATAATAAAATATAGCATAAAAACAAAACGGAACCAACAGTAACCATGGTGACCATTCCTAAGAATATATAAACAGACAACGAATAACAACAATGTTAATATAAAACAAAAAACTATAATGTAATAGAACTTCTAAAGTAGTGAAAAAGAATATACCTAAAAAATAAGTATAAAGAGAAAGAATCTTAAGAAAATGTAAATATGTAAATATATGTGTAAATGTTATATAAGTATATTTGGACATCTGGAAAAATCCACAAATGTCCATATAAAAAATTATCTAATAAAGTATATAAATATCCAATAATTACCTAATAGGAGATATATAAATGTAATAAGAAATAATATAAATCGTGAAGAAATGAAAATAAGTGTCAGAGTGTAAGAAATTACATAATAAAGAAATAATGAACAACCATAAATCAGAAAATAAATAACTATAATCAAAAGAAAATCATATAATTATATGCAGCAAATAATAAACCAAATATAAAGTAATCTATAATCATAAAAAATGAATAAGCTCCCAATCTTGACTAATACAAGCGGGAGATAATGAATCCATACTGTAAATCCAGAACATCTCTCGTCTGTTGAGCATGTTTAACCATGTTTAGCTGAAAAAGAAATTTCCTATAAAATGGAAAACAGACAAGCTAAAGTATTTAGGGGTGAATATCACACAAACATACGAGGAAATATATAACGCAAACTACCCAGAATTAATCAAAACCCTGAAGAAAGACCTAACAGAATGGTCAGGACACCAGATATCTTGGTCAGGCAGGATTATATCAATTAAAATGAATCTTCTCCCAAGAATATTGTATTTATTCCAGGTACTCCCAGTAACAGTCCCAGCTCGTGTAATCAGGGACGTGGAGAGTGAGATAGCTAAATTCATCTGGAACGGCAGAAAGCCTAAAATAAAGAAAAAATTAATGGTGCTTCCCCTGTCCAAAGGTGGCCTAGGGCAACCGGATCTAGCCAAATATTACGAGGCGGCTAGATTGAGCGCATTAATCTACTGGTCTGCAACCCCGGGTACGAAACCGTGGGTAGATATTGAGAAATCGGAAGCCCGGCAGACAGATATGGCATCCCTTTTATGGATAAAGAAGGAACACAGAGCAGAACACTATAAAATTCATCCAGCCCTAACACATTCTCTAAGCACTTGGGATAAAAACTGTAAATATAAGCAGATTTCATCTATCCCCTCGCCCCTAACACCGATTAGGATCAATCAAGAGTTCCTCCCATCACACCAATCAAACGAATTTTAAAAATGGGAAGAAAAAAGACAATCCACTATTGGAAAGATGTTAAGGGGAAACAGGGTTAAGACATTTGCAGAGATTACGGAGGAATGTGGTGTTTCGAATTCGCAAGTATTTCAGTACATGCAACTCAAACACTACGTTTCATCTATCCAACCAAAGGAAAACTGGACCAGACCCCTCACCACTTTTGAGAGCTGGCACCAGCTAGGCGAATATCATAAAGGGACGATAGCTCAATTTTATCAGGTCCTAATCCACCAGTTTAGCGACCAAACAAGTAAAAATATTTCAGAAAGGGATATAGGTAAACCTATAGACAACGAGGACTGGGAGGAAACAAAGAGGACAGTCAGAGAAACAAACCTGAAAATTCTCCATAGGTGGTACTATACGCCTGCACGCCTCCACTCATTTTTTCCACTAACCTCCCCAATGTGCTGGCGTAACTGCGGAGAGCTGGGCACGTTCAAACATATCTGGTGGTCATGACCTAAGATTATTCTCTTCTGGGGACGAATTAGAAGATTAATAAAAGGGGTTTCAGGTTTAGATCTGAGTTGGGATATGGAAACCGTGCTTTTACTAAAACCTATAGAAGGCCTTGAAAGGAGGATAAATTACTTAATAATTCAAATTCTCTCGGCCGCAAAAGCAATGATCGCAAAACATTGGAAGCAGAATGATCCCCCACCAATCATAACTGTTATTCGCAAAGTGAACTTTACGTTATGTCAGACGTTATGACTACAGAGAGACTTACTAGTTTGATTCACGATAGATTTAATAGTTTCCTGACCACTTGGGATCCCTGGGCGACTTATATATGGCAAAACCCGAATCTGTCCTAGACTGCGAAACCAGAGATATTTACTAGCTAGACTGGTTGTACTCCTATACTATAAAGTGTATGTATATTTACAACTGATTGTGTGCTCCCTGCGTGGAGACCATTGTGGATGTATTTCCCTGCCCTTCCCCACCCACCTTTTTATTTTCTGTATTCCCACCCCCCCCTCCCCCTCCCCTTTTATGTTTTGAAAAATAATAAAATACAAGTTGAAAAAATATATATAAATCGTTGGAATTTGTATTGCCTCCAGCCCTGATTCATTTTTTTAAATTTGCTGTGCTCAATCCCTCATCCATCACCTACCTCGTTCTAGCCAAAGACTGAATCTTTCTCGTGGCTATTGTCTTTGTGAGGAATCTGGTTTGGGGCTACAGTAGCATGATTGTATTGGTATTGCGCTTCTCAGTCGTAATTCGGTTCTTCTTTCCTGAATTGTGTGGGAAGCCATTTGTAGTACGGAGATTGGCATTGCTGGTGCGCTTATAGCAACGCACAGCTTGCTTGGTTGTGATATAGAACCTATATCTGGATTGAATCACACCATCAGCTTCCTTCATTTTTTTGTAGTATCTTTGCTGTAGACACTTCCTACCCTTTGACTGGAGCAAAATGACACATTACTTCAAATGTTCATAATTCTTTCTTTGACGTATATGTCCTACAATGTGGATGTAATCTCCAATATGTGGGGAGAACAATTCGCAAACTGAAAATACGTATAGGCGAACACATTAGGAACATCATCAATGGTTTAGAGACACACAGTGTATCAAATCATTATAAGAACATACATACAATAATAAAGATCCAGCATGCCTTAAATTTTGGGGAATAGAAAATTTTGGGGAATAGAGCAAGTGAAGGCAGATTGGAGGGGGGGGGGGGTGATTACATACAAAAAATATCCAAAAGAGAATCCTTTTGGATTTTCACCCCTCAAACTCTGGCACCTAAGGGGTTAAATCTAGAGATGGAACTGATTGCTTTTATTTGAAACAAATTTTTTTTTTCTTCTTAGAGTGTCACAAAGAAATTCCGTTTAAAGGCAAATGTTTTTTCTCCACTGTCATACAATAGATGAATTCTGTTAGAATACATGGATTTTATAATAGGATATATAATTTATTATTTTAAAGGGAATATTAGAAAGTTAAAATATAGTTGTTGGAACTGCTACATAGGAGAGTAATAACGAATTTAGAAGTGAGTTTTATATTAATTAGATAATTGAAAGCTTGAAGGGCATATATACTGCTGTTACCCCATATGGACTATTGTCACTGAGGAAGCTATTTTGCGAAACGCGTCTGACAAACTTTGGGAATCACAGGCCACCGTACTGAGGAGTTAGAGCTTCGTCCGGCTTGGAGGCAGCACTGTGACTGACGCGCATAAGCATGCGCGGAAGGTGGAAACAGGAGCTGCGGCAGAGAGAACAGCAAAAGGGAGGAACCTGGTCTGTGCACGAGCACCAGAAGACCCCCTTGTTGCTGATACTTCTCTGCAGAGGACCATCCTAAACAGCTGGAGCGGAACCCACAACCAACAGCCAGGGACTCTGGAGGACGGTCTGTGGAGTCTGGACGCACTTCTCCTCATTGCCATAATTTGTTGGCCGTTTGTGAGTTTCCAATCTCTTTTTTACGTATTTGTTAATAAAACGGTGTTATACTATATTTCCCTTCTCTTCCCTAATTGAGGAACTATCAGGATGTCTCCCTTATCCCTATTGGAGAAATCATTGCCTAATGAAGTCTCCCCTATCCCTATTGGAGAATCACTGTTTAATGTAAGTGTATTCCTACTGAAACCTACTTATATGATCCACTGTCATAACACATGGAATAATAAACAGAAAAAAGAACCACAATCAGGGGATTGTGGTTCTTTTTTCTGTTTATTATTCCATGTGTCCTGGAGTCACAAGTGGAACCACGCGCCGGAGGATCCCTCTTTCTTTCATGACTGTTACCTATAGAGGTTGGTGAATCACCTCTAAGAAACTCTGGCAGCAGGATTCCATTTTGTGTGGGACTGAATTGAACCATTTACTTGATACGGTTGGCGCAACTATTCTTTCTTTCTTTTACGTATTCTTCCCCCTGACCACGGGAGGCGCAATTGCAGTGATTTTCTCTGTATATGCTAGAACCCATCTGGTAGTCCTACAGGTGGGCAGACTTCACTTTCAGAGGTCGTAGAGCTCTCACAGGCGTCTCTGTAAACATTTTCTTTTTCACCTCTGCAGATTCTGAGACATCAGCAGTACTGGGCACACATTTGTTCTCATTAGTAATGCTGGATGTGCACTTGCTAAGAAAAACGTTTACATTTTTCTTCTGACCACAGCGCGTTGCTTCCTGCTGCAGTTCCTTGGCTCGGTAGAATTTTTTTCCCTCTGGCAGCTGCCCTTTTTCTGGGGCCACATATGCATCATCCTCGTCATTGGAATAAGGCCTGCAGGGAAGTGTCACTGCTTCGTGTGGCTGGGCTCTTTACACCAGGAACACATTTTCTTTGACTCCCTAGAACAGCGGTGTGCAAACTGGGGGGCGCAAGACTGTCTGCATGGGGTGTAGGGTTTACAGAGGCCCTGCGCACTTCCCGGAGGCACTTAAATTAAGTGCTGGGGGAGGGGCGAAGGCCTCTGTAAACCTCACTTACCTTTGCTCCAGCAGCTTCTTACACACGTCGCCGTGGCAAAATGATGCTACAAGGTCATGTGACATCACGTTGGCAACGTGACACCATGACGTCGCTGGCGGAGCAAAGGTAAGCCGGGGGGGGGGGGGGGGGTGTGGTCGCAGAGAGAGGGAAACTGCCGGCATGTGGCGCAGGAAAAAAAGTTTGCTCTCCCCTGCCCTAGAAGACATCATTCAGGACCAATCCCAAATTCCAGATGGCTTTGAAGTTCTAGAAGGACGCCTTTCCGTCTCCCCATCTTTCCAAATAATGGACTTGGAGTGGGGCCATAGTTCCAAAAGCTCTGGTCATCCTGGAGAAAGGAGGACGGTCGAACTACTGAAACGTAATTTCTGGTGGCCTAGGATTCGGAAGGATGCGAAGATCTTTGTGGCCACTTGTCCTGTTTGCCCCCGTACCAAAACACCCCGGAATTGCCCTATGGGTTTATTACAACCTCTCCCGATCCCGGATCGGCCATGGACTAAAGTTTCTATGGACTTTGTGATGGAGCTTCCCTTATCTAAGGGTATGACCACGATCCTGGTGGTCGTGGATCGGTTCTCCAAACAAGCTCATTCTATCCTTCTGAAGGGATTACCTAATGCCGCTAAACGTTCCAAAGTGTTCATTCGGGAAATAGTCTGACTGCTTGGAGCTCCTCAAGTCATCGTGTCAGATCAGGGCTCTCAATTCATTTCCAAATTCTTGAGGACTTGTTGCCAGCAACTTGGAGTGTCCTTACACTTTTTGTCCGCTTATCACCCCCAGTATAATGGACAAACAGAGCTTGTTAACCAGTCCTTGGAGCAATATATCCATTGTTTCATCTCCAAGACTCAAGACAACTGGGCAGACCTATTGCCATGGGCGGAATTCTTCCATAACTTGATGGAGGGAGTCATTGCAGGAGTCGCCGTTCTTCGCTAACTATGTTTTCCATCCTGGGCAAAGAAGAACCAGGGGAGCGATGGTACCTTAAAAAAGAAGAAACTACATAGTGCAATACTGTCTCAATAAAACACAAGTGAAGCTCCCAGGTGAACACTTAATATGCTGATAGGTATCAGACTAGGGTATAAGGTCACGGGTTGGAGCCAGTAGGAGGAGGTGCAATCTCAGAAGAGAGAGACACGGAGCCAGGGTAAAAAGTAACACGATTTATCCAAAAACAATAAAAATGAAGGCTTACAAGATCCCAATGGGACAACAGCATAGAAGGTAGGTGAACTCGAAATCACATCACGCCATCGCTGCTGCTGCTGCTGCAAGCCGCCGTACTGCGTCTCTGCCAGGGGCCAACACGTCACTTCCAGTGCTTCGACTGGTTGATGGTGAGTCACGAAGTCACCCAGCAGTCTCTCTCCCTCTCAATCGCAGGGTCACGCTCTATGCGTTTCGCCGTTCTCAGTGACGGCTTAACTGATTCTAGAATCAGCTTCTGCTGTGCAGCCGTTCTCCTACTGGCTGTTCCTCCTTTATAGGCTCAGCGATTGCCTCTGCAAACTGACTGAGCATAATAGTTATTTGCTTGTGACATCGTGCTGGTCGCAAGCATTCTGTTTTGCCCTGTCCTGCCTTGCCTTGCTGTGCCTTGCTCTGTCTTGCATTCCAGTGACTTGGACCACGGACTCTACCTTCTACTACCCTCGACCTCAGCTACCCTCCAGTCTCCTACCCTCGACCATGGCGACTATATCTACTACCTTACTTCTCCAACCCCTGGCCTGTCTATAAGACGAACCTGCACACCGGTCATGGCCTCTTGGCTTCAGGTCGGTGTTTACAAATGCCCACCTCGGCCTCATGGTCCCGTCCTTTTTCTGGCGAGCACTCGTTACAAATCCTTCTCCATCAAGGATTCCCCTCATTTATCCCCATATCATTTGTAAGTCGCCTGTTTTTTCTTGTTTCCCTAATGCATAACCTTACATTTATCTGTATGTAAAATACGGTTTAAATGTGTCGTGTTTCTGGAAATGATGTACGCACGATACTTTTCCACAGCAACATATTTCGGACTGTTTACTCTGAGTTAATGTTACAGCGTTACGTCAGGGAGTTAATTTCCTGTGTACTGTACCTTACCGTGATGACTTTACACGCTACATACAGTATTACAATCTGTTGTTTTTATACCAATTACGGCCTGTCTGATTAAACAAATGGTTATGTTTTGTAGAAATGCACAAGCTTATCAGCTATTAATGTGGTACATTAACCTCCCTATCGTTGATTTGAGGAAGCCATTACCTACGAGTGGTACGTGATGCTATTAATGCAAAGTCCAAAACAATGAACCTGAAATCAGCCCGACTAAAACCAAAAGAATAATCATTTTAAAAAGAACCAGTATTACTGATTTTTCCTGTCTCATATCCATTTCATGAAACATATGACTCGTACGTTCTAAGTATTTTCTTAGACATATTAACGTTTCTAAAATAAACTGGAACAATGATGCAATGAAGGATTCACTTTTTATATTGGCAGAGGGCCTTGAAACACAATTTTGTAGGAGGAAGTGGCTAATTGTGTCCCATGAATATGGGCAACATTTTTTGGTGGTCTCGCATTGGGCGGTTGCTTTGGTCCATGGATCAGTCTCAAAAAGGCCAATCTGCCTTCTGCGGATTTTTTTTTCTATCACTGTCAATCCACATGACGGATCAATATACTGTAAGTACGGATATAGGATAAAGTATCTGTCGTCTAAATTTAGCATAGGTATTACTTGATGGATGCATTACTTTTTTCAACCTCTTCTACAATGTAACTATGACAAGAAAAAATAGAGGATTAACCCGTAGTGATGCTAACCGGGAGAAGACTATGTACTGAAGTTATATTACTTGAGTCTTCATTTTCTTCCATACACATGCTTTTTGATAAAGCGTGGGTGACCACGCGAAACGCGTAAGAGTGTTCTCTTACTGTTTTTTAACATGCCTTTAATACATTTTTGCACCTAGTTCTTTTGCAGCATTGGTCATATTTTTTCCAACAGCAGTTGCACTGCCGTTTTACCATTTTGCATACAATGTAACTATGTAATAATCTGTGGTTGAATTGATATTACTTCGCACTCAGATTAGATCCGAGGTTGGGAGATAAGATTTTTAACAATCTGAGTGCGGATTCTCAAAAATCCACCCAGATTGTATCCAATGGCGGATGCAGATTAATGCTCTCAGATTGTTTACTATCCAATCCGCAGACAAATGTTACCCCGCGGAATGGCTTTTGAATGGAAAACCCGGGAAATTCTGGTGAACAGATTTTGACAGTTCCTCCCGGGGTTGCGCATGCGCAGAATGGAGGGGCTTCCTGCTGTCGCGCTTGCGCAGAACGGCGCATTGCCGGTCTGCACATGCGCACCTAACAAAAATCGCCGGTTCCGCTTTCCGCCGATTTTCGCTTTACGGCGGTCCTCAGAACGGAACACGCCTTATTAGTGGGGCCCTCCTGTATTTATTCAACAGTTCTTGCATGTCGAAACAATGCAAAGGGGCATTAAAAGCAATCCAAGCAACATTGTTTTTTTTTTAATAAATCAGTTCTGTTATATTAGATAATACTTACTACCTTATTTTATTTTAAAATTCAATTCCTAAAGTCATTTTTAATGGGTTTTACTATATTGAGCATCCTTTGATTTCTATAGCAAGTTTTAGCACACTTCCCCAGCAGTGCAAGATATTTGTAACACTTTTCTGTTTGTGATCATTTGTTGCCAATGTTCCCAGCAGTTTGAGCTGCAAACTGTAACAATAGCAGCTTTAAGGGGAGTGGTATTGCCAACCACTTTTGGAATCTATGATCAAAAAAAGCGCAAGCTCCATAGCACGTAACTGAGTAAAAAATAAGGTACATTTATTTAAAAGATCAACAATCCATAAGAATGTGCACTTACAGGATTTTAAACAGAACCATTCGTGGGAGAGAAATCTCTATTGTGGACATCTGCGGTGGTAGGGTAGCACCCTCACAATAGAGATTTCTCTCCCACGAATGGTTCTGTTTAAAATCCTGTAAGTGCACATTCTCATGGGTTGTTGATCTTTTAAATAAATGTACCTTATTTTTTACTCAGTTACGTGCTATGGAGCTTGCGCTTCTGTTTTTGTTTTTTATATATATACAGTATATATATATATATATATATATATATACACATGAAATTCAGTCAGCACACTGTAGTTGAAAATGTTGTAATAGCAGATGCTAGTCCCATAGAGAGTAAATATGATACGAACCAATCCAAAGACCAGTAAAGAGACAGCAGACCGCACGGGGTTAATCCAAAAGTCTATATTCACAACATGAAATACACGTAAGCCAACGTTTCGGTCCCACAGAGAGACCTTCCTCAGGGCCGTGCAACCCACGAGTGTAAGTGACCAAACATATATACCCTCACCCATAGTGCAATGCAAACAAAGGGAACCAATCACCAACATGCAATCAGACATAATATGCAACATAGCTCCAGCAAGGAGAGTGCGCCGCGCATCACAGATGTGAGCAGACGCCTCATTAACTCTCCCTGGCAACCAGGGACGCCGGCAGCGCAAATCGCGCATGCGCAGTCTGGAAAACCGCCTCGGTGCACAGTTACCCACACACTGACAGCAATAATGGGCTAAACAGAGTAGTAAAACACAGAGCGTTGAGGTGAACCACAGGGGGACAGATAGAGGTATAGAGCACAAGGAGCGCATAGCATCACCATAGTATATAAGGACAAAGGAAGTGCAAAAGTGCAGAGGGAGTGATGCAACAGAGTATGAGTGACAAACATATAAAAGGCATAATGTAAAACTAAGTCAAAGCAGGGAGACAACTACAGAAAGCAGCCAAGTGAAAGCTCCTCATTTAGGCCACCAGGTGTCATAGTCCTTAGTTCATAAATAAGCCTTGCTTCCTGTTTAAGCAAAGTCCTGCCCCTGTCACCCCCACGGGGGGGGGGACTGGAACCTGCAGAATAGGCATACAACGAAGTGTGGCCAATGTGTGTCTTTTTTCTTTGAAATGTCTAGCCACAGGTAGACACTTCAGATCTATATCAGAGGCATCACTCAGTAGGGCTTTTCTGATGTTTGAACGGTGCATGGCCATGCGTTCTTTCAGCATCCTTACAGTCTTCCCGATGTACAGCAATCCACAAGGACACTTAATAAAGTACACCACGAATTTTGACTCACAGTTCAGTTGTTGTTTGATTTTAATCAGTACGCCACTATGCGGGTGATTGTAGCTAGGGCCCAGCTGCATATAGTGGCAGTTGGTGCAGCCATGACAGCGGTACGAACCAGGTTTTTTGGCTAACCAGGTGGTGGGTGTGGCATATTTGTCTATTGGATCAGATCCAGTGACCATGTCACCAATGTTTGGTCCCCGACGAAAGCAGAATAGGGGTGGCTCTCTAGCATATGCACCAATCCTCTCGTCATTCTCCAGGATGCGCCAATTGCCCCGAATGCAACGCTTAATGCTGTTTGTAGCAGTACTGAATGTACTGACTATATTAAGCCTGTTGCTCACCGGTCTACCTGACGAAGGTGTCAATAGTTCACCCCTGTCAACCTGTCCAACCTTTTGCAAGGCAAAGTTAATGTCCTTGGCCGAATAGCCCCTCTCCCGAAAGTGTGCGGCCATTTGGGCCAGGGCCCTTTGGGATTCTTCTGGATCAGTCGTAATTCTTTTCACTCGGAGAAGCTGGGAGTATGGGAGACCCCTCTTAAGTGGTACAGGATGGTGGCTGGCTGCACAAAGAAGGGAGTTCTTGTCTGTACTCTTCCGGTATATTCTAGTAGCCAGCGTGCCTCCAATTTTGTACACTATGGTGTCTAAAAAAGCGATTTCCTGGTAGCTGTGGTTGAGGGTAAAACGGATTGTGGAGGGGATTTTGTTTAAATCAGAAACAAATGTCAGCAGCTCATCTTCACTGCCCGTCCACAGAATGAAGATGTCGTCAATATAGCGAAGGTATTTGACGATATGCCGCCTATGCGTGATGTCAGTTAATATGTGCAACCGTTCATACAAATCCATAAATAGATTAGCATACGACGGTGCCATATTTGAGCCCATGGCCGTACCCGTTAGTTGTAAGTAGTAGTGTTTCTCAAATTTAAAGAAGTTCTTATGGAGGATGACCTCAATGAGCAACATGAGAAAATCAACTGGTGGACCCTGTTCGACTCCATGTTCTTCCAATTTTGTGCGTACTGCTTCTAGGCCCCCTGCATGGGGAATGTTGGTGTACAAGCTGGACACATCTAGCGTAGCAAGAATACATTCTGCTGTGTTAACGGAAAGATGACTGAGCTGCTCAATGAAGTCCGTGGTGTCCTTGATGTATGAACCCATTCCAGCCACCAGTGGCTGTAGATAGAAGTCCACGAATTGCGAAAGGGGGTGGCACAGCGACCCACGGGCCGAGATGATGGGTCTGCCCGATGGTGCGACTATAGATTTGTGTACTTTGGGTAGTGTGTATAATACTGGCATCACGGGGTGGCCTGAGTCAGGAATTTACTGGTTTCTTCTGTGATCCAGGCATTATTCAAGCCCAATCGGATGATGCCATCAATCTCCTTCTTGTAGGCTATCGTCGGATCCCCCGGGAGGCGTCTATAATAATGTACAACTGCAAGTTGTTGCTCGATCTCCTGTTTATAGTATTGATAATTTAAAACCACAATCCCTCCACCTTTGTCTGCTGCTCTCACTATGATCCCCTTGTTCTCCCGTAGCATTTTCAGGGCAGCTCTCTCCTCTCTCGATGTATTAAAAAAGCTGGTCTTGTGATTCTTCAGAATTTTCCGTGTGTCTTTAGTTACCAAGTTCATAAATGCAGCTATGTTGGGATTCAGTGAGTGCGGGTCAAAGGTGCTCCTGGTCTTGAATGGATTTGAGGTAATGTCTCCAGAAGAGTTAATATCAATGTTCTTAGAGAAGAAATCCTTTAACTTCAATTGTCTGTGCAGTCTGTACATGTCGACCTCCCAGTCAAAGGAATCCTGCATATGGGTTGGCACAAATGATAGGCCTTTCTGTAGAATGCTAACCTCTGCCGGTGTCAGTGAGTGGTCCGATAGATTGTAGATCACCGTCTCGCTTGCCTGGTGCCCCTTGTCGCTTTTCCTTCGCGCACGGGATACCGCCGATCTCCGGCCACCTCTCCTGGTGGGTCTGTGCGTGTTGTGCCCTGCGGGAGTGTTCTCGCTCGACCGCCATCGCCCGGACCTAAAAAAGGCTCCATGGAGGCGTTGTCCGGGGCATCTGATGCATCAGTGTCACTGGTCGTGTAGCCCATTCTGGCGGCATCACCACGCCTAGACCGAGGCTGGTATCGTCGCTGTGGACCGCTTCTACCGCTCTTCGTCTCACCCAGCCCCAGGAGCCATCGGTAGACGTTCCGCTCCTTGTAGTCCGCAGTGACCTGCCGGAGCTTCTCCTTCTTAAACTTGATTAAATTCGCCCTGTAGGCATCAATTGTGTTCTGCATCTTATCCAGCCAGTTGGTGTCCGTGTCCGCTGCCAGGGTGTCCACATGTTTGGTTTCTATTACTGCAATGTCCTTCTTCAATTTGGCAATTTCCTTGCTTGATTGGTCAATGACCATAATCATTAGATCGAAAGAACATTTGTTTAAAATGGCTATCCAGCGTTTGCAGAAATCCATGTCACATCTGCCAATGGTAGGCTGATTTTTCACCCTGTACCCCCTTGGCAGCATCCTCGCTTTGTGGTAGTGTGACAGGGTGAGGCCATGCAAATAAAAATCCACTTCACGTTTCTTCAATTTAATGAGCTCATTGAAAACATCAGCCGCCTTGTCAGGTCCTACTACGTCATCAAAGGACTCTGTGAAGCGGATCTGTGCGACCTCTGCATCACTGAAACCCGCCACATCCGATAGGGACGAAAAAATGCCTGTGATGTCAGCAAATTCCTCCATTGCACATATAACAAATAGTCACAACCATATGCAGATAAAATATGTAAATAAGGCCAAGTGTTTCCTAAATACAGCTCCCCGCTAGGCCATCTCAGGGAATGTACAGCAATGAATAGAGTACGTAGGTGCACAACCCATAAGGCATAAATTCACATGAAATTCAGTCAGCACACTGTAGTTGAAAATGTTGTAATAGCAGATGCTAGTCCCATAGAGAGTGCACGGCCCTGAGGAAGGTCTCTCTGTGGGACCGAAACGTTGGCTTACGTGTATTTCATGTTGTGAATATAGACTTTTGGATTAACCCCGTGCGGTCTGCTGTCTCTTTACTGGTCTTTGGATTGGTTCGTATCATATTTACTCTCCATGGAGCCTTTTTTAGGTCCGGGCGATGGCGGTCGAGCGAGAACACTCCCGCAGGGCACAACGCGCACAGACCCACCAGGAGAGGTGGCCGGAGATCGGCGGTATCCCGTGCGCGAAGGAAAAGCGACAAGGGGCACCAGGCAAGCGAGACGGTGATCTACAATCTATCGGACCACTCACTGACACCGGCAGAGGTTAGCATTCTACAGAAAGGCCTATCATTTGTGCCAACCCATATGCAGGATTCCTTTGACTGGGAGGTCGACATGTACAGACTGCACAGACAATTGAAGTTAAAGGATTTCTTCTCTAAGAACATTGATATTAACTCTTCTGGAGACATTACCCCAAATCCATTCAAGACCAGGAGAACCTTTGACCCGCACTCACTGAATCCCAACATAGCTGCATTTATGAACTTGGTGACTAAAGACACACGGAAAATTCTGAAGAATCACAAGACCAGCTTTTTTAATACATCGAGAGAGGAGAGAGCTGCCCTGAAAATGCTACGGGAGAACAAGGGGATCATAGTGAGAGCAGCAGACAAAGGTGGAGGGATTGTGGTTTTAAATTATCAATACTATAAACAGGAGATCGAGCAACAACTTGCAGTTGTACATCATTATAGACGCCTCCCGGGGGATCCGACGATAGCCTACAAGAAGGAGATTGATGGCATCATCCGATTGGGCTTGAATAATGCCTGGATCACAGAAGAAACCAGTAAATTCCTGACTCAGGACCACCCCGTGATGCCAGTATTATACACACTACCCAAAGTACACAAATCTATAGTCACACCATCGGGCAGACCCATCATCTCGGCCCGTGGGTCGCTGTGCCACCCCCTTTCGCAATTCGTGGACTTCTATCTACAGCCACTGGTGGCTGGAATGGGTTCATACATCAAGGACACCACGGACTTCATTGAGCAGCTCAGTCATCTTTCCGTTAACACAGCAGAATGTATTCTTGCTACGCTAGATGTGTCCAGCTTGTACACCAACATTCCCCATGCAGGGGGCCTAGAAGCAGTACGCACAAAATTGGAAGAACATGGAGTCGAACAGGGTCCACCAGTTGATTTTCTCATGTTGCTCATTGAGGTCATCCTCCATAAGAACTTCTTTAAATTTGAGAAACACTACTACTTACAACTAACGGGTACGGCCATGGGCTCAAATATGGCACCGTCGTATGCTAATCTATTTATGGATTTGTATGAACGGTTGCACATATTAACTGACACCACGCATGGGCGGCATATCGTCAAATACCTTCGCTATATTGACGACATCTTCATTCTGTGGACGGGCAGTGAAGATGAGCTGCTGACATTTGTTTCTGATTTAAACAAAATCCCCTCCACAATCCGTTTTACCCTCAACCACAGCTACCAGGAAATCGCCTTTTTAGACACCATAGTGTACAAAATTGGAGGCACGCTGGCTACTAGAATATACCGGAAGAGTACATTCAAGAACTCCCTTCTTTGTGCAGCCAGCCACCATCCTGTACCACTTAAGAGGGGTCTCCCATACTCCCAGCTTCTCCGAGTGAAAAGAATTACCACTGATCCAGAAGAATCCCAAAGGGCCCTGGCCCAAATGGCCGCACGCTTTCGGGAGAGGGGCTATTCGGCCAAGGACATTAACTTTGCCTTGCAAAAGGTTGGACAGGTTGACAGGGGTGAACTATTGACACCTTCGTCAGGTAGACCGGTGAGCAACAGGCTTAATATAGTCAGTACATTCAGTACTGCTACAAACAGCATTAAGCGTTGCATTCTGGGCAATTGGCGCATCCTGGAGAATGACGAGAGGATTGGTGCATATGCTAGAGAGCCACCCCTATTCTGCTTTCGTCGGGGACCAAACATTGGTGACATGGTCACTGGATTTGATCCAATAGACAAATATGCCACACCCACCACCTGGTTAGCCAAAAAACCTGGTTCGTACCGCTGTCATGGCTGCACCAACTGCCACTATATGCAGCTGGGCCCTAGCTACAATCACCCGCATAGTGGCGTACCGATTAAAATCAAACAACAACTGAACTGTGAGTCAAAATTCGTGGTGTACTTTATTAAGTGTCCTTGTGGATTGCTGTACATCGGGAAGACTGTAAGGATGCTGAAAGAACGCATGGCCATGCACCGTTCAAACATCAGAAAAGCCCTACTGAGTGATGCCTCTGATATAGATCTGAAGTGTCTACCTGTGGCTAGACATTTCAAAGAAAAAAGACACACATTGGCCACACTTCGTTGTATGCCTATTCTGCAGGTTCCAGTCCCCCCTCGTGGGGGTGACAGGGGCAGGACTTTGCTTAAACAGGAAGCAAGGCTTATTTATGAACTAAGGACTATGACACCTGGTGGCCTAAATGAGGAGCTTTCACTTAGCTGCTTTCTGTAGTTGTCTCCCTGCTTTGACTTAGTTTTACATTATGCCTTTTATATGTTTGTCACTCATACTCTGTTGCATCACTCCCTCTGCACTTTTGCACTTCCTTTGTCCTTATATACTATGGTGATGCTATGGGTTCCTTGTGCTCTATACCTCTATCTGTCCCCCTGTGGTTCACCTCAATGCTCTGTGTTTTACTACTCTGTTTAGCCCATTATTGCTGTCAGTGTGTGGGTAACTGTGCACCGAGGCGGTTTTCCAGACTGCGCATGCGCGATTTGCGCTGCCGGCGTCCCTGGTTGCCAGGGCGAGTTAATGAGGCGTCTGCTCACAGCTGTGATGCGCGGCGCACTCTCCTTGCTGGCGCCCCGGCAGTCAATGTGTTTTGGCCCACTGCGCATGCGCGGCGCGCGACGTTCCCCCGCACGGGCAGTAGACTCTGGGACCAGTGTCTCAGGGTGTCTCTCTCCTAATAGTTTAAGTGCCTACTCTTATGTCATGATGAATCATTTGGATATTCAGGTAATAGGGGAGGGGGCACGGAGCACAGCTATGTTGCATATTATGTCTGATTGCATGTTGGTGATTGGTTCCCTTTGTTTGCATTGCACTATGGGTGAGGGTATATATGTTTGGTCACTTACACTTGTGGGTTGCACGGCCCTGAGGAAGGTCTCTCTGTGGGACCGAAACGTTGGCTTACGTGTATTTCATGTTGTGAATATAGACTTTTGGATTAACCCCGTGCGGTCTGCTGTCTCTTTACTGGTCTTTGGATTGGTTTGTATCATATATATATATATATATAACAAAAAAACAAATCAGCACTGGAAATGGCACTAAGTGAATTAATAAGTGATAATATTATAATAATATAGTGTAAAGAATATCAGGCGCTGGTCAGGAGAATGTAACATAGGATGCAGCTCTAAAAAAATATGCCTATCCTAAAGAATTGAAAAAAAAAGAAAAAAGCGCAATCCCATGTAGCTGTTAAAAATGTGCGGAAAATTTAATAAAGGCAATGAAGGTTGGTTACTGATAGTACAAATTACACAAATACAGAAATAGCATAACAATAAAACAATATATCAATATATATATCAATATATATGTGAATAAAAAATAGAGGAACAAATAAATGTCCAAAACCGTGTCCAAAAAATGTCCAGAAATTCTATTGTGAGGGAGTAGCACTCGAATGAAATTAAGCACTTATTGCCGACAGGATGGTGATTGAAGCAACAGTGGGGAGTAGCGTGACTCTGATAAATAACAAATGTGAAGGTAGATATAGTCGTAATAAGCTGTGGGATGTTTTTTGTATAGGATCCAAGGGAAAGGCAGAGGGGGGTACGGGAACGGTCTCACCAGATGAGTGTAAACGCGATGAACCCCAAGGGGTGTCTGCGTCCCTCCGTCAGCTGCGCTGCCAATCTACGACGCAAGTATACCGTGTTGCTGATCCCGGTAACACTAGAGACTCTGTCCTGTCTTCTGTATACCCCCCTCACGATAGCCAGATTCCTCCAAACAAGGGTTGATGCAGCAGATAGATCTTTACTGCTGTACTGTTGTGTTGAATCCCACCACACTTAAGGTGACACCTTCCTCTCAGATGCCGGTATCAATCAGACTGCTGTTCGCCACTTCTCACTCCTCACTCTTCTCACGAGTAACGTGAGCGCTTTTTTCTTTTTTTCCCTATATATAGATTTTTCTTGCATCATGTTGCATGCCATCATTGGGCGATTTTGCGTGGCGAAAATCCCAGTTTCATGAATAGGTCCCTCTGCCTGTATATTAATGTAATCGCTATTATCCTGCCATACCTGCTAAATGCTTATTCACACAAGCACACCAAAACTTTGTCAGCGACATTTACAGCAACCGTGGGAGTAAAGAACAAAAATGTAACTGGTGTGGCCATCTTGAAAATGCCCGAAAAAACTAAGAATCTAGTTAACATTTTTTTTGTATACCAAAAGGGAGTGGGAATGCATTTTTTTTTAACATTTTACAGAAGTCAGATCTGTGTCTTGGGGGGAAATCCTATATCATGTCTAACTCAGTTAGAGTTAATGTCATTAAAAGGTAAAAAACAAAATGCCACTGTGTACTGTGGACATCCTGACACTAAGGGGTTTGTTCTACGGTATATCTGCCGATCAGGCTGCTTTCAGCTGAAATTTACCATTGACTTCAAACGATTTGCTCTAAAAAGGGTGAAATTCACAAAGTTCGCTTAGACATGCGAAATGTGTGCCCATCTCTAATAAGGACACTATTGGTGACTTCATTGGGAGTTTCTGTGTGATAGGGTTATTGGGTAATCACGTGTATCTCCTGGACAACATAAACAGAAGATCAACTAAAGTAATTAATAGTTTTTAAAACTGAGCAGGAAACACTGATAGATTTCAACATATTCAGTCTGGAAGAAAAGAGGAGTAAGGGGGTGCAGGGGTTGGGGGATAAGTTTGAAACAAGTAAAGGAGGGTACAGGCGTGGATTGTAGAGAAATATCGGCCTGGATGATTTCATAGGCTGGTCCTCCTACTAAATAGTGTGGTGACATCGCGTTGTCATGCGACTTAGTGACCATGTAATGATGTAGGAGGAAATACCGCTCCGGAGAAGGTAAGTGACACACACCCCCCAACAATGTTACCTTGGGGTGAGAAGGTCTACTTAATTGTCACAGTAGCTTGTGACAGGGTGTAATATACACCAAATATCTGGATTGAATTAAACACGACTTAGATATAACAATTTTATAGTTTATTCCTTAAAGAAGGAGAACACACAAGATGATACAAATAACAGACAAGAAATAGACACTTTACTTAAGGATTGGACAATGAAGCAATCAGGTACAGGATTGGCAATTCATTCAGCAATACAGGTTCAAATGAAGACATCACGAAAGACACTGGCTTTAGGGTTGACACTGGTTTATATGTGATTTCAATCCTATACCCTGGCATTGAGTGCAAGTCATTGGAGGACAATTATCTGCACCCTATCCCTCCTTGCCACCTCACATGAGAGGCAAAGTAATACCTGCCCACTGGGTGGAAATTATTCTAATCAGAGGCTTATTTCCCTAGCCCCCCTCCCACAAGACTGGCGTCGCCCAGTCTGCTTGGGATAGGAAACCCTTTGTCCCAAGGTGCGAAACACAACACTTATCCCAAGTACCCACGTCCTGCTCTGTTTTGTTCCAGCAAACTGTACACAAGCAGGGTGGGGGAGCCTTTGATCAGGGGGTTTATTGTAGACCACTTGTCTTCCCCCTGAGCATTAACATACCATATGGGCTCTAGCCTTCCCGGGCTTTTACCCTGGACCCAAAATACAATACATTCTTTAATATCTACACATATTAAAATAATCCGCTCTGTGGGTCTGAGCGGGCTGAAATTTGGCAGGTCCTCATGCGTCACGTGACGCGAGACATTTCAATGCAGAGGGATACCGACACCCCATAAAGGTGCCTGTATCTCGGGAAAATGCATTTACAGCAACTTCATTAACTTAGCGGCTAACCGCTAAGGCAATGAAGGGGTTAAACACCCATGCCAGGCTTACTGTGGCTAGCGAGGGTGGGTGAAAGGGGAATTTGGCCCTTAGTGGCTGTTTAGGCCTTGCGGGGGGACTTAACCCCTTCATTACCTTTGCGGATAATACCGCTAAGGTAATAAAAGGGTTAACCCAACCGCTACCCACCCGCAAGGTCTAGACACCCATCCTTAGGGCTAATACCCCTTCACCCATCCGGGAAGCCTAAGCACCCACTCCAGACTGACTATACCCACCCTGTACCCATTGAGTAGTATAGTGGTACATCATACCCATATAATAATAATATGGGCATGATAAGCCTCTATAGCACTCAATGGGCACCCTAATTACAATACATTAATACACAAGTAACACAATAATAAAACATATCAAAACTCCAAAAAACACACTTCACTAAATAAAAACAGTAGCCAGCAAATCCAATCAATGCAAGCAATAACAACATCAACAATGAATTAATTAAACCATTACCCAATCAACCCAATTAATTCCTAAACCAAATCAAAATGAATAGTAACACTAACCAATAAAAACAATTACTTACTACAACATTAATTAATTTAAACAGTAAAATAGAAAAAAAGAAATTCTAACAATATCTGAACTAACCATAAAATGCATTAGCTAACATAATATAACATTAACTACAAATGAACAGCAATCGCAAACCTTTTATTAGCATTAAGCATGAAAAAAACAAACAATCACATCCACACAATAAACTGCAATTAAAAAAAGCAACAGCAATACCAAGCGAGAAATGCCCCCCAAATATTGTCATAATAATGTATTAATCTGTACCCTAAAGTGGTACAGATTAATATATTATCAGTCAATGTGCCTCCCCAAAAAAATCAAAAAACACATCCAAAGAATAAACCTGTAAAAAGAGAAATTTACAAACATTCAATATATTACTTGCCATTAGAAGCGGTAGCCCTCCGACTCCCGGGATAACAGGAAGCTCACGTACCTTGAAGCCTTCCAACAGCATCCGATGCCATCCGCCATGAAGATCCTGATCAGGTACCCAAATCTTCTTTTTTCTTTCTTTAATCACCTTCTTCTATCTTCATCTGTAACCATTTCTTGATCTTCTTTATCTTCTATCTTCTTGTTGTAATCCAAAAAGCCCCATGGTAGATCCCAACCGATGTTGTCTCGTCATCTTCTTGGGCTCAAATGAGGCGTCACGGCCTTAAATAGGGCTTGTGACGTCACATTTAGCCTCAAAATGGTTAACAGCCACCTGATTGGCTGTTAAAACCATGTTCCGACTTTATTTTTTATTTTTTTTTACATGAAGTCACTTAAAGGAAATGATGCCAGCCAATCAGAATGGCTGTGCTTAATTTGCCTTTAAGATGACATCACTAAATCCAAGATGACCACTGTCACAAGGTATTTCAGCCAATCAGAGTGTGGAATTGGTTCCCACGATCTCATTGGCTGAAATACCATGTGACGTCATCTTAAAGGCAAATGAAGCACAGCCATTCTGATTGGCTGGCATCATTCCCTTTAAGTGACTGTAAAAGGGGACTTATCCCTGTTCACATATGGGCCTCTAATCCAGCAATGTGGTGGTTAACTGCTGGTAGGCAATTAACTAACACCACCTGGCTGATTGCAGGTGGAAGAAAAAGCCTGCCTTTGAGACAGGAAGAGAGGCTCCTTAGCTCACACCTGAGCTGAACTAGGAGACAGAGCAGAGATTCCTTAGTCCACAACTGGGCTGAACCAAGGAAGGACCGATGTCTTGAGCGACAAGCTGACCACAAGACAAAGGGGACAAGATTCTAAACTTGGAGCCTGATATTGCCTGTGCACAAAAGGGTGCGGTTCCAAGAGAGCAGAGAAGCTTCCCCTACAGCAGCCCAGCTAACAGATAAGACTTTTTCGTATAAGACTATTATCTATGTCTATGTGTATTGATAAATGTCTCCATGATTTGGGGCTGGTAAATAGCTTAGCTAAACAACCCAGTCAGAGAGGGCTGAGCTACATGTGTAGATAGTCTCCAAAGCAGAGATAGTTTTTTTGTTTGGCTTATTCTCTGATGTTGATTTTTGCTGTGTTTAAAGCGACAGGTACAATAAAGCCTTGTTTTAATTTCACCTTAAAACAGTCTCCATTGTGTACCTCTGCACATGTCCTCCTACATATGGTGTCAGAAGTTTGGGATGAGAGGTGGTCTTTGAAGTTAGGACCCGGAGATTTCCTGTGGAATTTTTTTTAATGCTTTTTGCCTACAAACAATCTGAGCAACATAAACAAAAAAATCTCATGCAGCAGAGACCAGAGTTAAAGTGATACACACCCAGGCAGGAAACATACACTGCACTGAAACGTACAAAACCACAGATGGACTCTTTTCCCCAATCCCAAGAGGAGAGAGAGACTGCTGAAGCAGGTAAACCTTATTTGCCTATCACAAAGTGTTAGATGGTCATTGAAATAGGGGGTTTGCCTTCCAGCCATAGTCAGGTTTCAAGAAGTGAGTCAGCCCTTAAAAGGGATAGGTGTTTGTTGTTTTCAAAATTTCGCTGAAGCAGTGAATACAGATGGTGACCCACGAGCGGTACTGATTTTGCAAATAAAGGTTGCCACACCGCATAGGACTACCAGCTGTGAATGGAGTATATGCAGAAAAGTGTGAAAATTGATGCAAGACTGTGCTGAAGCAGGGGAATTTTTAGCAAACAAATTCTGAGTGTAAAATTGCCCTACCGGGGAAAAAGGGATTGCTGAACTGTGTAAAATGTATTCCAAAGCCAATTGCTGAGTGTTGAGTCACCCTGCCGGGAGTGAAAGAAATATTCCACTGCAAAGAATGTTTTTTTTTTCTGCAAGTAAAAAAAAGTCTGCCTATGTATCTTGGGAGTAAAACAGGCACCCAACGTGTGAAGTGTGAATGCCATAATAACCAAAGATGAGACTGAAAATTACTGAACTCAAACAGAAAACCAAATTCTGTTGCTGAAGCGGAGGGATTGCACATAGCAAGTAAAAAGTGTAAAGCAAATGCCTTTGCTGAAGCCAGAAAATGGGCAGCTAGCAAGCACTGTATTTAAAGAAATAGAACCCTGGGAATTTAAAATGGCCACCCAGCTGAAGTCAAATACAGACTGTAAAAATAGGGAAGAAAATGTGTTCCTGGTGTAAAGAACCCTACCACATGGAGCAGTGTCCCTTTAGGCCTTATTCAGAAGATGAGAATAAATGCATGCACAGTAATGCTAATGTTATAAAACTTACCCAAGGGAAGAAAAAGTCTACAGAGAGGCCTGTGAGAGCTACGACCTCTACAAGCAAAATATGCCCACCTGTAGGACTACCACCATTTGGGGTTCTAGCAAATACAATGACAACAGCTGCAATAGCGCCTCCTGAGGTCTGGAAGAAAAATAAACCTGATGGCCCCAAAATGGAGGACAAAATACAACGTTCCTGTAATGAACCCTACCCCACGGAAGAGTGGCCCTTCCAGTTCGATGAGGAGGAAGACATCTCTTATGGGGAACCCAAACCGAGTCACACCCACAAAACACCACAAGAATGGTGGGGGTGCCTGAACTCGGCACGAACCGAAAAGACCGCTCCATATGATGACGAATATGATCGGTGAGAGAAAGAGCGGGAGCAGTGGATCACCGAATATTTCCGTCAGCTATTACAGTTGCAAGAAGAGCCAGGTGGATCCAGTGATGCTGCTAAAATTTCAAATGAAGATTGAGACCCCAGTATCCCTGAGGGGACAGTGTCATCCAAAACAAAAAAGGCGAAAAAAGAAAAGCGGTTCTTCACTTACCGTGGAAGGAACAGACACATCTGCAGATCTTGCGGAGGAAAAGGGGGTCCGAAATGTCCTGCAGCCTAGAGAAAATGGAGAAGTCGTCCTGCGGATGACCGAATATCCAGAGGGCCCAAGGCAGAAGTCGTGTAACCCAAAGAAGTGTCTGTCCAGTGCTAATAGTGAAAAAACCTCAACCAACCATCCCAGGGAAGCGGAGCCGGAACCGGTGAGTAACAATCCCTTGACCAGCCCTGGGGATGCCCTGAACGTTGCCAGGCGTGACTGTGATCGGCTACGGGAAAATAACGTGAAGCTACAGAAAGACGTGCTCACAATGTACTCTTTGGCCAGGACAGAATTGGACGATCTCAAGACTGAGCTAGATACTGCAAACTCTACTATTACCGCCATGGATGAAAAGCAGAGCCAATCTGATAAAATGATGGCTATGCTGAAGCGGAAGTATGAGGAGGCACTGAAGCAGATGACAGTCTTCCAGCAAGAGATGCACACTTCGCATAGAGCTGAATGCCTCACAACAGGAGGTCAACAGTGTCCGGACAGAGGTAGACGTATCTCAGAAAGAGGTTCATACACTCCGCAGAGCACTGGATGCCTCACATCATTAGATCAACAGCTGCCGCACAGAACTGGAAGTCTCCAGAAAGGAATTTCACAGCCTCACTGAGGAGCTTGGACATTTCAAAGAAAACTATCCTACATCTTAACTTAAATCTCAAAGTCTCTCAGAAGGCGCTTCAGAACCTAAACCTGGAGATGGAAGTCTCATACCAGGAGACAGCCCGCCTCCAAGCAGATGTGCAAAAATGGAAGGTGGACTGCAAGGAGGCCCTGAATAGTACAGAGACTGAAAAAAGAGAAAATTTAAGATTAAAAAAAGAAAATTCTGAGTTGACAGAACACGTCAAGGGAAAGAATGAAAAGCCGCATGAGCTTAAGGAAATAAATAAACTTTTGGAAGATGAAAAGTTTGAAGCAGAGCACCGACTGTAGAACCAACTGCAAGGTCTGCGTACACACCTCCAGTATGCGGAGGAGAAGCAGCAAACACTGCAGGAAGAAAAGCTGCAGGCTGCTAAAGAGGTACAAGCGCTGCAGGTACGTCTGAATACCCAGTACGTCCCCACAGAGCAGTATGAGGAGCTAAAGGCCACGCTGCAGGTCTTCAGAGCATCATTGGAGGCGGAGCTTCGATACCAGGTGACTCTGTATGAGAGGGAGCGTGAAAAGGCTCAGAAACTGGAGCAAGAGCTGGAGAGACAGAGAGACTGTTCCATTCCCTTGAGTCAGTACACCAAGGAGAAAACAGACGCAGCGGCAACCGTGACGACAAAAATTACAGAGCTCCAGAATATGAAGGAGACACTGATACAGACTCAGAGAAAGCAAAGTGCGCAGATAAATTTCCTGAGAAGAGACTTGCAAGATGCACTCAAACAGATTGAGACTCTGCAGACCAGCAACTTACAGATTCCTCTAATACGGAAAAAGGTATTGGCTCTGCCCAAGCACCGGTATCCCACAGTAACTAATGCCCGTGAGGACAAGGGTACAGTGAGAGTTGGGGACTCCACGCACCTTCAAAACAAGATTACGAAGTTTGAACCACCTAAGAAAGCACTAGCCAAACCTACAGCTGCCCAACAGGCAACAAACAGAGGTAGGAGTGCAGAATCAAAGCCAGAAGAATCCTTAGCTGAGGAAGCTGAAAAGATAGGACGTTCTCTGGAAAGGGAGGTGGAGGTGCAACTCAGTCCCAAAGAAGCTGAACTGGCCACTCCGTTGTGTGGAGGAGGTGCAGAAAGACCACTTCAAGAGCGGAAAACTCTAAGGGCTAGTCCTAACTGCTCTACAACTGTTGCCATACAGTTTGTCTACAAAAAGAAGAGTGCCCGACGCAATGGAAATCGCATGAACGCGCACTCTGTAAAAAGACTTTACTTGGAAAAAGTCCTCATCGAGCGACTGAGGAGTGCTGATCTCAAGCACCTTCGGGAGGAGACAAAAATAAACTGGAGAAAGGGCTCCAATCCCAGCGGGACAGAGGATTCTTTTCCTCCATCCACTCTCATTCAAGTCACAGAAAGATCTCGAATGAGAGTGGAAGGATGGGCTTTGGCCGTGGAAGGATGGGCTTTGGCCGTGGTAAGCCCGAGCTTCCCACAAATAGGGGAGGTATGTAACAGGGGACTTATCCCCCTGTTCACAAATGTGCCTCTAATCCAGCAGTGTGGTGGTTAACTGCTGGTAGGCAATTAACTAACACCACCTGGCTGATTGCAGGTGGAAGAAAAAGCCTGCCTTTGAGACAGGAAGAGAGGCTCCTTAGCTCACACCTGAGCTGAACTAGGAGACAGAGCAGAGATTCCTTAGTCCACAACTGGGCTGAACCAAGGAAGGACCGATGTCTTGAGCAACAAGCTGACCACAAGACAAAGGGGACAAGATTCTAAACTTGGAGCCTGATATTGCCTGTGCACAAAAAGGTGCGGTTCCAAGAGAGCAGAGAAGCTTCCCCTACAGCAGCCCAGCTAACAGATAAGACTTTTTCGTATAAGACTATTATCTATGTCTATGTGTATTGATAAATGTCTCCATGATTTGGGGCTGGTAAATAGCTTAGCTAACCAACCCAGTCAGAGAGGGCTGAGCTACATGTGTAGATAGTCTCCAAAGCAGAGATAGGTTTTTTCTTTGGCTTATTCTCTTATGTTGATTTTTGCTGTTTAAAGCGACAGGCACAATAATGCCTTGTTTTAATTTCACCTTAAAACAGACTCCGTTGTGTACCTCTGCACATGTCCTCCTACAGTGATGTCATGTCAAAAAAATAAAATAAAGTCGGAACATGGTTTTAACAGCCAATCAGGTGGCTGTTAACCATTTTGAGGCTAAATGTGACGTCACAGCCCTATTTAAGGCTGTGACGCCTCATTTGAGCCCAAGACGACGACGAGACAACATCGGTTGGGATTTACCATGTGACTTTTTGGATTACAACAAGAAGATAGAAGATAAAGAAAATCTAGAAATGGTAACAGATGAAGATAGAAGAAGGTGATTAAAGAAAAAAAAAAGAAGATTTGGGTACCTGATCCGGATCTTCAAGGCGGATGGCATCAGATGCTGTTGGAGGGCTTCAAGGTACGTGAGCTTCCCGTTTCCCCGGGAGTCGGAAGGCCACCGCTTCTAATGGTATTTTAGGGTACAGATTAATACATTATTATGACAATATTTGGGGGGCATTTCTCGCTTACTATTGCTGTTGCTTTTTTTCATTTCAGTTTATTATGTGGATGTGATTGTTTGTTTTTTCATGCTTAATGGTAATAAAAGGTTTGCAATTGGTGTTCGTTTGTAGTTAATGTTATATTATGTTAGCTAATGCGTTTTATGGTTAGTTCAGATATTGTTAGAATTTCTTTCTATTTTACTGTTTAAATTCATTAATGTTGTAGTAAGTAATTGTTTTGATTGGTTAGTGTTACTATTCATTTTGAGTTGGTTTAGGAATTAATTGGTTTGATTGGTTAATGGCTTAATTAATTCATTGTTTATGTTGTTATTGCTTGTATTGATTGGATTAGCTGGCTACTGTTTTTATTTAGTGAAGTGTGTTTTTTTGGAGTTTAGTTATGTTTTATTATTGTGTGTCTTGTGTATTAATGTATTGTAATTAGGGTGCCCATTGAGTGCTATAGAGGCTTATCATGCCCATATTATTATTATATGGGTATGATGTACCACTATACTACTCAATGGGTAAAGGGTGGGTATAGTCAGTCCGGGGTGGGTGCTTAGGCTTCCCGGATGGGTGAAGGAGTATTAGCCCTAAGGATGGGTGTCTAGACCTTGCGGGTGGGTAGCGGTTGGGTTAACCCTTTTATTACCTTAACGATATTATCCGCTAAGGTAATGAAGGGGTTAAGTCCCCCCGCAAGGCCTAAACAGCCACTAAGGGCCAAATTCCCCTTTTACCCACCCTCGTTAGCCACAGTAAGCCTGGCATGGGTGTTTAACCCCTTCATTGCCTTAGCGGTTAGCCGCTAAGTTAATGAAGTTGCTGTAAATGCATTTTTCCTGCATCGGATGCATGCCGAGGGGCTCCGGTGCTGGTATTAATGGCTATCAGCTCCGGAGACACCTGGCATCAATCCGAGGCCTGATTTTTTCTAAGTCCCGACACATTGCAGCTCATCGAGGCCATCTCCCTACCAATTTATGTATACATAGTATACCTTCTTGAGTGTACTTGTGGGCTCTATTATATTGGTAGGACTAAACGTAATCTCAAAATTCGTATACAAGAGCATATTTGGAACATTAGGAACGGTTTCGAGTAACATAGCGTATCGCGACATTTTTTAATTCATCACAAAAAATACCCCTCTTTTTTAACATTTAAGGGCATTAAACATGTTCCATGTAACAGAAGGGGAGGGGATAGACTAAAGGCTTTATCTGCCCAAGAATCTTATTGGATTCACAAATTAGATTGTATGGCACGTAAAGAGCTAAACGAAGACCTGGATGTCTGGGCCTTTTACTAGGCTTTATGCTATACAATGCTTTGTTGATATTTAGCCCGTTTGATGATTTGATTCCATTGAGCAAGCATAGGCAGTACATTGCGATCTGTCGTTATGTATATTTCTCGATTTAATATTTTGTTTCTCTCTTTTTCTTTTTCCAAATGTTATATGTATTTTATTAAAAGATCTGTGTAAATTGTTTTTCCATATTCAATTCGCTATCATGCCCAGTGACTATTTCGGCACATCTAATTGGCTCTTGGTCTTAATTAACTGACCAATGTGGGTAGATGTGCGTGTATATACTGCTCATGGGTAATGACAATGAATTTATCCCTGAAGTAGCACTTTATAGCTACGAAACGCGTAGGATTATTCTGTTTTTATTGGTACCTTTTTATGCCTATTTCTGTGTTAGTACGTGGTAGTTATCAGACTACTACTACTTTCGTTTATAGCTCCGGAGTTACACCGGTTGGGTGTTTTTTTTGAGATATGCCTCTGGTGTGACGTCATACGTATGCGCAGACACTGGAGGAAATTGTCATTGCCAGCCGTCGGACATCCAGGCTGAAACGCAGACACTACTCTGTGTTCTGCTGCCTTTGACATTCTGCCGAGTGGCTACAGAGACTTTCCTCAATCACACACAGTGTGTTTTGCTGATCGAGGACTTCTCCTACAAGTGCCACGAGTGTTCCTAAGATGACAACAGAGTGCCTGTTACCCGTGATCCTGAGACGATCCGGATGATGATCACGAGTTGCAGTCAGTGTGAGAGACGCAGATGACGTCTGGAGACTGCTGAAGACCACTTACCTGAGAGATCCTCTTCTGTTGTCCACCCTGATTTCAGCTGTGTGGTAAACTCGTGTTATGAAACACGAAATGCTTATGTTCTTTAATATTGATATACGCAGAATACTTACCCCTTTTTTATACTAGATACGTTTTTTGATATACTTCACTATTTGCGTTTTGCGATTTTTTCTTGTCTTTTATCTCTAGTTCGTGGGAGTGTCGAGCCACTCTAACTATAGCAGCATACGCCATTTACCCACGGTTTTGTATGGTTTTATACTTTTTTCACTTCCACAGAAGGGTTGTGCCCAATATCGTGTGCATAGTACGATACGATATATAGGGGTTCACATTGTTGTTTTAATTTGATATTAGTCTTTCAACACTTTTAAGTTGTTTTTTGGGTTGCGCACTTATTCTTCCCTCACTCCCCACCAATTTACCTAAATTTTGAGGTGAATTGGATTTGGGGAGAAGATCGCCTTTTAGGACTGTGATAGGCCGCTACAACCGACTCGCGGGTATCTGAATCACGCAAGTTTATGATCCACCCGAAAATGATCGATAAGCGGCTGATTGCCGCTCAATTGGCGATGTTCTTTTGATCATAAAATTTTGCGTGGATACAGGCCATTATCGAGCACTTATTGAGGCTTTCTGAATAAAAGTAGCCATTTTGGTCGATAAGTGCTCGATAAGGGCCTTATCGAGGCTTTCTGAATGAGGCCCTTAGTGTTTGAAAGCCACGCGGCTTTCTCCGCCATTACGGTCAATGATAGGACCCTCCTGGCCGGCGCAACCCTTTCTCGTCGCCATTAATTGTCGGACCCTGTTGGAGTCAAGTTAGGGGGTTCCTAACATCTAGGGGAAAAGGAATTTTATTTCTGGGTGCCGTAGAACAAAAGTTCCCACACCAATTGGCCGTGAACTTGACTGAGGCCCTAGTTCCCACGCCAATTGCGCGATCAAAGCTCTTTTTTTACAATGTTGCCGCTCTTGCGGTTTTGCGGTCTGGAAGGCTGCCAGCTCGTCTCCGGATTTCGGCTTTCAGGAATCCCCATTGAAATGCATTACTTCATTCACTTTCAATGGGGAACCGCCGCTCCTCCTCTTGAGCGCCACCTGCAGGTCTTCTGCGGAAACAGGCCCAAATCGCCGGAATCTCCATAGTATTGTATTGAGCCTGTGACAGGGTGAAGTCAACTCCTATCAGTTATGTCTGGGAAACATATGTCTGAGTGCTGCATCCAGCACTCAGAAGGTTAACTCAGAAGGTTCAATCAGGAGGTAAGCTGACACCTGATAGCCAGCAAAGTAGAAAAGGATCTTGTTACTGGCAGTAGCTGCCTGTCTTAGACCAGAGCACACTGCTACTGTATGTGAGCTGTCAGCCAGAGGGATTTCACCAAAGTCACTACTTCAACCAAAGTAAGGATTGTTCTTTTGTTTTCCTGACTGCTTAAAGTACACTTATGGTTTTGTTATGGTCTAGCGAGCCAGCCTGCTAGATAGGCCTGGTGTGTTAGTCAGATCTCCCAATGTGGAGCAGGTTTTGTTTTGGTTTGAAGGGACAGTGTACCCACATATTTTGTTATGTTATGGAGAAATAAAGCCACTGAACGTTTTTCATTATCCTGAAACTACACGTGTGGACTGTTCCCTGACCTCGGCTACAGGCCTTCCTGCCACAGGTGGTGTCAGAAGTGGGATGTCGGACGGCCCCTGTATCTGAAGGGCCACACAGAAAAAAAAATGGAGACCATTTTTTCCTCAGTTCCTTGAGCAACAGCTCCAGCTAGCAGAGAATCAAGCTGAACGACAAGCACAGCAAGATGAGCAACAGGCCTGGCGAGAGGAAAAGCTACTCCAACTGCTGGCCGAAGGCCCAGCCCCAGGCAGACCAGCGATTCCAAATAACCCACCGGTGATGCTGCCTAAAATGAAGCCAACCGAAGACCCAGAGGCATTTCTTCTCCCTTTTGAAAGGGTAGCCACGGCCCACGGCTGGACAGTTGATCGCTGGGTAACGACTCTGGCTCCACTCCTCATAGGAGAAGCTCAGGCAGCCTACCAGGCTCTTCCAGCAGACGAGGCCATGGACTATCAGCAACTAAAGGCTGCTATTCTGGATCGCCTAGGCCTCACTCCAGAGACCTACTGACAGCGGTTCCGGACAGTCAAATATGCAAACAGAGACTGACCCCGGGTCGTAGCCCACCGCTTAGTAGACTTATGTACCAGGTGGATACAACCGGAGAAACATACCAAGGCAGAGATCCTTGAACAGTTTGTGCTCGAGCAGTTCATACAGATACTGCCCCCTCCTCCCGCTCCTGGGTCAAAAGACACGCTGCATTTTCCCTGGATTCAGCGGTCCGCTTGGTGGAAAACGTCCTTGGCGACGACACCCAACAGGATAGCTGGGAACGGTCCGTGCAAACACCAGTTGCTTCCGGTGATGCCAGAGGCAAGAGAGCAGACAATCGAGGGGTCTATAACCCGCCAGCTCGGGAGATACAGTCAACTCGATCGGAAGACCCTTTCCCATCTCGGAGGGTTCCTGGTACAAACTCCCGCAGAGACGCCCGTCCCGGGTCCGAGGCCATTGGATCACTCAAGGGAGGCCGCCACCCACAGAATTCCCCGAGAACTTGGACTCCCGTCACCCATCCGGTGGAGAGGATACCACCACCAACTAGAAGGGAGGATCCCATCCACCAGCGGAGAGATCCAAACACCGAACCCCGTCGAGAGCTTCCGCTGACGACCGAGTTTGTGAACTCAGGAGATGAGATGGACTGTTCATATGGCAGAACCACTGCCACAGCTTCTCTCCGAGGGGACCACAATCCGTGGTTAGTCCCAGCATCTCTGAGGGGAAAATAGTAAAAGCCATGCTGGACTCGGGCTCTGGAAAAACACTGATCCTAGAGGGCCTAATTTCCAGCAACAGACTATCCTATGACTCTCCTTGGAATATCGAGTGTATCCATGGGGATACAAAGAGATACCCGACTGCGAACATTCTACTGCGTATCAAGGATCAAGAGGCTAGCCTACTAGTGAGAGTTGCTCCCTGGCTACCTGCTCCTGTTCTACTTGGCCGAGACTGGCCCTACTTCGAAACATTGTTGGCCCCTACTCCTACGGAGCCTATTTCTCTGGTACCAGAGAAGCCCGGAGACTTGTTTCCTTTTTCCCCAGAGATTTTTCCCCGTAGACACCACGTCCCAAAGACACGTAAACAGAGACGTGCGGAAAAAGAGGACTGGTTAAGAAAGGCTGGGACTCTTGGTAACATTAGTCAGCCCAAAGGACTGCAGGTCATGGCCGGAGATGACCAGGGTGAGGAACAGATAGATACAGGAATTTTGCCAGACCTGGATCTTCCTGACTTCCGTCAGAGGCAGAGGGAAGACCCAGCTCTGGCTAGACAATATGAGAAGGTGGTACAGGTCAACAACAAGATAATGGATAAACAAGGTGTAAGAGTGTTTCCACATTTTGAACTATTGAATGACATCCTATATCGTGTGAATAAGGTAACACAAACAGGGGAGGTCATTCGACAGATGCTAGTCCCTAAAGGGTTAATTAAAACAGTGTTCACCCTAGCCCATACTCTCCCATGGGGTGGTCATTTGGGCAGGGATAAGACCACGGACCGCATCTCATCCCGGTTTTACTGGCCAGGCATACATGGTGACCTCATGAAACTATGTGAGACATGTCCTGAATGCCAGTTAACTAGCCAAAAAGGACAGAAGCCGGCTCCCTTGGTCCCTCTGCCCTTGGTAGCCGTCCTGTTTGAGAGAATTGGGGTAGATCTGGTCGGACCTTTAGAACCCTCTGCGAAGGGACATAAATTTATACTCGTTGTTGTAGATTATGCCACCAGATATCCTGAGGCCTTCCCACTGAGATCAGCCACTGCTAAACAGGTTGCTCACAGACTGTTAGAACTGTTCTCTAGGGTAGGACTTCCCCAAGTAATGTTAACTGACCAGGGAACAAATTTCATGGCAAAGTTAATGCAGGAGGTCCTGAAGTTATTGGAGGTAAATCCGTCCGGACCTCAGTCTACCATCCTCAGACTGATGGATTGGTAGAGAGGTTTAACCGTACTTTAAAAACCATGCTTAGGAAGTTTGTGGACACTGAAAAGCGAGCTTGGGATGAACGTCTCCCTTTCCTGTTTGCGGTACGAAAAGTTCCCCAATCATCCACAGCCTTCTCCCCGTTTGAGCTCCTATATGGACGCCAACCTCGGGATATTCTCGACCTACTGAAGGAATCTTGGGAGGAGGAGCCCTCCCCCTCCAAGAATACCCTTCAGTATGTCATAGACCTTAGAAACCGCCTAGACATGATAGGTCGGTTTGCTAAGGAAAACCTCAAATCTGCTCAAGAACGTCAAGAGAGGCACTACAACCAAAATGCCCGCTGGAGGGTTTTCCAACCTGGAGACCAAGTGATGCTACTACTACCGACATCAGAGAGTAAACTCCTTGCGAAGTGGCAGGGTCCTTTCCAAGTTATCCGCCGCACCGGGGAGGTGAACTATGAGATCTCTCAACCAGGGTCCAGGAAGGGTAAACAAATCTACCACGTAAACCTCCTGAAACCCTGGAAAACGATGAGATCGCTGTTCATCCACCCTCGGGAAGGAGAGACGGATTTGGGTCCACAGCCTCCAAAGGGTAGTACGTACAATGACCATCAGGTTCCCATGGGAGGGCAGTTAACAACGGAACAATGGTCAGACTTAATAGAATTATGTGACCAGTTCCCAGATGTTTTTTCTGAGCTGCCAGGGCAGACTGATTTAGTGTCCCATGGGATTGAGACAGAACCTGGCGTAAAAGTACGGTCCCGTCCCTATAGATTGCCAGAGGGCCGAAAAGACCTGGTAGAGAGGGAGATAATAGACATGTTGGAATTGGGCATGATCGAGGAGTCCCACAGCGAATGGTGTAGTCCTATAGTGTTGGTCCCTAAACCAGATGGGAAGTTGAGGTTTTGCGTGGATCTGCGAAAGGTAAATGCTGTATCCAGATTCGATGCATATCCAATGCCTAGGTTGGATGAATTGCTTGACTCTCTTGGTAAAGCAGAGTATATCTCCACCGTAGATCTCATGAAAGGATATTTGCAGATACCTCTAGCGGAAGAATCCAAATGCAAAACTGCCTTCGCCACCCCTCTTGGTTTATACCAATTCGTTACTATGCCATTTGGGTTACATGGGGCTCCAGCCACGTTCCAAAGGTTAATGGACAAGGTACTAAGACCCAATAGGAAATATGCCGCGGCCTACTTGGATGACATTGTCATCTATAGCAGACACTGGCAGTCTCATATAAAAAGGTTAAGGGCAGTCCTAACGTCAATAAGAGAAGCAGGGCTCACTGCAAATCCCAAAAAATGTGCCCTGGGTAAATCCACTACAAAATACTTGGGCTATGCCATTGGGGGAGGGATAGTAAGGCCACTAGCTAGCAAGGTGGCCACCATAAAGGGAGTCCCCACCCCACAGACAAAGACACAGGTCCACTCCCTTTTGGGGTTAGCAGGGTATTACAGGCGGTTTATCCCCAATTTTTCAGAAATATCTGCACCCCTAACAGATCTGACAAAAAAGAGTGCCCCCACCCAAGTTAAATGGTCTTGGGAGTGCCAAGACGCCTTTGACATGCTAAAAAAGTGCCTGCCAGAGGGCCCCGCTCTTCGGAGCCCAGATTTTAAAGAGCCCTTCATCATCCAGACGGATGCCTCAGAGGTAGGACTGGGAGCAGTGCTGTCCCAACAATTTGATGGTGTTGAATACCCCATGCTGTTCATCAGCCGGAAGCTGTTCCCAAGGGAAGTGAGGTATTCCATCATTGAGAAGGAGGGCCTCGCTGTAAAATGGGCAATTGAGGCCTTGAGACATTATGTCGCCAGAGTACACTTCACCCTGGTCACTGACCATGCGCCCTTGAAATGGTTAAACACCATGAAGGACACAAACTCAAGGTTGACCAGGTGGTATATGGCCCTCCAACCCTTCTCTTTTGATATTCAGCATAGACCTGGAAAGGACCATGGAAATGCTGATTTTTTGTCAAGAGAAGGAGTGGAGGGTCGGGCTTCAGCCGTGTGGGACCCTAGCCACACACAAACAGGGGAGGTATGTGACAGGTTGAAGTCAACCCCTATCAGTTATGCCTGGGAAACATATGTCTGAGTGCTGCATCCAGCACTCAGAGGTTCAATCAGGAGGTAAGCTGACACCTGATAGCCAGCAAGGTAGAAAAGGATCTTGTTACTGGCAGTAGCTGCTTGTCTTAGACCAGAGCACACTGCTATGTGAGCTGTCAGCCAGAGGGATTTCACCAAAGTCACCACTTCAACCAAAGTAAGGATTGTTCTTTTGTTTTCCTGACTGCTTAAAGTACACTTATGGTTTGGTTATGGTCTAGCCAGCCAGCCTGCTACATAGGCCTGGTGTGTTAGTCAGATCTACCAATGTGGAGCAGGTTTTGTTTTGGTTTGAAGGGACAGTGTATCCACATGTTATGTTATGTTATGGAGAAATAAAGCCACTGAACGTTTTTCATTATCCTGAAACAACACGTGTGGGCTGTTCCCTGACCTCGGCTACAGGCCGTCCTGCCACAGAGCCCCAATGGCGACCTATGGAAAAACTGCAAAATGGAGCCTGCAAAGGCGGGAAAAGGGACAAAGGGCCATAAACACAGAAATAACATTAACCATTTCCCTCCCGCATAGATCCCAGTGTATGTGTTGGTGCAGACACTGGAATGGGAACAATACATATTGACAGGGGGATACACAGTTGGTGCTGAAGCAGGGGCATAACTACAGTACTGGACATCATTCCAGTTAACCCCCCACCTCCCAGGTGAGAGCAGGGGGTGGCCAAATGGGGTGTAACCCATTTAATACCGGGCCAAACCCCCTCTCCCATGACATTAATTCTGCCCAGTCCTGGTCCAAGGACTCTGAAGCTGCCACCTCGGTTGGGCAGAAGTTGGACCAGTCTTCCAGCGCCAACAGAAGGAGAAAGAGGATCGCAGCGACTTCTTGCTGCTGCTGCTGTGACCAGCCAGCAGCACCGGCCCACTGGGGCAAGCCCGAACACCGATTGGTGATACCCTCCCAGGGGTGGGTTAGCCTATGTACAGCAGGGCTCTTCAACTAGTTCTCCAAAGGAGCCAAATGAGAAAACTCTTAGGGGTAGAAGAGCCACAAGCTAATTATAATGCTTTTAAAGACAAAAAAAATATTATATTTCAACATTTTGCAAAGATTTATAAAAAAAATAAAAAATAAAAATATTTACACACACACACACACACACACACACACACATACACACACACACACACACACACACACACACACACACACACACACACACACACACACACACACACTACTGTGGCGAGAAAAACTTTGTGAACCCCAGTGATAATTAGAGAAATTCCATATTTTGTCAATGATAATCTTCTTGAAACAAACCCAGTCTTTTTTTTTTTTTTTAAATATCCAATAGGGTTTATATTAACCAATTCCATGTCTTTTGAAACAAAATGATGTAAAAAATAGACAAACAATAGGTAATTAATAGCCAGGGTATGTGCAAAAGTAAGTGAAACCCTGGTTATATCAGCTAAATGAAAAGGGATAATTAGAATCAGGGGTTTAAATTATTTGGTACATTTTCAGGTGTCAGTTTGGGAGGCCCCATCCTATTTAATGATCAGAAACTTTGTGAGTTTGGTCTTCACCATACAGGTGTGTGGAAACACATCATGCAACAACCAAAAGAAATCTCTGAGGGCCTCAGAAAAGCAGTTATAGAGGTTCATCATTCCAGAAAGAGTTACAAAACTATTTCTAAGGATTTGGAGCTCCACCAATCCACTGTCAGCCAGATCTACAAATGGAGATATTTCAAGAACATAGTCACTCTACCCAGGAGCAGTCGTCCTACCAAAATATATCCAAAAACAAACTGGTATATCTTCATAGGAAGTCACAAAGAACCCCAGAGTAATATCCAAGAATCTGCAGGCCACTCTCACCTCGGCTAATGTGAGTGCTCATGACTTAACTATCAGAAAAAGACTGAACAAGAATGGTGTTCATGGAAGGATAGCCAGGAGGAAACCACTGTTCTCTGAAAATAACATTACTGCCTGTCCGAAGTTCGCCAAAGAGCACATAGATGATCCACAAAACTTCTGGAACAATGTTCTCTGGACAGACGAGTCAAAGGTAGAACTTTTTTGGCCTCAATACGAAACATTATGTTTGGTGAAAATGGTAGACTGCATTCGAACAGAAGAACCTCATCCCAACTGTCAAGCATAGTGGTGGGAGTGTGAAGGTTTGGGGCTGCTTTGCTGCCTCAGGACCTCGCCGGTTTGCAATCATTGACAAACCCATGAATTCTGCATTGTGTCAGAAGATTCTAGAGGAGAATGTCAGACCATCCGTCTGTGAACTGAAGCTGAAGCGAAAGTGGCTCATGCAGCAAGACAATGATCCTAAACATACTATACAAGCAGGTCTACAAAAGAATGTCTGCAGAAGAAGAAACTCTGCATTTTAATATGGCCTAGTCAAAGTCCAGAACTAAACCCCATCGAAATGTTGTGACAGGACCTAAAGCGAGCTGTCAATGCCAGGAAGCCCTCAAATGTTACTGAGTTGAAGCAGCTCTGTAAGGAGGAATAGACAAACAAGGTTGTATGGTGCTCTAAAACAAAAAGCAGCTGATGTTGAAGTAACAGCTAAAATCTTGGGTGGAGTACCCATCCAAAAAGAATAATAAATGAGGCTAGAATATAATATTCCCACAGGCACTTGTAGATGTGTAGCTGGAAATATGGTCCCACAGGCACTGAGGATATAATAAGGACACTATGTGCTTCTTAGACTTACAGATCTCAAGGGGCCCTGATGGCTCCCTCCAGACCACAATTTATCGCAAGGCTACAGCCACCAATAACCTTCTGGAGGCAAGTAGCCACCATCCCAGAGCTCAGATTAACGCCATACCGACAGGCCAGTTCCTCCATTTAAGAAGGAACTGCAGCACTGATCATGAGTTTGACCAACAGTCAAGGAATATGACACTACGTTTTGTGGACAGGGGGTACAGCCGCAAGTGCATAAAGAAGGCCTACAAGAGAGCAAAATACACCCCACGGAAATCCCTCATCATGGACAAACCACCAAGTTTGAGGGACAGAGTGATACGCTTCATAGGCACTTACAATCGGGAGTGGCCCTTGGCAAGAAAAATTCTGAGAAAACACTGGCACATTCTGAGAGCAGACGACCTACTAAAAGGAGTGACTCATGAGTATCCATCCATGACCAGTAGACGTGCCAAGAATTTGCAAGATCTACTGGTCCACAGCCACTTTGTGGATGAAACACCGAGAACATGGCTACCGCCCAAACCTATGGGATCCTACACTTGCCAACGCTGTAAGGCCTGCCAGTATATGAGAACTACTAAACAATTTGGGAACTGGAATAACTCTAAGATGTACCAAATACGCAGTTTTATCAACTGCCTCAGCATGGGCGTCATATATCAAGGCATATGTATATGTGGGAAAGTATACGTGGGTAAGACCAGCAGATGTCTAAAACAGAGGGTGCTTGAGCACATAGGCACTGTCAGGAACAAGACCGACAAACCCCTGTCGAGACACGTCAATCTGTGTCATGGCGGGGATCTAAAAGCAGTTACCTTCTGTGGAATTGACCACCTCACTCGGGGACAAAGAAGGGGAGACTGGGACAAAGCTCTCCTCCAAAAGGAGTCCAAATGGATCTACACACTTTTGACGCTATCACCTAGAGGTCTCAATGAGGGATTCCTATACACCCCTTTTCTGTGGTGACCTATCACCCCTGTGACATCTGCCATGACCCCCCTAGCTGTAACACTATGACACAGATCATATCTCCATGTCCACTGTCCGTATGTACACCACTCCCCTACCTCATCATTACTACCATCATTCATTCCATTTGCTCTGCCATTATGGTATCAGGCAATTCCACAGTCCTGTACATTGACTACTGCCACCTAACAGTGGTGACATTATTTTTATTAGGGCATCTCTGAACCCTCATACCATTAGCACATAACCTTTTATTAGGCATCCACCTTGAAACTACCCCTGCAGCACAAAATGAGCCAATTTTGGCTCTAATGGGCATACATCTGACAAGAAGTAAAAACGAGACAACACATGAGCCAGATATTTTTTATTGTTAAGTGTGTGAGGTATGCAGTTATTAACATTGGCATACTTACTGTGTTCTTGAAACAGCACCAAGCACACCTCAGCGCACCAGGGGTTAAACCATGACGTCATCTCTCTGGAGGCCCTATATATACCTGCCTACCTGCAGGGTTCCCTTAACCATACTTACCATTCGCCTTGAGAAAGCCTCTCGCGAAACGCGCGCGTCGGCTCCCTTCTCCCACGTGCACGCGCAGACCAGTGACTGCCTCCGCATTATGTGTCTCTAACCGCGAGTTCATGCGGCAGCCTGCTCGTGCAGAATATACAGGCTAAAAGTGCCCCGATGGTCATTTTAAGCCTCAAATGTGTGATGTCTGTTTAGAGAGTGCTAAACTTACATAGATGTACTGATATATGGTTACCCGCAGTAACATTCTAGCTGCGCTGCTGTTAAGGACATTCTAGACAGCAGCACATAGGGTCACTATCTGTGCTTACCTCCAGCTCACCCTCTGATTTAGGATTATGATCATACACCATCTAGCTACAGTGCCTTCCTGTAAAAGACCTTACCTTCTGCTTATACCATCTACCTGCTACATACAGCCCTAGAGGTTAATGCAGGACACTTACCCCTGCAGCAAAGCATTTCAGGGTCACCCCAGGTCATTCAGACACTTAGCTAGATACACCCCTATATACAGAGGGCAATATAGCTGACAGCACATACGACTACTGATAACCACTATATATATGTTCCCAGTGTCTATCAGCATTTACATATCACACTTACCACCTTATTAAAGGATTTACACAGACTCTGCTACTATGTGATATGTCTTCTCAGTACCTATTTTAGCACACCCAGCAGCACACACCTATCACACAGGTCCACATCAGGTTCTCTGTGCTGTTCTGTTACCAGTGTTCCAATACAGTTATATCTGGTATTTTAGTTACTATCTGATCCGGAGCCAACACGGCTACTATTATCCAGGATCAACCTACCTCCAGTACGTTGTTCCAACATCTACTATTTTAATATATGTCATTAATAAAGAATATGTTTTAAATCACCCACCCATCATCAGAGCGTGAACCCGAGTGCTATATAGGGTTCTCTCTCTCCTTGTTCACTACAGTATTACACCCTAAGCACTGTTCACAATTTCACCTTACCATTGTGGCTGCAGCAGGGGTCCCCCTATCATCCCACAGGCACTGAGGTAAGGACAATACAGACCTGCCGGTGTCCAGCATCAAAACAGCATCATGGCAATAACATTGGGTATATGAACAATAATCCTTACAGCCACTTGTTGGAAAGGAAAGTGGAATGGACTCACATTAAATTTGAAACTCGGGAGCCTCAGTGTCCACTTGTCCTGGGGTGTATCGTGCCTCCGTTCATGTAGATCAACAAGGAGAGAGGGAAAAAACGAAGCACTGATTCCACTGCTAGCTTGAAAAAACACAGAGGTGCGTTCCCATAATAAACAAGTTTCTTGGATCAAAAAACGAAACAAACAGAACACCTACGCGTTTCGGGCTTGTGGCCCTTTATCAAGGTGAATAAAAACAGCTTATCGGAGTGTGTTTAAATACATGATCCTCGCGCTGCTGTAACCAATCCCCCGTCACTTCCTTGTTTGAAAAAAGTGATGCGGGATGTGTGACGTCAGCGCGTTGGAGCCGGTGCAATACAACAAACTTTATTAAAAACATAAAAAAATTGACACTCCGCAAATGAATGAAAAAGTGTGTATAAACATTAAAACAAAGTTAAAAAAACAAATAAAGAAACATTGGAATAGTTAATTCAATGAATAAGAGCACATAAATGCCTCATCCATGAGTTAAGCATGTTCTATACCTGTTGGACAACCACAGTTAGAGTTTAATGATGAGAATTGTATTGGTAAATTTGGAAAAAAACACACGTACAGTATACATATATAAATGGCAATATAAAAGCCATAATCTTGAGCAATGAGTAAAGATAACATATATATAAATCACTCAATATAAACAATGAACAGTTACCACTCACAATAACATGCATGATATCCAAATTTAAGCAAATATCACATACTGTCCAAAACCATTTAAACTACTCATAATAAAGAGAAAGGGATATTCCTCATCATGAAAAAGATAGGATAATGGTCTTTAGCAGAATGAGAGACAATCCCAACAACATATTTGACAAAAAGACATTCCATAATGGCTTAAGAATATGAATATACAGTATATATTAAGATCTTTTTTTTTAAAAAAATAAACATACATTCATACATACATATCTGTATTATTCCTATCCTTATATTTATTTCAGAGAAAATGTTCCGAACTTTAGAAAAATATATGTAGAGACAAATGTATTTCCCATGTGGTGGAGGAAAGAAAGGTAACATATATTTATTAAATTAGAGCAGGAGAGGCCCAAGGTCTCAATCTGAATTGAGACCACTTGGGATACGAGTCTTTAAAGTAAAGATCCAGAAGAGCTCTCTCCTGTCTAGAATACAATTTCTGTCCCCACCTCTAATGGGGCAAGGTACATGCTCTATACCAATACATGAAAAATTGTTTACATTACCCATATTACAATTGGTAAAGTGTAGAGAAACAGGGTGATTAACATCTTTTTTGATAATTAGGCGTAAGTGCTCGAGTATACGAACTTTCAAGGCCCTGATTGTTCGGCCTACGTATTGTTTTCCACAACCGCATTTGAGTAGATAGATTACAAATGTGGTATTGCAATTTATAAAAGATGTAATTTTGTAACTATTCGCTGTAATCGTAGAAGAAAATTCAGATGTTGTTTGCATGTATTTGCAAGATTTACACTTTAGACACTTAAAACATCCCTTAGGTAAATTGTTAACCAATTTTTTGGTGGTAAATAAACTGGGTGAAACATAATTTGAAATCGTTCTAGCCTTTTTAAATACGAATTTGGGACCTTCATTAAAGACATGTTGTAAAACAGGATCAGCAGCTAATAAACCCCAATGTTTTCTTACAATACTTTTAATTTGATTTGCTTGTTTGTTGTATTGCGTGATAAACAATGGGGACTGTGAAAAAGAGTTTTTCCCCCTTTTGCTTTGTAATAATCTTGATTTGTCCATGTTATTAACCTCCTCAAATGTTTTGTGTAACTCCAAGCGGGAGTATCCCCTGGCTTCAAAACGGTTCAGGAGATCCATTGATTGGTTCAAGAAATCCTCTGAATTAGTACATATTCTTTTTGATCTGATCAATTGACCTTTTGGTATTCCCTTAAGTAGGGACCTGGGGTGGCAGCTGTCAGCACGTAGAAAAGTATTGCGTGAGTTAATTTTGCGATAAACGTCCGTGCTGATGTTCATAGCCATATCAATAAATAAATATAGATCTAAATAATGTATATGGTGAAAATCATAGTGATAAGTGAAGTGCAAATTTAAATCATTGTTATTAAGGTACTCAGTGAATAAAAGAAGAGTGTGCACGTCTCCATTCCAAATGAAAATGAGGTGGTCAATGTATCTTTTGTAAAAGGTGATAAAGTGTCTAAAAGGGTTATTATCTCCAAACACGTGGACTGACTGTCACCAACCCAAAAAAAGGTTTGCGTAGGAGGGGGCAAAACTTGTGCCCATAGCAGTACAACGTGTTTTGAGATAAAAAACATCAAACATAAAATAATTGTGCGTTAAATAAAAGTGTATAGCATTCAAAATAAAGGTGCTCTGTGATGGTGAAAAATCAGAGTGTTGTAAATAAAATCTGACAGCTGCCATCCCCTGTTCATGTACAATGACCGTATACAGTGATGTAACGTCTAGTGTAAGCCAGATAAAGTTGTTTTCCCATTTGATAGAACCGAGTTGAGTCAGGAGATCCCCACTGTCTTTAACATATGAGGGCAGTGATTGTACAATGCCCTGTAAAAAGTGGTCCACGTATCTCGATACACCATCTCACAAAGATCCAATACTAGAGACTACTGGCCTCCCATGGGGGGGAGACCAATGTCTTATGGATCTTTGGGAGATGGTGAAAAATCGGGATAACCGGATATGGACGGAACAAAAAATCAAGTTCCTTTAAATCTAGGACACCTAGCAAGGAACCTTCTTCAAGAAGGGTTCTCAACTCCTTTAAGAAAGTGGAAGTCGGGTCGCCACGTAGTCTGACATAAGATGATTCATCCAAAAGTTGGCGTAAAGCCTCATTTTTATAGTCACTTCTATTGAGTACCACAATGGCCCCTCCCTTATCCGCTCCTTTGATAATCACAGAGCTATTGGCTTTCAAGGCATTCAGTGGAGTTATTTCCATTTTTGTAAGATTAGGAAAGTTGTGCTGCAAAGGTGAAAGTGGAAATGTGTAACCCTTGAACAACAGAGATAAAATTTACCAATACAATTCTCATTAAACTCTAACTGTGGTTGTCCAACAGGTATAGAACATGCTTAACTCATGGATTAGGCATTTATGTGCTCTTATTCATTGAATTAACTATTCCAATGTTTCTTTATTTGTTTTTTTAACTTTGTTTTAATGTTTATACACACTTTCATTCATTTGCGGAGTGTCAATTTTTTTATGTTTTAATAAAGTTTGTTGTATTGCACCGGCTCCAACGCGCTGACGTCACACATCCCGCGTCGCTTTTTTCAAACCAGGAAGTGACGGGGGATTGGTTACAGCAGCGCAAGGATCAGGTATTTAAACACACTCCGGTAAGCTATTTTTATTCACCTTGATAAAGGGCCACAAGCCCGAAACGCGTAGGTGTTCTGTTTGTTTCGTTTTTTGATCCAATAAACTTGTTTATTATGGGAACGCACCTCTGTGTTTTTTCAAGCTAGCAGTGGAATCAGTGCTTCGTTTTTCCCCTCTCTCCCTGTAAGGAGGAATAGGCCAAAATTCCGCAAACCCGATGTGTGAGAGACTGATCAGCAGTTACAGGAAACGCGCAGTTGAAGTTATTGCTGCGCAAGGGGGCGCCACCAGGTACTGAATCTAAAGGGTCACATACAGTACTTTCTCACACATGGATATTGAATGTTGAATCATTTGTGGATAAATAAGTGTTGAAAAAGTATCATGTTTTTGTGTCATTTGTTTGATCATCTTATCTTTATCTAATATTAGGATTTAGATTAAGATATAATAACATTTTAGGTTTGAAATATGATAAAATCCGAAGGGATTCACAAAACTTCTCACCACTGTATGTGTACATATAGAGATATATATAGATAGAGAGATATATATAGATAGAAAGATATATATATAGATAGAGAGATATATATAGATAGAGAGATATATATAGATAGAGATATATATATAGATAGAGAGATATATATAGATAGAGAGATATATATAGATAGAGAGAGATATATAGATAGAGAGAGATATATAGATATATATAGATATATATATATATAGATATATATATATATATATATATATATATATATGAGATATATATAATATACTGTGTGCTCATTTGCATGTCATTTGCATGTCATTTGCATGTCATTTCCCAGAATCCCTTGCTGCAGTAGAAGTGCTGTATGCTGGGTGATAATGGGGAAAGGCGGGGTTGCAGACCTGCCTAAGACATGCAGATGAGCATACAGTTGTATTTGCATATATATATATATATATATATATATATATAGATAGAGATATATAATATATATATATATTTATATATACACAGTGTTCGACAAATCACCCAAAAATCTACTCACCGAACAAACAATCTACTCGCCACCTAGCCCCGCCCCTAGCCCCGCTTTAAAAAAAAAAAAAAATGAATAAATTCCAAGTAAGAACAACATTCGTTTTTGACATTAGTTTATTTATTGTATTACATTATACTACAATTAGTCCTTGTTACGTGTGTGTGTGTGTGTGTGTGTGTGTGTGTGTGTGTGTGTGTGTGTGTGTGTGTGTGTGTGTGTGTGTGTGTGTGTGTGTGTGTGTGTGTGTGTGTGTGTGTGTGTGTAAATGTCAGATTTAGAAAAAAAAGCCAGATGTGAATGACTAGTTTCCTGAAGCCCATAACTAGTGCCTGGACGCCCTTGCGTCACAATATCTAAAGCAGCAATCCTGCCTGGGATCTTACCTGATCCACAGTCCCTCAATGTCCAGGTACCTCATTCCCGCAATGTTATACATTGGAGGGGAGGTGTTCCTTACCTGTCTTCGGGGTTAGGGGGTATTCCGATGTCTTCCGTGTGAAGCTCGAGAGTTAGATCTGGAAGATAGCAGTATAGGTTATTTTGGGGTAGGTATAGGGCAGTTAAGATATATAGGGTAAATAAGAGATCCAGATCCAGAGTGGAAGAGAGAGTGGGTGAGAGTGGGTGAGAGTGGGTGAGAGTGGGTGAGAGTGGGTGAGAGTGGGTGAGAGTGGGAGAGAGTGGGAGAGAGTGGGAGAGAGTGGGAGAGAGTGGGAGAGAGTGGGTGAGAGAAGAGAGAGTGAGAGTGAGAGAGACACTCACAGACAGAGAGAGAGGGAGACAGGGAGAGGGAGACAGACAGAGACAGGGAGAGGGAAACAGACAGAGACAGGGAGAGGTAGACAGACAGAGACAGGGAGAGGGAGACAGACAGAGGGCGACAGAGACAGGGAGGCAGACACAGACACACACACACAGAGACACAGAGACACACACACACACACAGACAGACACACTCAGACAGACAGACACACTCAGACAGACAGACACACTCAGACAGACAGACACACTCAGACAGAGACAGACACACTCAGACAGAGACAGACACACTCAGACAGAGACAGACACACTCAGACAGAGACAGACACACTCAGACAGAGACAGACACACTCAGACAGAGACAGACACACTCAGACAGAGACAGACACACTCAGACAGACAGACACACTCAGACAGACAGACACACTCAGACAGACAGACACACTCAGACAGACAGACACACTCAGACAGACAGACACACTCAGACAGACAGACACACTCAGACAGACAGACACACTCAGACAGACAGACACACTCAGACAGACAGACACACTCACACAGACAGACACACTCAGACAGACAGACACACTCAGACAGACAGACACACTCAGACAGACAGACACACTCACAGACAGGGTATTCATTGAAAGGAGGGGCCCACCTGTGCAGCAGTTCATCCAGTCAGGCGGAAGGTGCTGTTGGTCGGGTAGCCAGTGTGGTAGGTCGAGCGGTAGGTGCGTGAGGCCGGGCAGCCGGGTGTGAGGTGACTGAGGTCGGGCGAGAGATGTGGGCGGTGCTGTAGGTCGGACAGGAGATGCGGGCGGTGCTGGAGGTCATGCGGAAGATGCGGGCGGTGCTGGAGGTCATGCGGGAGATGCGGGCGGTGCTGGAGGTCGGGCGGGAGATGAAATGCGGGCGGAAGATGCGGCCAGTCGGGTGGGAGATGCGGGCGGGAGATGCAGCCAGCCGGGTGGGAGATGTGGGCGGGAGATGCGGCCAGCCGGGCGGGAGATGCGGCCAGCCGGGCGGGAGATGCGGCCAGCCGGGCGGGAGATGCGGCCAGCCGGGCGGGAGATGCGGCCAGCCGGGCGGGAGATGCGGGCGGGAGATGCGGCCAGCCGGGCGGGAGATGCGGCCAGCCGGGCGGGAGATGCGGCCAGCCGGGCGGGAGATGCGGGCGGGAGATGCGGCCAGCCGGGCGGGAGATGCGGCCAGCCGGGCGGGAGATGCGGGCGGGAGATGCGGCCAGCCGGGCGGGAGATGCGGCCAGCCGGGCGGGAGATGCGGCCAGCCGGGCGGGAGATGCGGCCAGCCGGGCGGGAGATGCGGCCAGCCGGGCGGGAGATGCGGCCAGCCGGGCGGGAGATGCGGCCAGCCGGGCGGGAGATGCGGCCAGCCGGGCGGGAGATGGAAAATGCGGCCAGCTGGGCGGGAGATGGGACACGCGGGGGCGGCAGATGGGACATGCCGGCGCCAGGCTCCAATGGTGGCTCGTGCTCCTCAGCTCCTTTTTGCTGCGTGACGTCATGACGTCACGAGCGTCATGTTGGCATGGCAACACGGCGTCTGACGCCGCGCGGCCATTGCAGGTACAGAAGGAGGCAAATAATGGGCTCACATAGTGCGAGCAGGGAAAATTGCATGGGGAATTCATAGAGCCGCAGCACGGCTCGCCAGCGGCCTAAATCCACTCGCCACGGGCGTGTAGTTATAATTAATTGTCGTCGAAGTAAGTGTGTGTGTGTGTGTGTGTGTGTGTGTGTGTGTGTGTGTGTGTGTGTGTGTGTGTGTGTGTGTGTGTGTGTGTGTGTGTGTGTGTGTGTGTGTGTGTGTGTGTGTGTGTGTGTGTGTGTGTGTGTATATAGAGAGGGAGAGTTAAGTTATGGTGAGTAAAAAAAGTGACAAAAACCCTCCACAGCAAAGCAAATATGCAAATGTAAATACAACTGTATGCTCATCTGCATGTCTTAGGCAGGTCTGCAACCCCACCTTTCACCATTATCACCCAGCACACAGCACTTCCACTGCAGCAAGGGATTCTGGGAAATGACATGCAAATGAGCACACAGTGCCACTTTTTGCTTCAAAAACCATTTTTAACATGGTTCCCTATAGGCTTAAGCTTGCTGCATGGTCACAGCTTGTGAAAGGCGGGGTTGCAGACCTGCCTAAGGCATGCAGATGAGAATACAGTTGTATTTACATTTGCATATTTGCTTTGCTGTGGAGGGTTTTTGTCACTTTTTTTACTCACCATAACTTAACTCAGTATGGTAAACCCCATCCTTTAGCTTCTCTGCATACCCAGTTAACCAACCCCACACTGATGAGACCCATTAAGGTCGAAACAGCTGTCTGTGGGTGGGTTTTCTGGGTATGCACCTTAACCCTGGCTGTGCTCAAAGCTGTGACCATCAGCAAGCTTAAGCCTATAGGGAACCATGTTAAAAATGGTTTTTGAAGCAAAAAGTGGCACTGTGTGCTCATTTGCATGTCATTTCCCAGAATCCCTTGCTGCAGTGGAAGTGCTGTGTGCTGGGTGATAATGGTGAAAGGCGGGGTTGCAGACCTGCCGAAGACATGCAGATGAGCATACAGTTTATATATATATATATATATATATATATATATATATATATATATATATATATATATATATATATATATTTATATATATATATATATATATATATATATATATATATATATATATATATATATTGTGATGCCGACACCACATTGCAGTCTCTTTTATCCCAAATGAGGCAGGAAACGCTGTATGTCTTTATACTTGGGGTTTATTTACAGGGATAAATAATATGAATAGGTCCACCGTCCTTTTAAGAAAAACCAAATAATAAAATCAAATCCTATTTCCATTAGGAAAGCTAACTGACTTCTCAGCTCCAACCCTTACTAACCCGGCTGCCAGCTAAGCCAGTTGTCAGCCCAAAACATGCCCTAGCATAAACAGTAAGGTAACAGCAGTCTTTGTAAACAATAGAAAGGGTTGTGCTTATCTTAGTCCATCTGGTGATGTCCCTACTTCAGCACAGTCTATCGTCCTTCCTTCTTCTCTTTGGGATTCCACCCCATGGGAGCTCAGAAAAACTCCTGTGTTCCTCTGTAACCAGCCATCACTGCTTCAGCACAGCTCTCTTAGCAGTGTCTCTCAGACTTCTTTAGCCAGCTCCTGGTAGCTGGGGAGCTCCTCTATCTCCCCCCCCCCCTTCTCTGGGGAAAACTGAATCACTGTCCCATGCAGCTTCCAGCCTTTTAAAGCACTTCCTGACTATTCAGAACAGGTTGATTAGCTTCATTAGTTTTCACCTGAATAGCTCTAAATTAACTCTCTGTGGTGAAAAAGTCCAATAGCTGCCCCATTCAGCCCCTAGAGGACAGTGATGGCACCACAATATACACACACATATATGTACACACACACACACCCAGTACACATATATATTTACATTACCTTAACTTAGAAGTAAGATTCATAGGGAAAAGCTGCACTTAGCTGCCTAAGCACCTAGTATGGCAGGAGCAGAGAGTCCAAGGGCCACATCAGGGCTGAATGGAGGGCCACCAATTGAATGGCCCCGATGTACGAGATGGCACGCTAGAACAATAGGTTAGAGGAGCAGAGGCGCAGGAAAAATATAAGGAAGTACAAGTACTTCTTCACGGGTAAGGTAGTGGATTGATAGCCCAGCTTCCCAGGATCGGTGTCTTAGTGTAATACAGGGAAGGCTATACTAAATATTAAAAGCTATGGGTCACACTGGTAAAAAAAAAAACAGATTAGGCTGGTCAAGTGACTCTTATGTGCCAAAAATTACTACGGATTACAGACACAGGCTATAAATATAATGAATGCAAAATACGTGTGTTATGCCATTCATAAAGACAAAGTACAGTACATTGTAACGTTATTTAATCCGGATGGGATATGCGTGTCCCAACTACCATGAAGCAGACCCTGTTTGGGCCCTGCCTGTGGCTATGGGAAGCACATGCTGGATGGACAGTCCCACATTAAGCATAATGCAATAATATTATAAGTAAACTCAGCTAATTCATTATTATAAAAATGTACGTTTCCCATGTGAGAATGAAAGAGAAAGAATTGGTTGTCTTCTGAATATAAATCCCGAGGTTTTCACGTTAATTTATTAAATGGATAATCCCAACGCTCAATCAGCAAGATCCTACTTTGCTGAGGAATTTTATAGATAAACGTTATCGTTTTTTGTCCCCCCTGACAAATGTGTCCACCTGCAAGTCTCTGAGAGCCTCCATTAAAGGTTCAGTCCGAGCAGCATTTTTTTTGTAATAGATTTGAAGCCAGGGGTCTCCGGAGCTGTACCCCATGCACCCCTTGTTTCCCGAGATACAGACCTCTGGAGGGAGTGCCGGTACCTCTCTCAAGTTGAAATGTCCTGATCACGTGTGCAAATACAAAGCCACAAAGGGATGACGTTACGGCTTCCTATTAGCCCACGTGACACAAGACATTTAAGCCATCATTACGAGAACCCCAAACTAGCCCAATCAGACCTGGTGCCGGCACCGCCTACGTATATCAGGAAGCAGGGGGTCCTCTGAGCTGAAATCAATGCAGTTCAGCTCCAGGGACCCCCGGCTTCAAACCTATTACAAAAGAAAATAAATGCAACTTGGATAGCTGCTTTAAATTGCTAGACTGTTGATGCTCAACGTGTGCGACTCCAAATCTATAATATTCATGGAGAGTCAGTGAGAGTGGATATGTCTGACAAGGTACATGATATTTGGGGCCATCTTATAAATGGCATCCCTTTTGAATAGTTCCTTAATGGCCTCATGGTTAAATATTGCAAAATAGTCACAATTAATATAAAAGTATCGTATATTTCACTAAGGCTGGGGCCATAGAGGGGGTAGCTGGGCTGAGGCGCGCTGACGCTGAGGCTCGCCTGCTGAAATCTGTGCGATTTCATGCCCATGCAGGCGAGCGCGATCAGGAGGCGGGGGGAGACTGAGATAGGCAGGGCAGTGACGTCTATGGGCCAATCGCCCGCGACGCACCGACATCAACGTCACGGCGCTGACGTCACGGCGCCGTGACGTTGACGCTGCTCCGCGCTGATTGGATGTTTTCAGCCGACAGCGTTCTGAAAAACAGTTTGGCTGTCAGCTGAAAAATCCAGCGCCTCAGCACGCCTGCGGACGCTCGCGTGAGCCCCCTCTAAAGACATCCTCATGGAGGATGCAGGGGCTCAGCGCGGAGCGTCCGCACGGCTCAGAACGGACGTGCCTTCTATGGACTCAGCCTAATACTTAATGTATGTAATACCTGTATTAGTTTCTCATTGGTTTGAAAAAGGCTTAGGCTGCGCTTTCAGTGCCGGCGACAGCGACGCAACGTCGCGGCAAAACAAATGCATTGACGCCGTCACGTCGCTGTCTCCGTCGCCGGGACTATAAGCGCGGCCTTACTGTGTGTGGCAGCATTAGGTGTAAATGAGGCGCTGCATTTTCTCGAAATACAAAGAAGCCAGAAGCAGAGTCTTCAGAGTTCTGTGGCCACCATGGGAACCCTACTTAGGCTTCCAGGACTCTACTCAAAGCAGCATTTCAGGATACAGGTCTGATACCTGTACAGTACGTACCAATGATTGTCAATGGCACCTTTTAGGGCTATCCCAAATGTCCTAAATGTAGCAGGACTTTCCTGACTTTTGACTGAATGTCTCATAACCAAAGCTGGCCAGGACAGCGAAATAACCTGGATTTGGGGTCAGCTTGTCTTTCTCAGACCTGCCCACCCTGACTGATTTGAAGTCAGACTCACTTATTGTTAGTATCAGCATATCATAGACTTCAGATGACTCTCATTGATAAAATTCAGTACTTTACAATTAAAATGCAATTTTAGCCCAAAATCTCACAGATTTGTTTTTTTTTAAAGTTGACACTAATGCAAAATGGCCCCCGTGTCTTAATCCATCAGTCGTCTCATAAGGGAATATTTCGTTACATGTGATAGTTAATATCACTAGTCAATCTATACTTAATTTGTATTATTTACTTCACATTTTCTGTGTTTACACTGTAATTCAGCTATTGATAATTTGCCTTTTTTTAAGATTTTGGTCGGGGAGAAGGGGGCAATGGCTATTTTTAGTTAAAAAGTTGAATTTGAAGTATATTTTTTATTGTTCTTATTTAAAACTATATACTATGTTTTGTAAAGACACAGGACACATTATTTTAATTGTAAGATTCAGTGAACAAACTCAATATATATATATATATATATATATATATATATATATATATATCCCCCGTTCCCTATGCCTATGGGAAACCGCAGGCGATAACTCGTGCTGCTGGTACCTGTATGCTCACAGGAGGCCTGAGCCTCCGCTTCTGGGAGCCTGGGGTGAGCTCTCTCTCTCTCTCTCGGTGCAGCGCCTTCACCTATGAGGATCCCAGCGTAAGCGGAATTAACTCCTCATTGGAAACAATACGACCATAACAATACAACCAATGTGTATATAACACACTTTACTAACACAGTAATAACGCAATAATACAATTACACACACTTCATAATAATAATAAAGACATCACACAGTGATGGTTCCCCCAACGTACTGAAGGTGCCCTGGGCACCTGAAACCCTGATGTCTGCAGAACAATTCCCACCCCAAAGTGTGCGAAGGTAGCGCTACCCTCCCTGCTGTGTAGTGGTGCACGGTGGTTACCTTCCTGGCTACGACCAGGGAATTAGAGGAATCCTCTGTTAGCAGAGCCGCATCCATGGTCCCACGAAGCGGGGTCTGCAAAATTGCCCTCACGCCTTATAGTTGGTGGTCACGTGCGGTCTCGTCCGAAGGCCGCAGCTTGGGCATCCGTCCGACGGCTCGATGATGCGGGTTGTGGGTCTATAAGGGGGAAGAGTCCCTGCCTAGGGCCTTCCCTACAATACTGGGATTAAACAGTGACCGAGCCTAACTGGGGCCTTGGGGCAAAGTTCTGGCCTAGTCCAGGGGCTTACCAGCTCCCTGGACGCATCCATCCTCTTTGCTGCCTCTCTGATGACTAACTGTCACCTCAGAATTCCGCAGAGCAGTTCTCTCTTCAAAAACAGTCGCTTGCGCCCTTTGCCGCACAGCCTTCTGGGACTTGTAGTCTTTTTACCCTCTCCTGAGATGGCCGATGCTCTGGGCGCAACTGCGCATGCGCGCCAAACCAAAATGGCCACGCCGCTCCTGCTCGATCGCGCGAAGCAATTCCCCGCTCTAGAGGCAGGGTAGGGGGGACCGTAGGGGGGCCTCCGCTACATATATATATATTTATGTCAAAAGGAGTGCTAATGAGCATGGCCAAATGTATACAACAAAAGACAGAAAAGCCCAAATACATCCAATTTGACAAAATATATAGTAATTAGTATATAGTTAAATAGAATATTATTATTAAAGTATTTAACTATATACTTATGTAGCCCCTCCCCGACCCTAAGTGAGATTAGGTTTGCTACCCCATATTTGCTGTGGTGTGGTGCGTACCTGTGAGGTAACAGGAGGGCTGAGCACTTCCGCGGTTATGTATGTATGTCTTTATTTATATAGCGCCATTAGTGTACATAGCGTTTCACAGTAGTAATACACGTGACAATCATATAAATAACAAATAATACAAATAACAGATCATGGGAATAAGTGCTTCAGACATAAAAGTAACATTTCGGAAGAGGAGTCCCTGCTCCGGGGAGTTTACAATCTAATTGGTAGGTAGGGAGAACGTACAGAGACAGTAGGAGGGCGTTCTGGTAAGTGCGTCTGCAGGGGGCCAAGCTTTATGTATCATGTATACTATTAGCCACGGTGTTACTCATATGCTTCTTTAAGCAAATGTGTCTTAAGGTGGGTCTTAAAGGTGGATAGAGAGGGTGCTAGTCGGCTAGGCGGGTTCCACTCTTCGTCAGGCTTCCTGACGAAGCCACGCACCGATTGGCGAAACGCATAGAGTGGAACCCGCCTACAGGAAGAGAGTAGCAGGGACGAAGATTGCAGACCCACAACTGGAAGGGACGTATCGCGACCAAACCGGAAGTGACATATCGGAGTCCACCGGAGGGGACAGGACGGCACGCGTCAGAGGGAGCTCCAGGGACATACCAGACCGACGTCCAACATAAGAACCGGAGCGGACGACACCCGAACACCCTAGAGGGAGCTGAGAAGTTGGAGCGTCCAGCGTAGCAGCGTCCCACGCAGTGCATTCACACCGGAGGTGGTGGGTGAGCCAAAAGTCCACAGCCAACTCTCTTTCATCACATTATTGTGATTCATGCTTGATTTGATTCTTTTTATTGTAAGTGTTCATTTTTAAATTCCATAAAAGTTATGTTTTTATAAGATTGGTCTGCACTATGGATACTCTTTCTCCCACATATTAACTGCTGTCCTGCTGAGATTGGGGGTCCACACCATATCAAGAATCAAGAGGTCCTTCCTGCAAAGACCACTGTGATACATTGCCCGTATTTTATCTACATCTTGTGAGTAGGCTACACATACGAGCCAAGACACTTCACTTTATTGACCCATATAGTACCATACGGTCTACACTTAGAATATATTTTGTTTTATCTCCCTTCCATGCTCCCCCGGGATTTCAAACGAATCTGCACGAATTGAGGGACCAGTGGAACCAGTCCCTACCAGCTGGGTTTGAGCAGGGGGGTTTTGATTCATTTATTCACGTCATTTATCACGTGTGCACTATAGTATGTTTTTTGTATCATTAGATTTTGATTTATTCACTATTCACTGTTAGTGATCACTAGTAGAGTTAGCGCCTTTTCTTCACTGTAACACAGCACATAATTTTTTTAATAACATTGTACATACACACACACACACACACACTTATACTTTCAGCTGCGGTAGCGGCGCAAATTCATTCTTTTTCTCATCTTCCCCCTGTCGGCTGGTTCCACTCTCACTGCCACACGCACCATTATAGAATGGCTGACTAGCCTCAGCCAACTAAAAGTGCCGCGCGTGCACGGCGTAGCGAGCGCCCGCACTATACAACCAGCCTAAGGCTGCAAAAGTACACAAGGCCTTTCTGAAGGAATTAACTCATCCACTGCCTGCACCTAACAATACTTACACTGGAAAATATATTTTTCGTCAAATTGGATGTAGCATTGGGCTTTTCTGCCTTTTGTTGTAAGATTCAGTAAACTGCAGGTTCTGAATATTAACCAAGAAGAGCAGCAGACACTGGCAGATGTGGGTACCTCTGCTTCAGCTAGTTCAATTACTACAGGATACAGAAAACCCAAATGTTTAATTGTCACACATACCCTTCAATGAGACATGATAAGCAGCCTTCCTAAGATGTACTGATTTACTTACAGACTCGTATATCCTGCTTGACCGACCTACTAAAGTGTACTTATTATCATGTGACAATATTAGAAGGTCTGAAAGATAAAAACAAGAGAGAAGCGCACACCTCATAGTACAGTATGTTTTCCTTTACTTGGCACAAAAGATAAAAATGCACTTACTACACGTGTGTGCAACAAGAGCAGTAAACAGAAGAACTGTTGTGGTCTCCGTAGTCCAGGGACTATAGGCAGGGATCCTCTCACTCTGTCTGACACGTCCGCCAGGTTGGTCTGAAAGATGTACTGTATGTGGGAGCTTGCTGGTCCAATAAAAGGTAACATAACACCTACTGCCTCTCCCTCCTTTGTTACTACTGTGGGAAAAGTAAACACCATTTACCAGCAAATGTTAGGAAACTAATTGGTGAGGCGGTGCAGCTGCCTTAGGAAAAGATGCAGACCGGGACTCTTCTAAGGCCGAGTCCACGGTCCCTGCTGGCGTGCTGAGGCGCGCTGAGGCGCAGGGAAAGCGGGTGCTTTCCCTGGCCTTGCGGTTGCTTACCGCAAGCGCTCTCAGCAGCCGTCAGGGGGCGGTCCGGGGGCGGGCGCGTCACTGGCCGGGGGCGGGCCAGTGACGTCACGGAGCTGGTTCGCCCTCATTGGGCGAACCGCTCACGTGACCGGCCTGTCTCGCCGGCAAGCGGGGGAATTTTAAATTCCCCTAAGACCTGCGCTTCCGCAAGCGCGCGGAAGCGCAGGTGAGCCCCTACTAAAGCCGCTCTAATTGCGGCTGTAGGGGCTCAGTGCTGAGCGGGAGCGCGCCTCAGCGCGCTTCCGCCAGCAAGCAAGTAACATGGCCGAGGCCTAAGTCAGTAAAAAAAACTTTAATGGCACATCCCAGCGAAAGAATCCACTCTTACGCGTTTCGCGCGAGGACCCGCGCTTTATCAAAGAGTACACATAATAAAAAACACACCGCATTAAAATACCCGTCATGCCCCTGTAGTATGGCCAATAGAAACTTGGTATACACATACCACCTGAGTTCCCGATTACGTCCTCTCTTCACTGACATGAGGGGTGGGGGGGAAAAGAGACACTGCAGGGACCGGGAAACATTTAATTTAACATTCAATGAAACTAATCTGGTAGTAAAGGATAAATAACTATGTTACTAAACAATAAAAAGGAAAAGCAATCTCATAACTATATATAACAAAGTTACTAATATGCAAAATATCCCTTGGCCAGTATGACCAATAAAAACATAAACAAATAACCACCTTAAAAAAGGATCATTGCTGTGTTAGATCCTGAACATTTATAAATAATATAATAGTTTTAATTTTTGATCAGCATTTTGGAAAATGAACAAAATTTGAATAAATCTAGACCCAACATATATAACATAAGGTTACTATAAAATACACACATTTAATTGGAAATTGTTTGTATGTGCTTTGGAGATGCATATCTCTTCTTTAAATGCAAGAAAATGATTGTATGCGCATTTTATATCGGTGACAATAAATACAGAATGTCCATACCATGCAGTCTCCCTTTTCTCTATCTACCAATAACACAACCAGTGGGTGCTGCATTTGCACCCACCCAGAATTGTGCTGTGGGGCGGTGCTGCGCTATGCATCGCGGATACAGAGGCCCCGCGCTCTTCCCCCGCTGCAAAGAACCGGATTGCAGAGGGAGAGAGCGGGGGCCTCTAGAAGAGAGCAGCCCTCCTTCATTGCCGTCGCGGCATCATGTGACGCTGCTTCGTCATGGCGACGCACCATCACGTGGCGCCCTGACGTCATGAAGTCACGACGTTTGCATCCCCCAATATCCATTTCTAGTTACGCCCCTGTTATCAACAACTCGCTTACAGTACGTGAGAGTGTCGTGGTTTGTCAATGAGAGCAGCAATCCTCTACAGAAGCCTACATGAGTTTAAGGCTGCGGCCATACTTAGTGCGACGGTGTGCGGCGCGAACAAAAGTCCGCCATACAAAAGCAAGCATAGAGCACGCGACCACGCGCACAATGGAGCGCAACAAAGTTTTTCATTTTGTCGTGTGACGGCCGGGTCACGTGCGCGGTTCAACGAACCGCTCCCGTGATGTCACAGGCACGTCTCCCCATCGCGTCTCCTCCTCCAGATCCCCAGGCCATGGATCGCCTCTGCAGTAGCACGCGCGCTGCTTTATCTGATGCCTAAAGGAGCAATCCAAGCAGGCAATTCTGTTTTGCGGGGGATTGAAGCAGGGGGTCTCCAGAGCTTTACCAATTATCATCCGCTCTGGAGACCCCCCGCTTCCAAATAACGACCTCCAAAAGAGGTGCCAGTATCTCACCAAAGTTTAAAGCTCCAGCGTCACGCAGGCCAATAGGAAGCTGAACGTGATGATATCACAGCTCCCTATTGGCCCGCAGGGCCCGGAAGCCTTGAAACTCTGCCATTATGCCGTGCACCCCAAAACTGGAACAATCTACCGGAGACTCTCGCAGTCGCCACCAGTCTAAGTTCTTTCAAATCTAAGGCTGTCTCACATTTTAATCTGGTCTGTAACTGTTACATACGCCTAACAATAAAAGATAGTAGAGTGGCGCCAATCTTATTGACAAAGTGCAATAGTTACTTTAAGTCCCGCAGCTGGTGTCCCAGGAGGTTATTCAAACTCCTCCTTATGTGTAGTATTGTAGAAAATAAAGTTGTCCTCCAGCGCGTGGTCTTATTGCTCTTTTTCTTCCGTATATGAAAAAACAACACAAAAACACACCACATACAAGTGGTATAATAGGCGTCGACAATAAATATTCTTATCTATAGAGAAGTAGAGAACGTAACACTTGCCTGTGTGTTTGTTCCCGTGGTGTATACTCCTCTATGTTCTTTCTGTTTTTACCTTAAAAAGTGGAGAGAGGCATAGTATAATACTATTTTATTGGAACAAATTAAAAGATATGGTAAAATACACTTACAAACAACCAACCACATGAATTGTGGTGGTTTCTGTTGCTGCAAATGTCCTTTAATTGTAGCTCTTTATGGAGGTGCTTTGCAGTCACCCGTTTTCCAACTCTTGACAGTCAGTTTGTGTCCACGGTAATGAGGGGCTTCCCCAGACTTGTGCACAGTCTGTTGTGCCTCTCCTCATCCGTTTCTGCGCACCGCGCATGCGCTGACCTGTCTGCTGGCTGTCAATGCTGATTGGGTGATCCGCAGTCTCCAAAAGTATGGTGGCTCCAAGAGATCAGAAAGGTATCCACATCAAACGCGTTTCGCCCGGTTTGGCTTCCTCAGTGATGTCATAGTGGGTGTTACATACACCTATAATATATATTATCTCTAACTGTGAACGCAATGTCTTGTATATAATGTATAACTCTGTTCACTTATGTAACTATATATTTGTAAACGTATTATTTGTCATTATAACTCTGTGCCCAGGACATACTTGAAAACGAGCGGTAACTCAATGTATTACTTCCCGGTAAAACATGTTATAAATAAATAAATAAATTACGTGAACCCTGCCAGCCGAGCTGAGCGGCTTTTACTATGGAGGTAAGTATCTCGGGAAGCAGGGGGGCCCCGGAGCCAAAATTAATGGGGTTTAGCACCGGAGACCCCCGGCTTCAAACCTATGTTTAATATATTTGTAAAAATTTATCTGCCCGCTTGGATTGCCGCTTTTACTCCTATAACGTTGGTATCTCGCCCCGTGAGCATACGCCCCTCTGACACTCAAAGGGTTAATCTCACAAATCCTTTACATATGTGCGCCACAGACAACATCCAAACTCTGCCTGCTGCGGAGACGCATGGGACGTCACTGTGCCGAGCTGCTTTAGGCCTGGGACATAGTAAGTTTAAGCTCGCTGAGGCGGGCTGAGCCGCGCTGAGCAGATGCAAAAAGCCCCTGCATCTGTCATCAGCGCGGCTATAGTTTCCCCCTCCGCATGCGCGCTGATGCGTGCAGAGGCTGAGAAACTTGGAACAGACAGGGAAGTTTGAAATTTGCCGCTCGGGGAAGCGGAGGAGCGGTCACGTTGGATGGGAGCGGGGGACTAGCCCCGCCTCCCGCTCCTGACACGCCTCCGCCCCGCGAGCGCGCTCACTGCCTCGCCTGCAAGGACAGAAAAAAGCCCCATTTTCAGCAGGCGAGGCAGAGCAGGAGCGCGGCTCAGCGAGCTTACAATTACTATGTCCTAGGCCTTATGTGACGTCCGCCCTTGTGACACATCTGAATCATTAGGGGAGGTGGTTACTGGGGATTTAAGGAATTATGCAACACCTACTATAATAAGGGAAGTCAAATCCTCATTCTATGGAGTCTATACACCAACGCACAGAAAAACATTTTCCAGCTACAAATATGGGCGTCTCCCTCACCAAGTGTTTGCTAGCATTTCATTACCCAGAATCCTTGGCTGCAGTGGAAGCAGAGTAGGCAAGGCTGCGTCCATAGTGCGAGCGATGGTGCGTGTGACTGCGCACGCAGCGTGAACAAAATATAACAGCTCTATCCGGCCGGCCATAGTGCGCACGACCGCGCACGCCAGGAAGCGCGACGACACGGCAGATTTTTGAAAAGACAAATTATTTTGTGTTTTTCGCACAACGGCCGCGTCACCTGAGCGGTTCAGCCAATGAGATCGAACCAGCCTCATGACGTCATGGCTATGACCCTGCCATACCTCCGTCACGTCTCTCTATCGCGAGCGATCAGAGTCCACAGATCGCTCCGTGAAGCGGGCGTCTTCATTATTTCCGAGGCCTAAGAGATCATGGGGAAAGGCAGTGTTGTAGACATCTCTTAAAAGTGAGAACGTGCTCACAGGTGGGAGTTTAATTTGCTGCACACTGTATGGAGGAGTGTTTTAGTCACTTTTTTTTACCATAACTTATTTTATAATGTGTTCGTATAAATATAAACTCAACTACAGCATCAGCATTTTTACATACATCGCATAAATGAGTCAGGATTCCACTAAGCCCCCATTCATTTGAAGGGTTCCACTATCACCAAACACGCTGACATTTGTGCATTTAATTATGTTTTTATTCTGTCTCTATTGAATCTAATCTTAAAGCAGCAAAACATGTGAAATCTTATGTTTTTGTTTATGTTTTTTTTTTAAATAAAGCATTTTAGTGCGTTTTAAAGCGTCCTTTGATTTCTATAGCAGGTTTTAACCCACTAACCGTGAGCACCGGCGGTTGATATTTTCTTTATCTACAGATGAGACGTGTGCCAGATATCTGCTTTATATGACTTTAACCTCAACTCCCGAGCAGTGCAAGATCTTTGCAACACTTCCCTTTTTGTTATCATTTGTTGCCAATATTCCCAGCAGTTTGAGCTGCAAACTGTAACGATAGTTAATGTTACCTTGGTAACATAAGAATACATGTTAGCTACTGAGTTACACTAGCTGAAGGATTGATTGAAACTGGAAGGCGGCCATTATGTTAGGCACACAATCAGGATTTTGACAGATTTACAACAGGAGCACCAAAACGAATGCCAGCTTAGGTAAGAAGGTAGAATTATAGATTGTCACAGGTTTTACATATAAGAAGAAATAAACAGGGGTAAAGTAGCATTGCTAATCGAATAACACACATATTAAATATTGTGTGTATTATATGATTAACAATGATGTATTATTTTTCTCTTATAACATAATAACAGTTTTACACAATGATAGCAACTGCTACTTGTGGTAACCAACTGCTCCCCGCCCCACAGTGCCCTGGTGACACTGGTTACATGGTGACACCGGTGACAATGGTTACATGGTGACACTGGTTACATGGTGGCACTGGTTACATAGATACATGGTGACACTGGTTACATGGTGACACTGGTTACATGGTGGCACTGGTTACATAGATACATGGTGACACTGGTTACATGGTGGCACTGGTTACATAGATACATGGTGACACTGGTTACATAGATACATGGCGACACTGGTTACATGGTGGCACTGGTTACATAGATACATGGTGACACTGGTTACATGGTAACACTGGTTACATGGTGACACTGGTTACATGGTGACACTGGTTACATAGATACATGGTGACACTGGTTACATGGTGGCACTGGTTACATAGATACATGGTGACACTGGGTACATGGTGACACTGGTTACATGGTGACACTAGTACATGGTGGCACTGGTTACATGGTGACACTGGTTACATAGATACATGGTGACACTGGTTACATGGTGACACTGGTTGGTTTCACTGGTTATATGGTGACACTAGTACATGGTGGCACTGGTTACATGGTGACACTGGTTACATGGTGACACTGGTTACATGGTGGCACTGGTTACATAGATACATGGTGACACTGGTTACATGGTGACACTGGTTGGTTTCACTGGTTATATGGTGACACTAGTACATGGTGGCACTGGTTACATGGTGACACTGGTTACATAGATACATGGTGACACTGGTCACATGGTGACACTGGTTGGTTTCACTGGTTATATGGTGACACTAGTTCATGGTGGCACTGGTTACATGGTGACACTGGTTACATGGTGACACTGGTTACATGGTGGCACTAGTCACATGGTGGCACTGGTTACATGTGACACTAGTCACATGGTGGCACTGGTTACATGGTGGCACTGGTTACATGGTGACACTGGTTACATAGATACATGGTGACACTGGTTACATGGTGACACTGGTTGGTTTCACTGGTTATATGGTGACACTAGTACATGGTGGCACTGGTTACATGGTGGCACTGGTTACATGGTGACACTGGTTACATGGTGACACTGGTTACATGGTGGCACTAGTCACATGGTGGCACTGGTTACATGGTGACACTGGTTACATGTGACACTAGTCACATGGTGGCACTGGTTACATGGTGGCACTGGTTACATGGTGACACTGGTTACATAGTGACACTGGTTACATGGTGACACTGGTTACATAGATACATGGTGGCACTGGTTACATAGATACATGGTGACACTGGTTACATGGTGACACTGGTTACATGGTGACACTGGTTGGTTTCACTGGTTATATGGTGACACTAGTACATGGTGGCACTGGTTACATGGTGGCACTGGTTACATGGTGGCACTGGTTACATAGATACATGGTGACACTGGTTACATGGTGACACTGGTTGGTTTCACTGGTTATATGGTGACACTAGTACATGGTGGCACTGGTTACATAGATACATGGTGACACTGGTTACATGGTGGCACTGGTTGCATAGATACATGGTGACACTGGTTGGTTTCATTGGTTATATGGTGACACTGGTTACATGGTGACACTGGTTACATAGATACATGGTGACACTGGTTACATGGTGGCACTGGTTGCATAGATACATGGTGACACTGGTTGGTTTCATTGGTTATATGGTGACACTAGTACATGGTGGCACTGGTTACATGGTGACACTGGTTACATAGATACATGGTGACACTGGTTACATGGTGGCACTGGTTGCATAGATACATGGTGACACTGGTTGGTTTCATTGGTTATATGGTGACACTAGTACATGGTGGCACTGGTTACATGGTGACACTGGTTACATAGATACATGGTGACACTGGTTACATGGTGGCACTGGTTGCATAGATACATGGTGACACTGGTTGGTTTCATTGGTTATATGGTGACACTAGTACATGGTGGCACTGGTTACATGGTGACACTGGTTACATAGATACATGGTGACACTGGTTGGTTTCATTGGTTATATGGTGACACTAGTACATGGTGGCACTGGTTACATGGTGACACTGGTTACATAGATACATGGTGACACTGGTTACATGGTGGCACTGGTTACATAGATACATGGTGACACTGGTTACATGGTGACACTGGTTATATGGTGACACTGGTTACATGGTGACACTGGTTACATGGTGGCACTGGTTACATAGATACATGGTGGCACTGGTTACATGGTGACACTGGTTACATGGTGACACTGGTTGGTTTCACTGGTTATATGGTGACACTGTCAGTCCCTCTCTCCGTCTCGTCAAATCTCCCAGCTCCATGCGAGTCATGTGATGCTCCAGCCCGGGCTCTGACGTCACGTCCTGCACAGCCCCCGCACAGCCAATGGGAAGCTGTGTTTACGTCGGGGGCCCTGCTGCATATTCATGAGAAGTCACGCGGTGGCGGCGCGCGGGCACGCAGCGTACAGCGCCTGGGAGACAGTGAGGGGCCGGGCTGTTGCGGACCTCCTCCCCTGTACCCGCCGCGGCTCCCCGTGTATGTGCATATATACCGAGCCGCCCACTCCCGCAGCGCGCAGGGGGGATTCCAAGCAGCGCTGCAGCCATTAGAGGGTCAGCCAGCACTGCAGGCCTGCACCCTGCCCTGAGCTCCCTGCACCCTGCCCTGAGCTCCCTGCACCCTGCCCTGAGCTCCCTGCACCCTGCCCTGAGACTCCTGCCCTCTCTTATTTGTTACTCCCCCCTATTATTATTGTGTATATATATATATATATATATATATATATATATATATAGTGTATTGCATTTTTTTTTTTTGCATCGACCAGAACAGACTTCAACAAACAGAAAAAACCTAAAAGGGGCGTTGGGGAGGAGGTATTGTGTTGCAGGGAAGGGAAAAGGTTAACCCCAGGAGTTTACTTTGCAAGGGAGGTGAGAGGAGAGACACCCCCACCCTGAGGACCCTGCCTGGCTGTTTCCCCCCCCACCCTCCTCCTGGCTGCAGGGGACAAGAATGAGAGAGGATGAGCCAGAGAGACACATTGGTGCATCTGTTTGCTGGAGGGTATGTACCTCGCTCCCTAAACACATTCCTTTTCCTCTTTGGGTAGATACTCTGGGGGAGTTGGTGCAAAGGTCACCCTGACCTTTGTCCTTGTGTCTTTATATTCATGGGGCAGAGTAGCAAACATGAAATTAAAATCTGTCATGTCTTTTTGTTTAGTTACCCCACATATCCATTTCTCTGCCTCTATCTCCACCACTCCTTCTTGTCTCCCCCCCTTCCCCCACACACTTTTTTTTTTTTCTTTTTTACATTTCTCTTTTTACACACTTGTTTTGTTACCAGGGTGTATTCACATTATGGAGTTTAGGGTGTAGGATGTGTCACCGGTTTGTCATTTGAAGACACCACACAATCACATTACTATCGCAGCAAAAGTATGTTTGACTCTAATATTTTACATTCTTGCAAAGCACTGTGCGTATGTGCTTGGCACGAAGTTAGAATAAAGCTCTTTTTTGCAGCTGAAAGCTGCTTAGTGAAGCTATGGTGCCAGGGGGACTTTCAGTATACAAAGTGTAATTGGGAGAGCTGCAGTTCTGGTGATAGTTCTGCTTCATGCACTGTAGATTAAGATGAGTTTTTTACAAGTCTTACAAGTCCCAAACCACTGGTCCTTGCAAGGCTGACAGCGTTCTACTTGTATACATCACCTTTTCAATCTCTGCCCTGCTAAGGTTCTTTTGCAGCGACCAGACATTGCTCTGATCACCACAGGTACAGCGGTGCAGAGCATTGTGGGTTCACATAGAAAAATGAGGCCATGTCAGAAATATTTATTAAGCGGTTCTTCTCCATAACACGGCTGTGTTACAGTGCTGGAAAACACCTTATAGCCCATTAACCTGGATAGATCTCAAGGTAGATCTTATTTCTAGCACCGTAAGTTGCCAGGTGCTGGCAACAAATCTGTAGGAGTTTGTTGTAAATCAATTATTCTAACCGCTTAGCTCCATTCTTTGATATCGCACCACTGTAAATGGTCTCTGGTAACCCACCGTAATAACCAATTATCGGTAAATAAAGCGGGGCTGTATCTCGGTGTCTTCAAGCAAACTATGAGCAGACACGATAAAAAGGCAAAGCCTGAAATATGTTTCAGTTTTTATTAACCACGGAAGTAGATGCTAAAGAAATGGCAAGCTCAAAAATAGTAGTTATTGGAGATGGGCAATGACTATTTATTTTTTTAAGGAAAGAACCTCTATGTTGTCGTTAATATTTATATACATGCAACTTTTTCTTTTGCTTTACCCCCACCCCCACCCCCACTACCCACCCGAAACCCCCATTCACACATATTATGGTATACCTGGGTGCAGACATTTGGAAATAACTTTCTGTGAGTAGTGGACATGGGGGGAGGTGAATGCAGGTCAGAGAGAGCTGGGGAGGGGTAATTTAGTGAGGTGGGGTTGGCAAGAGACATGCAGAATTACTAGAAAATATGACACAAATGGATGACCGTCCCTAGAAAGAGAGGGCAAACCGTGCAGTTGACCAATTTAATATGTTTGCTGAGTAAACACGAAACGCAGGCTGCAAAAACTTTTTTATTTGATTTCTAGGATTCTTGTAGTTAATAATTTGTAGCAGTAGATGTTTTATATGGAAGGACATCCCTTACCTGTAACTCCAGGGAGCTCTCTGTGGCCGATATGCACTAAAAGGTGCTGCACTTAAACACGGCCTAACTCCCATTCAAATCAATGGCAGTTCAGACCATGCTGAAGCGTGGCATCCTTTAGTCCGGGGAAACTCCAGCCCTCATGGGCAACCAACAGGTCAGGTTTTCCAGATATCCCTGCGTCAGCACAGGTGACTCAATCAGTGGCTCAGTCTTCGATTGAGCCACCTGTGCATCAGAAGGGATATCTGGAAAACCTGACCTGTTGGTGGCCCTTGAGGGCTGGAGTTGGCCCCGCTTGCTTTAGTGCATGTGGGCCCACCTGTATATTACTTCTCACTTTCACCCAACAAAACGCTGCCTCTCCGTCTAAAAGTAGTTCACAAACATGCCTCTCTAGGGTGTGGCTCGTTAATTATAAATGATGTCTTCTAACACGCTGCAATAACCAAATGTCAGTCCATAAAATAGAGCATTTGGCGGTGGCCAAATGAGTGGACACGATAAAATGCAGTAATAGTCATTCACGCATTGCATCCCGTATCGGATGCTGTGTAATGCAGGTCTAAACACTAAGCATTTACATGCGTGCAGGTGAAACCAGTGCTTCTATAATGTGGACCATTATGAGTGTTTTTTATTTATCTAGAAGAGTACTTTTTCCTATATAAAGTGTGTTGCTTTTTGTTTTGTAAGTCTCCCGGGTGATGCTGACTACTTGCATCTTTTTACCCATGTTTATTGTTTTGAGGACCGGTGTAAGTGTTGGCAGTGGATATTATTTCACTGCAGCGAAGGAATCCATCAAGATGAGACTCTGTGCTGGCCCTTGAAGACAGAATGTTCACTTTTTGAGTCTGTATAGCTCAGGGCTGGCCAACGCCAGTCCTCAAAGGCCACCAACAGGTCAGGTTTTTGACTGAGCTACCTGTGCTGAAGCAGGGATATCAGGAAACCTGACCTGATGATGACCCTTGAGGGCTTGCGTTGGCCAGCCCTGCTATAGCTGGAAGTTATACTGTCACGTTTTGGATTTTCGTGGTATTTATGCACCTTTTTCAGCCTCTTTCAAATTGAAAAGGGTTTGAGACCACTAACATTATACTTGGGGGGGCGGGGGGGGAGGGGAGGTAGAGGATAAAGTAATTTACACCCTCTTCTTTAAAAAAAAAAAAAAAAAAAAAAAAACACACTTGCTCATTCTGTCACATCATATGTGAATAATAATAATAATAATGTCTGATTTATTCTCTCTATTATGTCTAACCTGGCATGAAAGCTGCAGCGGTCCAAGCTAATCGGCTTTTTTTGGCGGGGCGGGCATTATTATAAGTGTGTGAAATATGCTGTGTCGGGGAGATTTAAAATGAAGCTCTCCCCAGAGCCCAGTGCAGTGTAAAGGTTACCATGACAACACCAACAGCTGGAGATTGTTAAAATCGTGTTTTAAAAAAACACATTTATAATGAGCAGGACATATATTCCTTATAGGAGTTAAAAGCATATAGGCTCCTGGGGGCGGAAGTGGGACTCTAACCCCACTGGTGCCAGTAATGCATTGCCCTGCGAAAGAGAAAAATAATATCCATGTAGGAGGACAGTGGAGTGTGAAACTGGGTAATTTGAGTTCATGTTGGCAGCCGCACAGACAACCAGGGGCAGTGTCCTCCCAAGTGTTGTAATAACTGTGAATCTTGCCATGTTTTTGCCAAGTTCTGTTGTAGCTCTGGTCGTTTGCCAACCGGAGTGGAAATGGTGAACAATGGAAACGTGCTGCGCTGTACAGTGGGACGGAGTGTCTCTTTACAGATGCTAAACCTGCACCCGGGTGCCTTGATAGGGCAGCGATGCTGGGTGTGTGGGGCCTGTACACCACTGCGCCCTGCCCGAAAAGTCCTCAAGCAGCACAGCCTGTTGCAGTAATAGTTTCAGCAGCTGTAATCATGAAGGCTTTCTTAATATTGCCCATTGTCTTAGTGTGTGTGTGTGTATCTATATATGTCACAGTAAAGAAAGAGAACTAACGCATGCCCTTATAGACAAGAAAGCAGAAAAATATACCAAACTTGGCTTCAGTAGATTTGGGTGCAGGTTGGACGATCCGTGTCCACCAAAACCAGACCAGGCAATAACATACATGGAAAAAGTACTCCGCGGTTATAAGAAATAGAAAATATTTAGTGCATGCATCAAAGCAAGTACAAAAATGATCAGCGACGTTTCAGATCACACGGGGTCATTTCTCGAGCTAGAGTTGACCGGTGTATAAAACGCTGGTAATTTTGCTCACGAGGCCGGGAGTGCCTGCTACTATTCTCCTGTTCCCACTGCTTTTGAAGTTCATGCAGCCAGGCAGGACATCTATTTCAGTGAAGTGCCACTGTTTCATATATACTTACGCACACTTTTTGTTATACCATGTTGTCTTCCCTCCCCCATTGTACTGCGCTGTGGAATATGTGGGCGCCATCCAAATACAAGATCAATTATGCATATTTTTTCAATTCATACCAGTACAGAAACACGTTGATTAAAGAAGCTGGACTGGCTGGGGGGGGGGGGGGGAGGGTGTTTGAAGAAATGATATTCCAAACAAATATAGTATATATTCATAGCTTTTTAGATATAGTTTGAACCCATATATTTGAGTAATAATATTTTGCTACTTTAGTGCAGGGGTGAGCAATCTTTCCTCCCCTGCCGGCTGTCCCCCCTCCTCGCACCCCCCTCCTTACCTTGTCTTCGGCGTTCTGACGTCACGTGACCCGTGGTGTCATTTCACGCCGTCTCAGCCAACGTTAAGTGAAGTGACACTTTTTTAATGCTCTCTACAATGTATTATTGGCATATTTGCAACTTTCTGAAAACCTGTGTATTCTCAGGTTTTCGCCAGTAAACTAGGACAGGGGTGCTCAACTCCAGTCCAAGCGGCCCTTCCCACCCCAACAGGACAGGTTTTCAGGATATTCCAGCGTCAGCACAGGGGGCTCAGTCAAAGACTGAGCCACCTATGCTGGAGCTGGGACTGATTGAGCCACCTGTGCAGAAGAGCTCTCCTTTAAAACCTGACCTGTTGGGGGGAGGGGGCACCTGTTGGTGGGGTCTCGAGGGCTGGAGTTGAGCACCTGTGATCTATGACATTTGCTAGCATTCTGATTGTGGGTGTCGGGCCTAGTGAAGCAGAACTGGAAATGGTGTGTTTCAGCTCTGTGGGCACTTAAAAAATAAATAAATAAGTTTATCATTTTTTTTTATATATATAAAAGATCATACAAGGGGAGCTGCTTTTTGTGAAGGGACTTTTTTTTTTTACATTTATTTAAAGCATATGACCATGTATAATTCTACATTCTTTACTAAGCTGGCAATTGTTTGGTGCTTCTGTTACGTATCTTCTCAGAATCCTGGTTGTGTGCCTAACAAAATGGCCGTCTTTTAGTTTCATTGAGTCCTTTAGTCAGTTTAACTCGGCAGCTACAATGTATCCTTGTATTGCTAAGGTAACATTTATTTATTGTTACAGTTTGCAGCTCAAACTGCTGGGCACATTGGCAACAAATTATCCCAAACAGGAAAGTGTTGCAAAGACCTGTTTGGGAGGTGGTCTTAAACCTGCTAGAAATCGATGGATAAGTATATTAAACTCATTAAAATTGCACGGAGTTGAATATAAAAAAACAACACGGTCACTTATCAAATACTACAGAACTGGTTTATTTAAAAAAAAAAACATATTTCACATGTTTTGCTGTATTATAAAGTACACACAGGGTTAAGAAATGTAAAGCGAGGAGATGGTAAAGTTGCTACACAGTTAAACATTTTTTGCTGCTATGTAGGACAAAGGTCATAGAAAGCGGTGAAATGAAACTTGAACTGTTGAGTATATATGTAAGATATGGAGGCGTTTCCTGTGAGTGCAGCGTTTTTAAACATCACAACCTGGAACTGGATAATCAGGGCAGACTGTCAACTTTTTAGCTCGGCTATTGTTCTGAAAGTTACCCAAGGTCACACAAGGTCACACAATGTCACACAGCCTAATGGTTTAGTGTTCGGGGCAGAGTTCTATAAGCGGCATACCTTTCTTTCCTTCTTATCGCTGCAAATGTTCCACGGAAGTCACCTTGATAATGAGGCCTGCACGTTCTTCACAGCATAGCTTTCTCTGGCACAGTTTGTTGTATGAGTTGTGTTCAGTCTTCCGCTAGATTTAAAAAAAAAATACTCTGAAACATGTCTGATAAATTCATCCTCTATCCCAGAATGTGTCTGTCTCATTATGCATGCCCAAACTATAAGACCTAGAACAACCAACGTTGGAAGGATTACTCTATGTATCAAAATAAGGCGACTGTCATGGTTTGAATCCTCTCGAACACTCCGAAGGGGCTGCTGCGGGCAACGTTAGGTTTCATGTGTTGTACCTTTCAGGCTATGTATCTGGCATATGATATAATAATGCACATAGCCTGGTGGCAGATAGTGCGAGTTGGATAGCTATTAAGTTTACAGAGCGAAGGAAATCAGTTGGCACATGAGGCGAAAGTAAGAATGCCGGCGGAGGTGTGTGTGTGTGTGTGTGTGTGTGTGTGTGTGTGTAAAGGGAGCTCTCCCTGGAGCCAATTGCTGAGGAGGTTAAGAAAATCATGATCGCTTTTTTTAAAAATTATTTTTAACGTGTTTTTTTATGCTTAAAAGAGCAGGACATGCACTCAGGGCCACCAACAGAAATCGTGGGGCCCGGGACAAACATTTTAAGCAGGGCCCCCGTGTCGGCGGTATTGCCCGACACCCCTCCCCCCCATTTCACACCTCACGAGCCCCTCTCTTCCCCCCTTCCCATGTATTTCTCTCCCTTCCGTCTCACCCCCTCTCACCCTCCCGCCTTGCATGTATTTCTCTCCCCTGCTTCTCCCTCTTTTCCTCGCTCACCCCCTCTCTCCTCTCCCTCTGTCAATTACCCCACGCGTCCTCATTCCCTTCCCCCCACAAGATATATATACCAAAAAACTTCCCACCCACAAATACATTTTAAAAAATCCCCACCCCCCAAATATATACAACACCCCCAAATGCATACAAAAAAACCACCTACCCAATACATATATTTTTTTAAAAATACATATAACTATATATACCCAAATACACAGTGGTCGACAAATCACCAAAAAATCTACTCGCCACCTAGTACCAAACGTGTGCTGCTTTGGCCAATAGGAGCTCGCCACGATGTTAAATCCACTCGCCCCGGGCGAGCAAATGTATAGGTTTGTCGAACACTGCAAATGCATACAAAAAAAGCTACCCAATACATATTAAAAAAAAAAAAAAGGACAGACACCCCAACCCCCATTATATATATCTGTATCAGACTTACCTTGGGGATGATCGGTCAGGCCTCTGGGGGGGGGGGGGGGGGTCGGTGTGCCGGTGGTGCTGCGGGGTAGAGGGGGGTGTGATGGCTGCGGGGCACCCCGATGGGGTGGGGGGGAAGGCCCGGTGTAGCGGGGGGTGGGGGCGGGATGTCCTTGTGCTGCGGGGGAGTGGCAGGAGTTGCGGGACGGCCCAGTACTGCGGCGGTTGGGGGGGGGGGGTTCCTGTGGGGAGAGCGGGGGGGGCCCTGTGCTGGGGCGGTCTTACGGAGGGGAGGCGGGGGGCATCCTGTCCTGCGGGGAGGGTGGGAGGGCCCGGTCCTGCGAGGGGGGGTTGTGGCGCCCGGCGGCTGATCACAGCAGTTGCTGGCGGCCCCGCTTCAGGCATCTATGCCACCACAATGCTGCTCCCGCGCGCGCCTGGCCTCCCTCTCGCGCCGGAAGCTTAACCCACGGCTTCCGGCGCTGCCAACAGGGAGACCAGTGCCGGGTGCAGTTTTTCTGACCCACGGGCCCGGGACGCCAGTGCCCTTTGTCCCCCCCTGATGGCTGCCCTACATGCACTAACCGTATAAGCGAAACATATATAGGCTTCTGGAGGGGATTGCTGCTTTAAAGTTAAAACTTGTACCTTTTTTTGAGTAGGAAAACCTCACAGGTTGTAAATAGCCTAGCTAATTTGTGCGTCTGTCGGTACGGGACAGCACATTCCTGTTATGGCCGAAGTTTCACTTCTTCTTTTTCATGCTTGTCATCCTAAAATAACCAGCACTGACTTGCGAAAACTGTAAGGTTTTGCCTCCTCGGATTAATGAGAACGGGTTATGAACGACCATTTGTAATGGGAATGCTGCTTCCCACGCAACAGTCTATCTAAATATAACACGGGTATTATGGCTGTTTCCTTAGTGTAATGCAGGGGTGCTCCACTCTAGTCCTCACCCCCCCCCCCCAACAGGTCAGGGTTTCAGGATATCCTTGCTTCAGCACAAGTGTCTTCGACTGAGCCTCTGTATGTATGTCTTTATTTATATAGCGTTATTAATGTACATAGCGCTGATTAAGCCACCTGTGCTGAAGCTGAAATTCTGAGAACCTGACCTGTTAGAGGGGGTAGGGCTGGCTTGACTACTGGAGTTGGGCTCCCCTAGTGTAATGGTTGAGGTTTAATGTTTATTTATTTTTTTGAGCTGCAAATGCCCCTGTCTCCTGCACGCAATCTTCCTTCTTTTTATTTATTTAAAAAAAAAAAAAAAACCTTCCGATAGCTCGCAACAAAGGGGTTTTAGTTTGGACTTAAATTTGAAGATAAGATATACATACTGTACATGAGATGTGTAACTGTGCTGTAGTATAAACAATTTTCCTAAAGTCCGCTGGGATGGGTAAAAAACAAGATGGATAAATCGCTGAGCGTTAACCCTATAGCCACGTTCAAAAAAAGTGTGTGTGTATATGTTCATAAATTGTGTGTATAAACACACACCCTTCCTTCCTTGCTTCCTTCCTCCCTTCCTCCCTTGCTTCCTCCCTTGCTTCCTCCCTTGCTTCCTTCCTTCCTTCCTTCCTTCCTGTATATGTATATAACCGCACATACACTTTGATCTCATGACTGAACAAGTGTACTTCCTGTTTTGAAACGGGAACACCGTGCAGCTGTTTTGTGATCAGTATAAAGATGGGATTTCGTGACATTGTCCCCTCCCTGCCTTTACACGCAGGTCATGTAAGGTCCTCATCTGGAGACGTGTTGCGAAAGCCCCTCCTGGCTTCCTACACCATTCTGTCAGAACCAAGTCTGGTCCAACCCTCGTGATTAGATATTTTGGGGATTTGCTAAAGGAACACACACACACACACCGGTTCTCCTGGGACTTGAAGTCCCCCGCATCACGCAGGGCAATAGGAAGTTGCAACTGCTTACTATCGACCCGCGTAACACTGAATGGTCTAGGACGTTTGGTCGTGGCCATTTTGATGCCACCAAATGGGCGCCGTGACTCAAGCCGCTGCCCGAACCTGCTGCCGCTAAGCCTAAAACCCCCTAAATTAACCTCCCCCACACTGCTAAAACCCCTTAAATTAACCCCCTTCCATGAACAGTAATGACATTTATCTTGGTAACTGCCTGTGACTGGGATTCCAGCCACGGATCGGCTGCGGCGTGATGAGTCGTGGCGAGGTGCCGGTGACCATTTGGTCGCAACATAATGGGCGCAGCGAAATGTCCCACTCGGGCATGAAACGCCGATTTGTTTCACCTAGAGCAGATGGTACCAGAATTACCTTTTTACAGGTAGGTATCTCAGGAGCTGAACCCCATTCCTTTCCGCTCCGGGAACCCCCTGATTTGCGAGTTTCTTGCCTCCCGTTGGGGTCACATGGGTCAATAGGAAGCTGCACCGGCTGACATCACGGCTTCCTATTGGCTGGCAGGACACGGAGCTGGGAAAGGAGCAGAATACGGGATCCCAGTTACTACGGAGGGAAGTATCTCCAGAAGCAGGGGGGTCTCTGGAGCTGCAACTAAAGGGGTTCAGTTCCAGCGACCCCCTGCTTCAATCCTATGTTAAAAATAAAAATGTCAAACATTTAATCAGAGTTGTTTATGAATGCAGCAAGTTTTTCCATTTCTAGAACATGTCTAAGCATTTGGCTATTTTGGTTTGTTAGAACATAGAGAAGTTTTTGATTTTAATAATCAGACAAGGGAGTCGTCAAGCTCTTGTTCTGGTATTGTGTGCGTGTGTGCGTGTGCGCGTGTGTCAGTCAGCAGGAACACTGCAAGGAAAACTTTTTGGCCACAAATATGTCAGTGTTTTTTTTACATTCTGTATTCTGTTTCTATTTGGCGTTCTGGGCTGCGTGTCCCACGTATTAAACATTTCTGTACCGCGGCTTAGGAATTATTACATGTCTTGGCTCTTGCTGCAATTGGGTAGGTGGGATTGCACTGTTAACGCACGGAAGGTAACGTTGGTGCGTTTCCGCAGTGGGTTTGTTTACGGACCGGTCACATGCTGCTACTGCTATTTTGACCGCTTTGAAATGGGACACGGTGACACAGCCAAGCTATTGTATTCGCAAGCCCTGGCATGGGAAGGAGTTCAGTTGTATAATAATACTAGTTGCATCTCGTGTAACCCCTTCACTGCTGGTGTCTCTGCAATGCACATCCAAATAATATATTCTATGTATTACAATAATATAAACATGAGACAAAGATATTAATACTGGTCTTGCTAATTAACCCTTTCGCTGCCAGAGCTACAGGCACATTTGTCTAAGCCAGGGGTGGCCAACTCTAGTCCTCAAGGGCCACCAGCAGGTCAGGTTTCAAGGCTATATCTGCTTCAGCACAGGTGGCTGTTGACCAATGATTGTGCCACCTGTTCTGAAGCAGGGATATCCTCAACTGGCCTATTGGTGGCCCTTGAGCACTTTGTCTACGTTCTGGTCTGTTGCCATAAGTTGAGAATTTTTTATTTGTAGTGCCTTTGAAACTTAATTTTGCATGTGTGATATTTGTAAAGCTCGAATGCATTTCGATCTTGGCCAATAATCTGATGTAGCCCTGTTCCTTCCCAGGGATAATCTTCTTTTCATTTTTATTCCTAAATTTGAAAGACTTCTCGGTCATTTTATTTGTGTGTGTGGTTCCTGTGGCTGTTCTTGGCAGATTATTCCATCCTTGGGAGCACCATTTATAGGGGCATGGTATCTTGGGAATGGAAATTGCACAAGGACCCCAAAAATAGGGTTGACGAGCGTGGGGAAAGCGGTTTTAAAGTTTACCAAAGTAAGGCAGGGCAGGCTATTGCTTGGATCCAGGCCTGTCCCGTCTCCCATTGGTAGCCACGAAGTATGGTTGCCAGCTGTGTTGCTGAGGGCTTCTCTATCATACACAGGCTGTGGACGTGCAAAGCAAGTTATCAGCTGCACATTGCATAGCCAGTAACCAATCGCGGTCGAAAAAGCAGTCTGTGAGTACGGTTACTGGCTCTGCACTTCTTTACTCCATGCTGTGCTGAAAAGCTGTGTATTGCGGCAGGTATGAGCTTATAGGGGTTCCATGTTAAAATGGATAAGAAGTAAAGAGTGACTCACTGAGTGCTCATTTACACATCATTACCCAGAATCCCTGGCTGCAGCGGAAGCACACTGTGCTAAGCGATAATGGGGAAAGGCAGGGCTGCTGACCTGTCTGCGATGTGACTGTGCTCACACGTGGTATATTTGCTGTACTATTACATGTTTGTCCTTTTACACCCATTTTCCAATGCATGTCTCTGTGTATTGTTCTAACTGATTTCCTCGCCTGTCTAATTTGAGTTATCATTTTGTCACGGGCTGTTGCAGAGCCTCTGGAAGCCCCATTGCTCATTGCATTTAGTGGCTCTGTAAGCATGAGCTGTTTTTTGCTTTCCAAGGCCACACCTCACGAACGCCTCCCTCTTTCCTTTACAGCAGCAATCTGTGCTGATTTGCATTTGTTGTTGCATCTTATTGTTGTGAGATCTCTTCTTGCAACTCGGTTTGTTTTTATAATCTGATTCTCTATACAGCAGATGTAGGCGTTTGACTATTAAGTGTCGGAGGTTTAAAATGGAGCTCTCCCCAGAGCCGTCTAACAGATACCATGGTAACCTCACGCTATTGCACATAAGGCCGCGTCCATGGATAGTGCTTGCGGGCGGAGGCGCGCTTCCGCTCGGCACTGAGCCCTTACAGCCGCAATGAGAGAGCGGCTTTAGTAGGGGCTCAGTCTTAGGGAAATTTTCCCGCTTGCCGGAGCGCAGGGCCGGTCACGTGAGCGGTTTGCTCAATGAGGGCGAACCAGCTCTGTGACGTCTTGGCCCACCCGGGGACACGCCCCCGGACGTGTCGCGCTGTGTAAGGCCAGGGAAAGCGTGTGCTTTCCCTGAGCCTCAGCACGCCTTCGCTCGCCTGCAACAACCATGGCCGAGGCCTAAGATGTCCAGGAATAGGTCAGCTTTGCAATTTGTGACCCGCTGCCTCTGCACTGGCACCCTACCAGCTACAGGGGGTAGCGGCAATAAAGGAGTCACTGTGGCGCGCGTGCGTGCGTGTGCGTGTCAAAAGGTGACACTGTGAGTGCTCATTTGCATGTCATTACCCAGAATCCCTGGCTGCAGTAGAAGCACTGTGCAAATTGGGAGAGGCGGGGCTGCAGACGTGAGTGTGCTCATAAGTAATATTTGTGTTTACTTTACGCATCCTGACACTTAAGATTCCCATCTGTTGTTGTTGTTGTTGGAGGCGTTGCTGTGTGCGTAGACCTGTACATAGTAAGCTGGTAGTGCCTCTTATCTCTGCCCCGAACATTGGGCAGTATATGTGTCCAAATGGACTGTGGGCGAGAGATAAGTGTGAATGTTTTTCTGAATAAACCTCAACATAATAGCAACTTTGTGCTGCTCATGTTCCAGGGGAAGGTCCTGTGCTTCTCGGAAATGAATGTACTGCACTGTGTGACGGTGCTTGGCCTCTCTAAGCACTTTCCAAGGGGTTCAGTTCATACTTAAGAGATATTTTCCCCACCTGCCTTCCTCATTTAGCCCAGTAGGACCCATTCCCTTAGAACAGGGGTGTGCGAGATTTTCTGGGGGGGGGGGTCGCTGCGGTTACAGAGGACCCGTGCTTCCCCAAAGGCAATTAAATGCAGGGGAACTGTGCGAGGCCTTTGTAAATTCCCTTGGCTTCGGGCGACGCGTTGTCATGGCAACCCGGCGCGGGGTGACGGCGCGTTGCCATGGCCCCCTTTGACGCCGGAGAGCAGGCAGGGAGGCGCAGACTGAGAAGTTTGCTCAGCTCTGCCGTAGAACGCATGATGTGGGGATAATTGAAGTTGTTCTGCCATAGTAAAATGGTATAGTGCCCCTGACGGAGCTTGGATCGCTGATCCTTGAACACACAAAAATAGTTATCGCTCGGTACCAAAAACAAACCATCTAAGTATAAGGCTCCTGGTGCGTAGGGAGGCGATAAAGCAAAAACACAAATGGCGAACAGAATCACCCAGGTCCCTATTGGCACACACTCAGTTTGTAGGTTATATACCTTAGCAGGGTTATATTGGTAATTACCAACCACCTTCTATATATGGAATGATTTGTAGTGAGGCTAAGATTATTACAATATAGCTACTAAGCCGATTGATTTCACTACTAACTTTCCACCTGACACCTCCCCTCAGGGGATCATTTGTATTCCTTTTTTAACTCACCTGTACATACTTACACTTGTTTCGGCGTGACTATCTGTCAGCATTAAAGTTTTGTTATTTTCTGTTTTTATACAGACTGTCTGTCTGTTACTGTTGATATACCCTCATTGGGGTAGTGGGAATTTTGGTTGTAATTAATGGATATGTATCCTTGTTAACTATACTTGTGCATCGCTGATCCTTGGCCAGATTAATTAAGGTGCTCATTTAATTAAATCTTGAGTCACTGTTGAACTCTGGGTCTCGCTCATTAGCCTGGGCAGCGATGGCTTGTCCCTCTCCTTCCTCTGTGCCCTCTCCTGCGGCTGCCAGCATCTGCCACACAAAGGAGGGTCTGTCTGGTAATGAGTCCGTGTTTCTCTGTTTACAAAGCCGCTGTAAACACACTTCTGGGCAATGTAATGATCTTAAGAGAGTCACCCTGGGCACCGTGCATGTTCGGAGCGTTGGTGCCCCCACGCCGGTCTTTGTGGGGCACACGCTGGGCCTTCGTCCCTGCCAAGCGCACAGGGCACCCTGCCAAGCCTGCTTGTTTGTAGCGCACAGAGGAGAAAAGGCAATTCTCTAACTAATCGGTCATTCTAAGTGACAAAGCAGTGGTGCTCAACTCCAGTCCTCACGACCACCCAGCAGGTTAGGTTTGAAGGATATCCCAGCTTGTAAAACAGGAGCCGAGAACACCATTGTTTTATAATTACAGCTTGAGATTCTACTGTCTAAAGTACAATAACCTTTTAATTTGTAACCTCAACCCTTGCCAGACACTAATTGAGCCGTGTAGACAGAGAGAGCACAAACTAAACCTATGAGGCAATAGATCGCTGTATTTTTCTTTAAAAAGAACCTGTGTGAGGCTGGAAAGTATCAGCATCCATGTGCAAATGTACCCACAAGCGGTATTCCTAATTCTCAGGTCTGCAACCCTGTCTTTCCCCGTTATCTCTTACCAGCATCCATACACAAAGCACTGTTGCATTTCCTGTAGAGATCCGCACTGGCCCTCGTGTTATTGCCTCTAACAATTTTTGGGGCTTGGCTGTAAAGGGGCAATACATTGTGTTTTTTTTTTTTTCCCTTCACTTTTAATACAGGGTTGAATCTCAGGGTATCTCCGGAGGTGAACCCCATTCATTTCTCCGGGGACCCCCTACTTCCAGAGATCCTGGCCTCCAAAGGGGGAGCCGGTATCGCTGCAGTTTAACGTCCCTGGTCACATGGGCATAGGAAGCCCAATCTGATGACGTCACTGCTTCCTATTGGCCAGCAGGGCCATGGAGCTTCAGCCAGAATGTGAACTGGAGTGGCTACCGGCATACCATACGGGAGGTCGGCATCTCTGGGAGCCGCTTTCCCTGGATCTGAAATGAATGGAGTTCAGCTCCAGAGAACCCCGGATTCAATCCAAAAGAAAGATTGGATTGACTCTTTAAATACAAAGCAAACCCACCTGTAGATTAACTAAAAACTACTTTACCAATAATGTGATAACGGTTCTAACATAATGTGTTGGAACCTTTTGCTAATACTGTAGTAACAAATAATGGGGTGGTCATTGGCAGAAATGATACTAAAAAGAATATGGGGTATTTTATAGGTGTTTGTCACGATCAGGATTGATCGGCCTACCAGGGATCGTACAATCACTAGACCGAACGCAAGTGTTTAATAAACCAAAGTGTATTCAGCCGGAGCTAACTGCGAAACGCACAGTACAGAAATACTGATCAACAGGGGAACTCCTAGCTGGCTAGATGGAGGGCGCTGCCAAAGCGAGCTAACACTCGATGTTCTGGGATCCGTACGGGAAATTGGATTGCTGGAGTGCTGTGGACACTGACACACAGTGACATGCCTAAACATGGACACGTCCATGTCCAGCATAGGCCACCAGATACAGGCTCAGGAAACATCGTTCTGATCTGGAACAAAGAGCCGGTTAAACCCCCGGCCGTCCCCAAACACTGGGCAAAGCAATATCTCTGTTTTCACAAAGTAAAATGCCATTAATAATGCAGTACATACATGGGGTAAAGCAGTACTGCTGCTTTCACAGATGTACATGGGAATAAAAGGGCACAACCCAGGTGCCCAACATTAACCCCATGGTTACCCTGAGAAGAATAGGCAACCGGACTGAGCTTCCTAGGAATTATTTTGTCACAGGCGTCTGTTTTATTTATTTTATTTTGTTTAATTGGGTATTGGTCTCACTTTTTCTCCTATGTCCCCTCTATTTTACTGCGTGAGGAACCTCCCTCTCCACCACACGGGATTAAACCTAGAAGAAACACTGCAAGAACATTTGTTCTCACTGTTTCTACCAGAACCTGAAGTAAAACAGTTTCCCGACATTTATTCGGGTGGGAATGGCCAAAGTGTGGTTTGGGTGGAACCTGAACTGCCCACCAGCATTTCCCCATCTCTAATGTTTAAAGATGATGTCCTTTCTAGGTTTAAAAACAAATAGCGGAGACTTTTTTAAAGGGATATTTATAATTTGTTGACTTTCATTTATGACCTTGGGAGAGGACCTCAGACAACTCCATTTTGTGTAATGTGACTATTCATCAAAAAAACTTGCCTGGGTAAATTCCCCCCCCCCCCCCGTCCCCAACACCTAAGGTCCAACATGAGCTGCAGCAACATCCGTTGGTGGTACTAACTGATTAATTCCCTTAGCAAGGCGCTCATTTCCTCTGTGTCGGTTTGTCCTTATTTGTGTGTAACTGTTTATATAATTATCAAATCTCTGTACCATCTTTGAACCGCGCTATGGAATATGTTGGCACTTTACAAGTAAACAACAATAATAATAATAATAAACATGCTCCATGTCGGCAATGGAAAGCTGCAAGTTTCTCCCGGTGACGTGTTCACTGGACAGAGGCCTGACCCCATGGCCATTTTAAGTCCAGTTGGTACTTATAATGCTCTGTCGGACAATGGTGTGTAACTAACTTAAGCAAATTAGCCTCTTGCAATGCCACTTTATCTAATACTTCACTGCCATCAAGGAATCATCTCCCGGGGTGCCGTCTACTAGCACTTTCCCAGTGATCTGATTTGGCCATCTCCAGAGACATGAACGATAACGTAAATAATAAACTGCACCCCAGTAAATTGAGGCATGGGGAGATAAATGCTTTGCCCCTTATAAAATCTGTGTGCATTTAGTGCTATACAATATATCTAGTTAAGTGCTGGCCAACTCCAGTCCTCAAGGGCCAACAACAGGTCAGGTTTGCAGGATATTCCTGCTTCAGCACAGGTGCAGTCTTTGACTTAGCCACCTGTGCTGAAGCAGATGTCCTCTAACCTGACCTGTTGGTGGCTCTTGAGGACTTGTGTTGGCTACTCCTCATCGAGTGGCTGTTGTTCATTTTAGACTTGGTAGAGGTTGTGAAACGCTTTGGAGTGAAAACAATGGCCGTCCTGTCTGATCCAAACTGGTGAGAAGAGAAGTTCAGTGTGTTTCATTTCTCTCCCCCACCCCTCCTCCTGGTTCATCCAATCCCTTTTGGGAGGTGGACACTGTGACGTTATACAAATATGTATGTAAAAGCATAATTATTACTACACGTATTCTCCAAAAAAAACATGTAACATGATTTTTAACGTGTCCAGTCATGGGGCAGAATGTGCAACTCAATGTAAAAAATTACAATATGTCTGTAGATCCGTTGTAGGTAAGAACATTATTCCCAAGTGAATCCTGTGAAGTACAAGTATTGTTCATACATGTGGATGGCTTTATGGTGTCTAACCCATTTCATGTTTTTGTGTGTGTCTGCCACTCCAATACAAACAATACGGTTTGGTTCATATTGCATAAGTAGATACAAAACTGTTAACCCCACTGAGAAAACAAGAAACAGTACTCAATATAGGATCCTAAGAAAACCTGTATTAGGAATACGTCGCACACTTGGTGTTTGTATGTGTGTATATATAGTATAATTTGTTTAAAATTGTTTTTTTTTTTAACCAATTTAAAACTTGGGAAGATACAGCACAATCCTATCGTATAACGAATCCGAAAAGGCAGACGGGACGAGTCTGTGTACTCTCAGAAGTGCGTAGGATTTGCAATGAATCTAAATGTAATTTCAGCCTGTCCATGTAGGGTGGCTCCCTCCAGTAAAACCTGTAAGCATTCAGCGGGTGTGACAATCTCCAGTCATCAAGGGCAACCAACAGGCCAGGTATTCGGGATATCCCTTCAGCACAGGTGGCTGTCATTCTGATTGAGCCACCTATGCTGATGCAGGGATAACCTTAACCTGACCTGTTGGTGGCCCTTGAGGACTGGAGTTGGCCACTCCTGGCATAGATCATTTCAGGAATCGCCCCAAGTTACACTGCGATATGCACCTCCATTTCAAGTGACCTAGGAACGCAAAGTGATTTACCCCTGATACGACACAGATCAGACCACTGCATTATGTAATCATAGAGGGATGCTGGGACACACTGGGGGGCATTTTCCTCCTGACTTTTGCCTAGTAAGATATGTGGGCTGCCAAAAATGGCTGTCAGTCACCTCCCCAAATGTAACGAAAGAGGAACCAAGGCCAATACAGTATGAAATAATGGAGGAGGGTCGTGTGTGGTTGTGCTGGATGAGTGGTAGGCAGCTCCAGTCCTCCAGTAATGGGCCCAGATTGTTCTCGTGTGTGTGTGTGTGTGTGTGTGTGTGTGTGTGTGTGTGTGTGTGTGTGTGTGTGTGTGTGTGTGTGTGTGTGTGTGTGTGTTCTAGTCCATTAGTACAACAAAATAACCAATATGGACTACACAATGGTAATATTTCCCTGAGAAGCAAAGTAACAATGGAAAAAGGAAATACATTTACATACATTTCTTCTTCATTATGTTGAGTAAAAAAAAGTTTTTATTTTTTGTATCTAAAATCTTTTATTTTAAATATGATGCACTGCAGCCTCTAGCGCAGGGGCAGCCAACTCTGTCCTTAAGGGCCACCAACAGGTCAGGTTTTAAGGATATCCCTGCTTCAGAATAGGAGGCTCAATCAGTGGCTATCATTGACTGAGCCACCTGTGCTGAAGCAGTGAGATGGAAAACCTGACCTGTTGGTGGCCCTTGAGGGCTAGAGTTGATCGCTCCGGTACTAGATTATGGTGGCCTTTCATGATCCATTGGCCTGCCAGTGCCAATCCTATATTAGGATTTCAATATCATCGCATACTTGTTGCATTTGAACACTGTCACCTTTTCTTGTTTTCGTGCTGTATCTCCATCTCTTTCGCTCTGACACTCGCTCATGTACCATTTCCCCCCCTCCCCATACGGCATTGACAAGGTTAAAGCCCATGAGGACCTCTTTTTCAGAACAGTTTGCATGATGTCTCCATTCTCCAAAAAATTGCTATAATTAGACCTGTCACCATAATGGGAATTATGCAGCAGCACCGTGACAGTACCTGCTCATTTCTGTGTGAATAATTCAGGAGGCAGCTGTACCAAACAAACCGCCACATCTGGTTCATTTATGACCTGAAAAGGGGGTTTGGCTTGTCCTTGCATTTCAAGTAGCGGTGTTCCCGCACCCGAGAGCCATTCATGACTCTTTTATTTTAACCCAGATTTGAAGCCGGTGGGGGTGGGGGGGGGGGGGCCTGGAGCTGAAAAACATATATTTCAGCTCCGGGGATCCCTGCTTCCCGAGATACAGGTCTCCAAAGGGGGTGCCAGTATCTTGGCGAAGTTTAAAGCTTGCATATCACACTGGCCAATGGGAAGCTGAACCTAGTGACGTCACGGCTTCCTATTGGTCCGCAAGGCGCTTCGCCGTTACATGAACCCTGCTAGCCAAGTGATTACCTGCGCCCCCTTCAGAGGTAAGTATCTGCAGAAGCAGGGGTCCCCTGAGCTGACATGAATGGGATTTGGATCCGGAGACCCCCTGCTTCAATCCAATGTTAAAAAATAAAAATAAAACAAATTGCTGGTTTGGATTGCCTCTAAGGCACGTTTTGTAGTGCCGGGCGCGTGCTACGCCGTGCGCGCGCAGGCAGATTTTTAGTTGGCTAACGTTAGTCAGCCTTTCTATAGATGTGCCGCGCACGGCAGGGAGAGGGGAGCCGACAGACAGCGGCGAAGATGAAGAAATTCATCTTTTCACGCCGCTGCGTGCGTGCGTGCGTGTGAATGCGTACACACACAAAAAAGTTTAATAACTTTTTTTTAATTTAAAAAAATATTACTTACACTCTCACAACATATACACGCATATACACTTACCTGCAGCTCCCGGCTCTATATACACGCAAAGCATGCGGCACGCGCGTTCGCATAGGAAAGCGCGGCCGCACGCTGTATAGAACGGCCCCGACACCTTGATACGTTGACAGGTATGTGTAAATATATGAATGAAACGTCTCCTGCTTCTCCCATCCCTCGCTCTGTCAGAGCATCATTTCATTCCGTTTCATTCTGAGCAGTAAGAAGAGGTCCTGCCCCCCTCAGACTGGACACTAATTAGGAAGTTGACATCAAGCACCCATCCTCACCATAAGAAACATTTGGATCCTCTTATCTTTCAACAGATGTCACTATATTACCAGGCCTGGCACTCTGTAGTTACATTAGCTGCTTGGGTTTAGTTGGAAAATTACTCACTGTAAATATGCCAAGTTACAGGTTCAGGGTAACATTGTATAAACTTTTTTTTGGGGGGGGGGGGTAATAAAGCAGGTTTATCAGCACTATAGGTTAATGCTCTCTCTGAACTGGATTACTATTGGTGTAATAATCATGCACCGTGGATCTTTACATATGTGCATCTCCTTGCTACTCCCTGGCTTTGACAAAGTGCTTTTGAGCACGAAACGCGTCAGAGGTTCTCCTCGATGTTCCTGTCGTTTTTTCTATGCTGCAGTGGCTCCAATAAAATATTGGTTTTAGTGACCGGCAGCTATCGGCTTTTTTGGGGCACGCCTTTACATGCAGGGCACGGCCGCCTCTTCCTGTGCGGGAGCTTCTCTCTGCTCCCAGGCTTGGCAACAAAGCCTATTGCATGTCATTGCTGTACTAATTGGCTATAAATAGCCTCTTTCAGGCTTCCTATTTCTGTAATCCGATCTAATCAAATAGTCCTGTGTAAAACTACTGCGTGCATACATTAAAAATAAGGTTTTCAGAAAGCCGCTCCATTTCCCCCCCCATCCCCCTGTATTTACAGTAGTAAATATTTCTAACGTTGATCATTTTGTAGTTACGATGAATCTACAAAATCAAAGTTTTTGCCACTGACTGGGATTACAGTAGTACAGTATTTGTGGTGTAGAAGTTAAATGCTCTTGTGGACGAGTGGAAATGTTGCTCCATTGATTTTTATAGTTGCTCAGTTTTCTCAGAAAGTTTTTCATCGGAGAATAGAATCGAACTGTTTTATTGTAGGAACGCATGTCATCAGCAGGGCTTGGTCATTGATGTGTACGCAATCGGTGTTCTTTGCTGGGCCATTAAACACATTGGCCATGTTGGTTTTCTAGGCGACCGATCTAATTTCTGCCTTATTGCACTTTCTGTACCGTTTACAAGTTCGAGTTCTCATCAGCCATTCAGCCGTGTAGCTTTTACGCCAAAGATCATGGCGTGTTCCATTGTGCGTAGCCCTATGTAGCAGTCCTCATTTAATTAAGTGTTTCTAAAACTAATAAGTAAGGGGTATATATGGTTTTCCAAGCACTTAGTCTGAATTATTATATTTGTTTGGTTTTGAAAAGCCAGTAAAGATTGTTAACTAACATTGGGTTGGATTATTATTCTACTTTATAATGTTGGAACATTGCTGGTTACTTCTTGATGCAAAGAAACAACACTTGCAATCTTATGTCCATGTGCTGCTGCTGTAATTGAGATATTTGCTTTAACATTGGAGCTTGGGGCATATTAATTACCAAACACTGTTCCAATCCAGTACATTTTCTTTTTGTAACATAACACTTGCCACTTTTTTTTTTTTTTTTTTAAATTGGTGACCTTTTTGCACAAGTCCCAAATATTACAATGGGACAAAGATAAAAACCTTTTTGATTCTAATCTCATGAACAAAACAATCTTAAGAGTAATTGTTGTGATAATTAAAGGTATCTCATTATTCAAAGCGTTAAAGTGGGATTATTCTCTATCCGAGGCGACCTCAAGGTTTTCAGAACTAATGTATTGATACCATGGCTCAATAACTGAACATCTTTATCTAGATATTGTTGGATGGATATCTTCGGATATGCAAATGCTGGTCAGGGTGATTTGACCAATTTGAGAGACACCTCTGATTTGCTGTTCTGGTTGCTTTGCAGATGTGGGGGCACTGTTGGCGCCATCTTGACCTGTCCGCTGGAAGTTGTAAAGACCAGACTGCAGTCCTCTTCAGTGACGCTCTACATCTCTGAAGTTCATCTGAACACTATGAATGGTGCTAGCGTTAACCGGGTGGCAAGAGTCTCTCCAGGACCTCTTCATTGTCTCAAGTAAGAACATCTGTAGTCGGTACATGGAGAGGTGGCCACACACTGGCACTTTAGTGTGAGTTTGGTTGGTAATCTGGTGAGAAGTAACTGGCCCACAAATAAGTTAATTCTATGACTCCATGAGTCATAGACACTGCTGTATATTAAGTTAGTCATGTTCCAACAGTGTTCTCTGTGGGCATAGATGTTTGCTCATTGTTTTTGCATTACATTCTTTTGAGATCTTTGCTTTACAGAACTTGCTCAAAATAAATAATAGCGCAGTGTTCCATTTCGTTCGCTCACTGTATGGTTCATTTTCATCTCCCCGTTTGCCTATTGACACTGAAAGTCACTTTGCCAGCACAGGCTTCAGAATGGATATCATGCTCTATCTGCTGTAATTTATGTCCCTGAAACGAGGAGATGATCTGGCCCTGTTGACCGATCGTTTTTTTTTTTTTTGTTTTAAATTTAGGTTTCAAATGAGAACACTTGAAAGCCTGACGTGTTTGTGTGTGTGTGTGTGTGTCATTAATATTTGCAGTCATACTAACGAAGGTGGAAGAACTTAATTACTGCTCACCGACTGGGTACCCAGGGGCTTTTTATTTTTGCAGTAAACGTGTTTGATACCCCAAATGTCACCTCGTTTAGTTTCCACCCCAACTTTCAACTATATTTTTCACGATGCTGAAGACCCAAGGTTTTTGCTGATTGCCAATGATAATTGGTTTACCTGTAAGAAATTATATAGAAAAACTTATCTGTATGAAATAAGAATAACCATTTAAAAAAAAATATAGGAAATTCAGCGCTCGTGCTGCAGATATACAGTTTGCTGGAAGCATTAATCCCCTTGCAGCATGTGTGTAGAGCGTCTCCCCAATAGGCTCCCAGAACAAGGTGACCCCCGAGATGGGGGGCACCTTGAGATGAAAAGAAGTTGTTCAGCTACTATTTTAGCTTAAATCTGGGTATATGCATCACGGTTTTTTTTGTTTTTTTTTACCATTCATGTCTTTTTTTTTTTTTTACTTAATCGTTATGTTTGTAGATTTAGCCTAATTAGATACATTTTACCCTTAATGTGGTTTTTGTCCATTGTTACTTAAACCTGGATCTATAGCACTTGTGTACTGAGGTGGGGTTGGATCCCCTCAGTTATTTTTTGTTTGATTAATAAATAATTTTACTTTATTTTAATCCTGGTGCGCACTGTGTGCATTTTTCTTCTTTTAAAAAAAAAAAAATATATATATTTTTATTATTATTATTATTTTTTTTTTAAAATTATTTTTTCCCCCCCTCCTCCCCTAAAGAATCAATCATCCCCATTGTTTGCGTTTTCTATTGGCTGCTGGAGTGAGACAGACTTTGGAGGGCGTAGTGTTCTCTCTGACGACTGCATGTCCATGAGTGGGGTTTTTTGTTTGTTTGTTTTGTTTTTTAAGAAAAAAGGCATTTCTGGGGAAGTGGAGGATTCTGAGGGCTGGGAGCAGGGAAGCTCTATCTGCACAACAGGATTGCTGCTTTAAGTAAATGAGATGTCCAATGAATCTCTCTGTACTTTCCTGGCATTCCTCGGGAACCAAGCATGTTACAGCAGTGTTATAACTGAGAAGTGCCATTTTACAGCTGGGCCCGCCCCTCCAGTCCCCAAGTGTAAACGCCAATTCGTATGGGCCTGTGACTGGGTTTTGTAGTATGGCGGTGGCCTTTACTAGGACAAAACCTGGACTGCCTGCTCCCCCTCCGGCTGGGCCTGAAGCACAGGGTTTTTTGGTGGTCTGCGTTGTTGCTGCTGAAGCTCTTCACACTGCCGGTCATTTAGAATATGAGCACTAATATACACTATAGTTCAATCATCTGTGAATGTGTTTGGCATACAGTTTTACTAAAATGTTTGTTCTTCAGCTTGATTAGACCTCATTAGAGAGGCTTACCTAGGGAGGGGGAGGCAGGGTTGGGGTGTCGCCTAAGGGCTAAAATGTAGTGTTGTTTTATTTTTTTGTCCCTGAAAAAATAAAATAATAATTTCCTTACAACTTAATTATGAGCGTTTCTCTTTTTGCATCCTAATGCAAGTAAGTTTTAAAGGACCAGTCCCTCCCGTTTGTTTTTCTTTAACGCAAATTCTCCCCAAATATGTGGAAAAATAAGACAGACGCGCAATAGTGCAATAACGTATAAATCAACGCTAAGAGGTGTCTCACTCACAATTGAGAAGTTAAAATATAAGCGTTGTGGTTATTCAGCGTCACCAACTCAGAGGATTTCTTCCAATGCGTACTAGTGGATATTCCTCCGGAACGGGATAAGGAGGTGAGGTCATTTCCACACACGAACAGAATAGAGGGGACACGGATAGTTTACATTTGTTTTATAAACAGAAAATCAAAAGTAACACACTTGCATAAGTGCAGGTCTGTGGACCACCGTGGGTCAGAGTGGGTAGGATCTTGTCACGTGCTCCTGGAATTAGCAGCTGTGGTGGCCGTCCACAGAGAACGCTACTCAGGTGCAGGCAGAGACCTGGCAGATCTCGGTGCAGGATCCTCAGAATAGTCTTCCACACGGATCAGGGAGCCCCAAAGGGTCTGCACACTCGTATGATTGTGTGCCTCTTCTTTTAAGTACTCTTCCGGTTTCGCCGATATTCTGACGTCAGAATGCTTGATGCCAATGGTGTCCTGACGCTCCCGACGTCCCGCGTCACACCCGGTAACCGGGTGTAAACAAGTTAGTGCCCTGCACAGCATTGAGAGCCTGGGCAGACGCAGGAAAGCACCGACAGTCTGTGTGAGGATTGGATTATCACGCACGATAGATACTATAGATATACAGACTGTGCCAGATAGGAAGTGTGAACTAATTCTGAATAGAATACTAACAGTATATTAACACATCACTCAACCATAATTTTATAAACAAATGATTACATATTAAAGTATAATTAATTACAATTATCCTTCCCAAAAACCGGGGATTTGATCTAAAATTGTGTTAGAACACAAAAATAAAAATGTCTGTAATAATAACCTGGCTGCCTGAAAAACCAAAAGGTTTTTTCAAATGCAATCGCTGCAAAGTCTGCAAATTTGGGTTAAAAAAAAAAAACAGACATTTTTATTTCCAATACAACAGGCAAAACTTCAAAAATCAACCGCTTTATTACCTGTAAGAGCAATTACGTTGTGTATATCCTTTCCTGCCCGTGCGGATTACACGATCTAGGGCGTACAATTCGCCCCGTGAGTGAGGCTACTTGAGCATATAAGGAACAGCGAGAGTCCTTTTGGATACACCGACTGAGTACATGGCAACCACATGGCCTTACTGTGGGGTTCGACATTAATGCATTTATAGTATGAGTCATTATTGCATTTTATATATGTCCTTATATGTCCTTATCGTGTGTGTGTGTGTGTGTGTGTGTGTTATATACACACATTTTTGGCTACTGTTTTAATATCAGCTAATCTGGTCCTCCCCTTTTTTTTAAATGTCTATTTTTAAACGGTTATTTTAATTGGCTATATATCATTTCTGGTTTTATAGCCGATTTTTATATTTTCCATATTTCTCCTTTCTTTTTCTTTCTCCTCTTTCTCTTTCTCTTTCTTTCTCTTTCTTTCTCTCTCTTTCTCTTTCTTTCATCAGTTGAGTGGGAGATAGATAGACACACAAATACATTACACACACCTCTATCTCAAAAACAACAAGAACGAACCCCCAAAGAAAGAACTCGGACATCTCATAAATAATGCACAAAAGATGTGATTAAAGTAATAAACAAATAATTTTAATCAAATCAAACTAAAATAACACACATATGGAAACAGACTGAAAAACCTCCTGAAAAAATCAATGCAAAAAAGGACCAATAATAACTACATACAGAGAAAAATACTGAGAGAAATGGAACCTAAATAGACAGAACACTGGGGACAATGTACCCAGAATAATTACAACCGGCCGGTCATCTACATGAATGAAACCATGTATCCATGAACCTCAAACACATGTGGTGCTGCTGACAATGAACCTAATCTCACATTGATGAGATCCCCTCAAATAGAACAAATTACAATGTAAAGCATGAGTGCAAATGTTTGCATGGTGGATACAAAAAGACATGTCTAAACTATGTATCCCCTAAAGATCTATAGGTTGCAACCGTACCCAATGCAGATAGTACAAAAATGGCTACAGAATAGCTAAATGCTCTACTCCCGAAATGCTAAACCCCTGTATGGGGAACAGCAGGATGGTAAAGTCCAGAAACTAGTATCACAATGAAGCCTATATGGCCATGTAAGAGCAAATTGTAGGCATTGTATCGCATATTAGACATAAGTTGATATTTTGCCGCCCTCTCCAAACTTGCTTATCCATAGATGTGTTTACCAGTCTGGTCACTGAAGAAATTCTTACTCTGCCACAATCTGCAGGCACTAACAAGTGACCAGACTGCAGTGGAAAGTAGTTGCTGATTTACGGAAACTTCTGTTGAGATTAAGCTGACCGATAAGGGGGGTAATATTTTTATGTGGCCAAAACGTCTTTATGAAAGGGAGGTTTATAAACGGCTCAGAGACCCTCGGCGTGAAACGCGTTGGAGTATCTGTCAGGACTATCTGCATGTGTTTTTTTTTTTTTAATCAATATATATTTTTTTCTAATGGTTCCTTACGTCCAACGTTGCATTTTTCGGCTGTGCACCAGTTTCCTTTTCCGGATTACATGTCTGTTGAATTTCTTGCCTGGGGGCACGCCGTGCTGGATATGCTGCGGGCTTTGGTGATTACAAACTGATTCCTACCTTCCGGTTCACCCGAGTGAAGTTGTCTGCTATGCGGGGGACCATACCGCACCCGTTGGAGCCTGTCTCTGTGTCCGTGTGTAGCCACAACAGTTTTGTGCTTACAGTGTCAAGCCAGTTGTTTAATAGCCATTCAGTTTTTAGAGAATGTGGCTTAAGTAGCAGTATATGTAATAGACTCGCTCACCTCCGATATCAACGGTTGTATTGCGATTCTTCATTTGTACAGACACTAGTGAAGGCAAAGGCACAAAGAGTTTATATATTAGATTCGCAGCCCCTTTCCCAGCTTAGCATTTTACTGTGGTGTTTTGGAGCACCGGACTTTGTGGCTATTTTTTAGTCCATTACTCTTTGCATATTACTTTAATCACATCTTGTTTGCATTATTTGAGATATGTCTGAGTGCTTTCTTTGGGGGCTTGGTTCTTGGTGTTTTTGATCATTTATTCTGCCCTCAAGCACTGCCAGTCCTGGCTTTAATTTGCAGGGATTCTCTGGCTATAGACATTATTTTCAACAGAGTTCTGATTGCTGTGTGTGTATTTTTATATTTTTCTCTTAATTAGTGAGTGTTAGATCAAATCCACTTTTTGGGGAAGGATAACTGTAATTAGTTGAACTTCAATATGTGTATTTAATAATTTGTTTATAAAAGTATATTTGAGTGTTTGTGTTAATATACGATTAGTATCCTATTCAGAATTAGTTCACACTTCCTATCTGGCACAGTCTGTGTATCTATAGTATCGTGCTTGATAATCCAATCCTCACACAGACTGTCGGTGCTTTCCTGCGTCTGCCCAGGCTCTCAATGCTGTGCAGGGCACTTCCTTGTTTACACCCGGTTACCGGGTGTAACGCGGGACATCGGGAGTGTCAGGACACCATTGGCATCACATAAAAACCATATGGGATACCTGGCGCTTAATACAGTAGAAAGTGTCCATACAGTGCAGTCCTTTAAATGTCCAAATGATGTTCCCAAACAAAATGACGATTGCAGTTGGATTCGTTAATCCCCCCTAATAAAGGGTTAAAGAAAAAACACAAATTGCGCAGTATATCTGGACAGGTGCATACAGGACAGTACGACCACAGTGAACTACTTACAAGATAAATTTTGCAACTTTCCGTTGAGAGGATCTGTGCTTTACGCGTGATGACGTCAGAATATCGTCGAAACAGGAAGAGTACTTAAAAAGAAGAGGCACACAATCATACACATTTAACCCTGATGAAGCTCCTATGAGTGAAACGTGAAGGGCCAGTGTGCAGACCCTTTGGGGCTCCCTGATCCGTGTGGAAGACTATTCTGAGTATCCTGCACCGAGATCTGCAAGGTCTCTGCCTGCACCTGAGCAGCGTTCTCTGTGGACGGCCACCACAGCTGCTAATTCCAGGAGCAAGTGACAAGATCCTACCCACTTTCTGACCCACAGTGGTCCACAGGCCTGCACTTATGCAAGTGTTAGTTTAGATTGTTTTATAAACAGAAAATCAAAACTATCCGTGTCCCCTCTATTCTGTTCGTGTATGGGAATGACCTCGCTTCCTGTTCCTGAGGAATAATATCCACTAGTACGCATTGGAAGAAATCCTCTGAGTTGGTGACGCTGAATAACCACAACGCTTATATTTTACTTAATTGTGAGTGAGACACCTCTTATTACCATCTTAGCGTTGATTTATACGTTATTGTGCGTCTGTCTTATTTTTCCAGATATTTGGGGAGTATTTGCGCTTCTGATCCCTTGCTTCAGTGTACCTGTTTTGGGCGCTAGTTTGCGTCCTTAGCTGGAGCTGCGCTACCTCCATATGCAATATATGTATTTCTGTTATCACAAGTGTGTTCACTATTTACATTGTCAAACGATATTTGCGCTTGGTTTTCTTTTCTTCCTCCTCTTGTTTTTCTTTAAGCCCAGCCACCACATGCTGGAACGTAGGGTGTCTCCGTATTTGAACTACGTTAATTTCCGCTCGGGGGACACCCTGGTCCCGGGGAAGGTTCCGCGTTACTCGGCCTTTTATAAATAGACCTTATAGGCCAAGTGATAGCAACCATGCAAACATATTGTTGGTCTCCATTATATACATACGTAACATAGACCATGCGTGTGTAACACATCCACGTTTCAAAAGAAACCTATGTCCAAGTTTCCCCTTTAATTTTAATGGCCTATTCTCATACACGTGTGACAAATACACACGTGTGACAAAGCGTCCACAGTTGGTTCATGGGAAGTGCTTAGAGGCATTATTAGAAGGGCCAGTGCAATAATTGCTGAGCGGATTGACCTATAATTGTAGGATTACATTTGTGTTTACATCCTGATCCTGTTGTTCAGTAAACCATATTACAACTGTCGTTTGTGTGATGGCAACTTTTTCAGGCCGATTTAGTAAGGACAAAGTGTGGCTTTCGCCTGTGCAGTACTGAAGAGGTTCGTTGAAGAGTAGAAAGAGCTGAAGATTAGTTTGAAGCAGAGAAGAGAGAGGAGTTTATTGTGTCACTACTGAAGTGATCAGCAGCTTTAGGCTCATGTCTAATCCCTCCTGGGTTTTGGAAGAGCTGCAGATTCAGAGGCTGACCTACTGTGATTAGGCAGATTCACCATTGCCACTTAAAGGAGCACTCCAAACGGCTATGCTTCTTTTCCCTTTTGCAGGGGTTCTCCGGATCTGAACCGCATCGTTTTTGGCTTCGGGGACCCCCTGCTGCGTGAGAATGCCTACCTCTGTAGGTGATGCCGGTATCTCTGTGCAGTTTAAAGCTCCCGCGTGGGAATATGAAGACACAAGGGATGCTGTTGCGGCTTCCTATTGACCCGCAGGCTCTTTTTTAAAATGCCATATTGTGAACCCAGCCAGGGCTCCTACCAGCAGCACTTGCAGGAGGTATCTCGGGAAGCAGGGGGGTCCCCAGAGCTGAAATCGACGCGGTTCAGCTCTGGAGACCCCCTGCTTCAAACCGATTAGAAAAAAAAATTCCAAATATGTAAAAACATTGTCAAGAATTGGTCAATAGGGCAGCTTTTTAAAAAAAAAAACATTTTATTGTCTGTAATCCTACAGTATTTGCCAAATATAAGGGTTTTCTTATGCAAGCAACCTTCAGAAATCCCTCAACTCTTACTTCATGGGTTCTGCACATATTTGACTGTATGCAAGCAGGTGATTGGCAAAGCTGGAGGCAGTTTAAAAAAAAAATGTATTTAAAATGAGGACATGAGCATTGTACCGTACTTTGTATAAAGTGTGTACACACACACACACACACACACACTATTGCTTTAAGTCAAGAGATCCTATTTGACTGCCGGCCAGATCAGGATAGGGAGGAATTATTTAAAATGTGTTACCAGGGTGTAAATACATTGAGTTAACTCTCGTTTTAAAGTATGTCCTGGGCACAGAGTTATGATAACAATACATGGTTACATTAAATTAACAGAGGTTATAGTCAATTCAGATATTTCAAGTCAAAAGGTTCCAGTGATATGAAGTAAAACGAAGTGTACAGTATAAAAACTCAAACAGATTACGGAAATACACAGTTGCTTGCAGCTAATGCCTGTTAGTACTTGCCCCTCTGTGTATTATAAGCACGGAGTTCGGACAAATGTATCGTCTTATTATCCATAGAGCATGTTTTTGAGCTTTAGTTTTGATTAAATGTTTATCATAATGGGAATAGTTTCTCTTGATAGCTGTCGCTGACTTCTCTGGTTTATGCCCAGATGTCACACAGCAGAATATCTATATATCAGGGCCAGGTGTATGCTCAGTGACCTCCTTGCTTGCATAGCCAGGCCCATCATTTCTGGATGATGGGTATCTCTAACACGCTTTCTGGTACAATATTTGAGAATTTGGGCCACATACATGACTTTAGACACCCATGCAGCCCATTCCCGTCAATGGGTGTACAAAAAGTGGTTCAACTGCTTACCATGCCTACCAAACAAATCTACAGTTAGTTTTTTTTTATTTTATTTTTTTAAATATACTTGGTAACCAGGTAGCTTTGTGCCTAGAGCCTCGTTTAACATCAACGGCCAGTATCTTAACTTTAATATCACTCCCAGTTCCCTTCTGCCCTGTGCTCTGGTCTCATTGCGCCGTCATGTACGATATGGTGAACAGATGCTCAGTGTTTTGGCCTAAATAGACAGTGATGCACAGGCAGAGGCAAATAGTCCATGTGACTTTATATGATGCACAAACTAAGTGGCTCGGTAGTAGGCACCTTCTCAGATTTGTATTGTATCACTGTGAAAATGACATTCTACGGCATTTGAATACAGCTGCAAATGTTACACCAGTAACAGAAGACAAAGAAGAGTGGGGGGTCGTGTTGGTCCTTCCATGTAGTAATAGAGGGAGGAGTACGTGGTATGATACCTTTTTATTGGACCAACAAGCAGTTGGGTCTCTGGATCCTTCATTGGTAATCCTGACCCTGAGAGGTTCAAAAGGCTGTAACATATAAACTACTTGTTGGTTCAATAAAAGGTATTATACCACGTACTCCCTCTCCCTCCTCTGTTACTGCATGTGATAGAAGGCATTGCATGGTTATAAAAGCAAAGTTATTTACATTCTTTAAAGGAGCAGTTTCTTTCTCCTTTTTTGTTTTTTACATGTGTATAGAAAGCAGGGGGTCTCTTGGGATGAACCATGTTCATTTCGGCAGCGGAGAACACCCTTCCTCCCACGGGGAACTGAAACCTCCACGAAGTTACCTGCACCTTCCCCGCTCAGTTTCTCAGGCAGCAGGGGTCCCCAGAGCTGAAATGAACGCAGTTCCTCTCCGGAGACCCCCTGCTTCCTATACACGTAAGAAGAAAAACAGAGCAGAGGGTTCCTTTAAGCTTCAGGAAAAAAACCTTTTCTGATTCTGCAATTTTATTGGCTATTCAATGGAAAGCTTGTTAATGCCTAAAGCTCAGGACCTTCAAGAGGTGTTAAAGGAGCATCCACTCTCATTGCATGGTCAATTAGAAAGTCTTGAAGCTAAGTTCTTCTTTTTTTTAATTTATTTTTTAAGCTACCGTCCCACTGGGATTTTGCAAAACATGGCTGCGCTCATACCTGTATTAACAATGGCTTACTGGCTCTGCACTTCTTTATCCTGGGACGGCTGTGCTGAAAAGCTGTGTAATACGGCAAACATACGCTTGTAGGACTCATGTTCAAATGGATCAGTAGCAAAAGGTGTCTGTGTGCTCATTTGCATGTCATTACCCAGAATCCCTGGCTGCAGTCGAAGCACTGTATGCTAAGAGATGGTAGGGGTGCAGACTTGTCTGAGACATGTGAATTTTTTATTTGAACAATGTTTTTCTAATTTGATATACGTTAAATATCTCTGAGAATTGGCACAACAAATACCACTGACCATACAGTTCAGACCACTTTCTAATGGCTAATTAGAAGCTCATTACCTAGCTGATTGGAAATGTCAGGACTTATTAATAGCAAATGTAACTAATAAAGGGACAAATTGAAGCAGGTGACTGATTTGAGAGGTTTTTGTTTTCTATGAATGGGCCGTCTTATGCAGAAAGTAAACCAACCTCTTCTCTCAAATTAACTTTGTTCCATTTGCCACTGGAAAATGTCTGATTGTGAGTACTTTGTATCCGCAAATCACTCTGCCTGCATTTGTTCTAATGTAGAGTACATAAAGTATTATTATTATAGGTAATTTGAGTTGATTTGGCCCTCTGCATGTTGGCTAGCACGCGGATAAATCAAACACAAGTTTCACCTGGGACTCATGTCAACATTTCCTGAGCAAATAAATACATTGATTCCTACTTTGGCCCAACACAAAGCAAATGTAACCTCTGCATTTTATCTGGCTAGAAATGTTAAATATTGGTTCATTTTGATATATATATATATTTTTTTTAAACAAGGCTGTTACTTGAGGCCTGTCAGGCATCTCTTGTTACAGGTGGGATGCAGTGAAATAGAAGTGCAGCATTTTCTCTCTATTAATGTTTGTTTCGTTGTCCTGTGTTTAACAGCTTGGATTTAGATTTTCTTACCCAACTGAAAAGAATGCAGCAGAATATGATCATTTCTTTCTAATGCTCCAACATTAGTCCTTAGGCTGCGTCCACGGTTGCAGCAGCCGTACGGAGGCGCGCTGAGGCAGAGGGAAAGCTGGTGCTTTCCCTGGCCTTGGTTAGCGCGCCGTCGGGGGACGGGCTAGTGACGTCACGGAGCTGGTTCGCCCTCATTGGGCGAACCGCTCACGTGACCGGCCCTGCGCTCCCTTGAGCGCTTAAATTTAAAATTCTCATAAGACCCACGCTTCCGCGCGCTTGCGGAAGCGTGCGCGAGCTTCTGCTAAAGCTGCTCTCATTGCGGCTGCAGGGGCTCACTGGTAAGCGTCAGCACGGGTCAGCGCCTAAGCGCTGACCATGCCCGAGGCCTTAGTCGTGTGCAATGGGATGGGAACACCGTAACGATTACATTGTAACACTTATAAACACTGGCACAATAGGTATGCCGCCGGCACTGCTCCGTGAAGCATACAATCTCATCTATCAAAGATTCTGGGATCAGGGCTGAATGCTAAGAGTTTCATCCTTAATCTGTAAAAATGTGGGTGATATTTAGCCCTGAAGGGTGGTATTAAGATCATACAAATTCAGCCTCCTAGAGATTATATTTAAGGCAAGAAATGGAACAGCTGTGTTTTTTCCACAAAATGAATTGTAGGCCCCTTATTCCCACACTATTAATCTGTGTAGAAAGAAACACACTAAAAGGCTCAAAGGTCTTTTATGTACGTTTCAGGAAGTGGGTCAGAGGTCTTTTATGTACGTTTCAGGAAGTGGGTCAAAGGTCTTTTTGTGTGTGGCACGGTTACTCTGGTGTGAGAACAAAGGTGACTGCCTATAGGTTCTTTGGTCAGTCACATTGTAGTGGGAGTTACAGATTCAGTGGGTCATAGGACCCTTTTGTACTGCGCTCACCCTACAGGGGAAAGTACAAACTGATTGGAAGACACCATATTTACTAGACTACGGAACCTTCCGTTTTTTATGATGCTTTATAACATTTGATGACGTTCTTATTTTGTTTGTGTATTTTACAGGATGATCTTGCAGAAGGAAGGTCCCCGTTCCCTGTTCAGAGGTCTGGGCCCCAACTTAGTGGGTGTGGCTCCTTCCAGGTATTGTATAGTCCCTTCTGACCTACTGTACATCCCAATTTGTCACAGTTGAATGAACAAATCCCTAAAACTCTCCTTAGTTTATGGGACCTATTGATAACATTTAGATTATTAGTGAGTTTGCAAAATCAAAGAACATGTGGTGTGTATTGAGACGTGATAAAAAACTGCACAGGTAAGACCTACAGTAGAACGATCAGAGGCGACGCTAGGTTATTATTGTCACGAGAGACCAGGTATTTACACCTTTTTACTAGGATCATACATTGAGCAAAACAGGTAAATGAAATAATTTGAAAATGTATTCACAGGAAAAGGCAGGCACACAATGTTACACAAACTATATAAGAAAAGACGCACTTACTGGGGTCTTGGATTGAAAACTAGACTTTCCTAGGTGCAGGGGCATCTAAATGCAAAGCTTACCTGACAGCGACCTAGCCTGAAATGTCCTGGAACTGATATCGGCCTGCAATTCCAGACGCCACCGCTCTTCTTCTCCCCTCTCTCCAGGGGACTGGAAGTTACTTGCTGGACAGGGTGCTTAGAATCTACAAATCTGATTGGGTCAGGGGTTTATAACACTTCTGAGTTTCATTCACAAAACCCTGCAGCCAATCCAGGCGTGGGATTTTTCTAACCAGCCAATCAGAGCGATGCTGGTATTGTGAAGCCGGGCAAGTGGGGGTGCTGAATGTGCCAAGGGCATGTGCAAGGTTGCCACCTCAGTCAGTTGCTCTTCAGAAGCCACACGCTGGGTTGGGCTCCTCCAAGTCTGGGGCAAATGGAAATTCTGAGACCTTCCATTCATCTCAGTACGTGGGTACTTGAGCTCTTCCCTCCTGCCCAAATGGTCTTGACACCTCAGACATCCTCTGTGGCTTTCATCTCCGGTGTCCTGTCAGACGTACTGGCACCAAGTTGGTAACCCCAGTGGCCTGTCAGAACAATGGTTCTGAAAGTCCCAGCTCAGTTACTGTGCACAAAGTATATGTGTACCTTAACATACTCTGTTAATAAAATATACACTTTTAAAAACCTACGTCTTTCTGGTGTGGGAAATAGAATAAAAAGCTGCACTTTATTTTTCACTAGCCATATTCCCTACACACTATTGCATAGACTTAGTATGGATTCTAAAAATCCCCTCACAACCTTATATGTATGGTTGAAACACCTCAGAACCCCTATACCGGTTCGGGGTTACCTGGGATTTTACTGGGTATCCCCATTAACCTAGGGACCCCTTGACTGTTTCAGGGACACCTCACATACCTATCCCCCTTTTTATTTTTCTGTGCTGAAGCAGGGAACCAACCCATGAACTCCTATGCAGTTTCTAGGTGACCGGGGGCATTAACTGGGCATCCCCCTTAACCCAGGGACCCCTCATAGTTACCGGAACACTTTGCATCCCTATGCCCATTTACCTTTCTGGCCTCTGCTGAAGCAGGGAACACTAGCGATGAGTCGCGCAAGCGTTTTCAAGGGGAGATATTGCCGGGACAATGTGCCTATATATATATATATCCGGGATTCAAGCATGATTCTCTGGTACATTTATGTGGTATCCAGCAACTCTGGACCCCGACTACCTAAACACATTCTGGCAACACTTTCTCCGCAAAACCCCCCTTGAAACTCATAGCCTAGCAATCCCTGCTCCCTGGAAACGCAAAAACACATACAATCTTTGTTGCACAATTATAGTTTATGCATTTAACACTGGGCTCAAAAGCTGACCCTTCTTGAACCCTTATTACAGATTAGGGGTAACCAAACGCGCTTAAACCTTTATTTGAGAGCCTGGTTACCCCCCTACCGTCACAATTATATATTATTTCTATGGAGTAAAAATACAGATGCAGCCAGACTTCAGGCCTGGGGCATGCTACGATAGCGCAAACGTGGCATACTCCGACACTGGTGGACTAATGCTGCGGAAGGTCAGATCTGGAAGCATAAATGCGCCCCCCCCACCCCCCATAGCGCTGCCGCAGCAGGCATGGTCTCCGGAGCCGCTGCATTTTGCTTTTTCAGCCATAGCTTCCCTCGGTCAGAGAGCTCTGCTCTCTGAGGTCTCGTCCCACACTGCATTGAGTAGCATTATGCAAGGCAAGATCTCAGAAAGCAGAGCTGTAAGTAACGGCCCTGCCTCCGAGGGAGCGTCAGTGCCCGTTCTGTCTGTTGCCTGCATATGGAGCCTCGTGTGTACATATACGCATTACCTTAGAATAAACACTCCCTGGGCAGTACTGACTACACGAAGGTCATGCTTACCAAAATAATTATACATATTTTTAACATGTATATTTTTAGAAGTTAGATGTAAACATTTTATAGCCAACTACTTTTAGTCAGACTGGGGATTGGGTAATACATTCATCCATTGACTCCAAAGACTACAGAATGTTACTTGGGTATTTAGATTGTTCCAAGCCTTTTGGGCCATATTAACTAAGTGATGCTATGCCATAAGACACTTTACATGAAGCTCTAATAACTGGTATCGGAGCTCGATTAACATTAACTGCCATTGACTTGAATGGCACTTTACAGCGATCAAGCTCTGATATCCATTTTTAGTTTGCTGAATTCCCCCCTTCGCCTTTAATCATGGAGCCATTGTAAAGCCTCTCAGGGTGGCCAAAAGCTTTCTTCAGATGCTCTTATTTACTCTCTTTTTTTTGCAGGGCCATATATTTTGCAGCTTACTCCAGTTGCAAGGAAAGACTGAACCACGTGTTTGCCGCAGATTCCACCCAGGTACACATGATCTCCGCGGGCGCAGCAGGTAAATCGCTACCATTGTTTTTGTTTGTTCCTGTGCCCTGGAAATTGGTGCATGCCAAATGGGCACTGGGCCGGCTTGCTTGGTTTCTTGAGCTTTCGTTTGACCTTTTTCTGGTTCATTATGGCAAGCCAACAATTTTTAGTCTTTTTTCTACTGAGCCAAATTCATTGATCAATTTTCAGATTTCTCATTCTGTGATTTTAAAGTCGCCAATATCTCCTTCCTGATTTCTGGATTGGCTACTCTGTTGGGGCTGCTGACCCCGCGGCAGCGACAAGGTTCCAATGCAACAAAACAGATGCGACACTTCACTTCTGCAGTTTTGTGTAGGTTTGCCTAGCTATTGTGTAAAGAAATGCACAATTCTTGGACATATGGAAGATATTATAAATAGTGTATGTCTGTTTAATAAAAGATAAAAAAAATTCTTTAACCATTTATGAACGAACTCATCCAGAAATAATCAAACCTATTTTGGGTACAGCTAAAAATGTTCTATTCTAATGACTCATCATAAAGGCCAGTCAGCTGTAGCAAGGAGGAAAGGTCACTGTACACTTCTTGTCCCTGTTTATAGAGGTTGTGCTTTAAATTTTGCTTTGTAGGTTATTTTTTTCTCTCTTTCATTTGTTCTTATAAATCAAGTGGATTTGTTTGTTCAGAAGTAGTTTGACTTTCAGGGAACATGTTTTTGCTGATCTGCTTTAAAAGACAAAATGCATTAACTATTACACATTAGTTTATAACCCTTCCTGTTAATGTACGTAATAGTTTTGCTGCCCCTTTGTGATTGATTTACTGCGCCCCCCCAGTGAGGCCTCATGGGTGGCCCTACCTCGGTTATAGCTGCCGAGGCTTTACAGAGCATTCAGTTTCCGGGTAATATGAACATGTCCCAGACATCCTCTCTCTACAACCAGGAATCGGACGTACCGCACACGTGTAGAAAGCAGAGAAACAGGATAACCTACGTCCTCTCCACCAAAGTTACTTTTGGGTTATTATGCTAATAAGGAGGTGCATCTATATCAGCAGTGTACATTCCAATTTATTATACCTAACATTATACCCAGGGGCTGCAAGTTCCCTTTTACTTTAGCCAGAAGACAAAATGCTATATTTCTATAATTTTGCGCCAAAAAAATGAGTGGGCTAAAATAGAGAGCCAATGTCTTCCTTTGGTCAAGCATTACTATTAAAAGCAAAAACTCCCTCCCTTTTGTGTTTAGAGGATGGGAGCGCATAGGTTCCCCAGAGATGGGAGGCACCATCTTCAGTTTGGGGATCTCCCAGTTCCCGAGGATACTTACTAGTGAAGTTTCCGGGTTTAAACCTCTCTCCAGGAGAAAATAAAAATGACTGCCATATCGTGTGCCAATAGGAAGCCGCAATATCGTGGCGGTTAAATCCCCTTTAAAAAGCAGGAAGTGGTGACGGTAACGTTACCGTTAAGAATCTCTGGAGCTGGGGAGGTCCCTGAGCACAAAATACTGTGATTTTGGGAGGAGCCTCCTCGTTCCCATCCACAGCCCAAGTGGGGACCCAATGAGGTGCAAATATGGCCTTTAATGTAGCACAGTTGTATCTGGATTTTACCACAATCTAATTAGAAGATATTTGAATACAAAATAAATGGCAATAAAGGACATGTTTAGGCTTCAGCCTTCGTATGGTCCTTGGCTAGACATTGGCCTTCATGTAATTCAAAGGTGTGCGATAAATAACGGAAATGATTACATACAGTAATATAGACAGCCCAATATGTCTACTAATTCTCAAGATCTACACTAGCACTCCCACAAATCTCGACCGTGGCCGATTATTCAGAATAAAATTGATTACGTACATAATTCCCTTTAAAAAAACATTTCATCCAATTTTATCATCGTATCGACACTAAGGTTGTGAGAAGAATCATGAAATGGGAGCTCTGACTTTTAAAACCAAAAAGATCTGTACTAATTTAATTTGTTTACGCACATTATTTTGAAATACTGCTTTAAATTATTTGTAACCAAATGGTGTTATATGCGTCAATGCTTGGAAAACAAGAGAAGAGAATATTATTGTATCTTGACACATAGTTGCCAACCCGTGGACATTTCTCACGAGGACCAGTGTAAAAACTACAGATTACGCAGAAATTTCTGTAATACAAGAAGACAAATGGTGTGCCTTGGAATTCATCATTACAAGATGATGCATTAGAGGTTGCTATGTCAGTGCTGTACTGTAACATAAGCTAGATATAGTGTCACTGATTTGGTCCTAGTTAAGTTGTTCTGCTTTCACACACACAAAATATGGTTCAAATTTGGACAGATTTTGTCCATCATATTTTCCTGTCTAAACCAACCTTTTAGCTGTAACAGGGCACAGACCATCAAACACATTGTTATGCCAATTACGCCTGCTTAACACAGTTGCATTTTCAGTGCAAAACACAGGCAGGCTAAAAGAATAAATCTGAAGCCAATTATGTGACATTATTTCTGGGTAAGTATGTACTTAACTGTTTTGACATGCTGTATATTGTGTTGGCGACACCCCCTTCCCCGCCCCCCACACCCATTCTTAAATTGTAACATTGTTGAAAAATGTGTTGCAAACCTTCCGTTTTGTGTATTCCTAATAGTACTTTGATACTCCCCTCAGAAGACGGGAGAGCAAAAGGAAATTACTACACATGGTATTGGCCAACAATGTGTGTACAGAATAATATTTCCTATTGCTTTCTCCATAAACAATACATAAGACATCATAATAAGCCTTAGTATTAATAAGTTCATATTTTCCCCCTGATTTGACCACACCTTCCCCCCCGCCCCCCCATAGATATATTTCGTTACGGATATTGTATCTGCGGCCCCTCTTTAACCTTTCAGTGTTCACCATCTGTGTCATTTGTCAATATTTTACATTTCTTTTCTAAGTTTGCCATTATTTTTTTTAATTTGTGGAATCCTCTCCGTGGGTTTCATTGGTACGCAATGTCGTGGACCCGATGCTTGTTGTTGCGATACAGAAAAGCCTGTGTCTATTTTAGGCGTTTACTGTACATGTCAACTGTGACAAGCGCGAGATTGTCACCTCATGCTCGCCTCCTGCAGGTCACTCCCTGCTGTGGACTAAGTTAAACCTCGTGAGTACTGACCCAGCTTCTCTCTGCAGCCGATAGCATAAGAATCACATATTGGGATTGTAATTTGCCTTATTAGGTGGACAAACGACAAAGCGCTTGATTTGACGTTTTACTGTCACATGTTTTATGAGAGCCCTACATTCTGCACTTTCAGCAACTTATGTCAAAATCTTGTTTCATGGTCTTAATTTGAGTGTGTTCTTCTTGTGCATTTCTGCTGTGTGAATGAGCTCGTGATAAACCTGCAACATCTGTCTATGGCTTCTTTTCTGAGTGATGTGAGGCGCCTTCTCCTGGTCAGGGGAGCTGTGAACGTTCATGTGATGCGACTTCACAGCATATTGAATATGGGGTTACAGGGTAGTGTAATATGTGCGATTTGTATATATTGCACCTTCTTAAACACACACCCCATTAGATTATAATACAAACCTATGTATTTGCCCATGCAAAAATAATGTGTCAAAATCAAGATTTCAAAAGTATTCACAACAAGAATCGTGTGGGATCTTGGCAGTTTTTATAGTTCTAGAATAATTTTTACATTTATACAGTATTGAAGGGATGTTCTACCTACGTACATGATATATGTTGTACATATACATACAGATGTAGTAAGGGTTATGGTTGATATTTCGCGTTGTCCCTGCCATTGAATCTTAAGATCCTGGAATATTTACGTATACCCGACGAACAGGGTCCTTCCTGGCTGGAAGAGTCGAAGGCCCGAGATGAAGCAGATGGACTTTTACTCAGCCAGGGCATTATTGGGCAGTAAGGCCTTATTCTGAGTGGTTTATTACTATTATAGACTAAATGTAGGTTTTTAAAAAAATATATATTTCGTTTAAAAAAAAATTACACTTCTGGTCATTGATTTTATATCCGCATATTATATACACTTCTGCTTTTAGTGTACTTGTTTATTAAAATTACTTTGTAATTTCACAGTCTTCTCTGCCTCATATCACACACACACACACACACACACACACACACACACACACACACACACACACACACACACACACACACACACACACACACACACACACACACACACACACACACACACACACCTCTCTCCTCTCTCTCTCCTCTCTCTCTCCTCTCTCTCTCCTCTCTCTCTCCTCTCTCTCTCCTCTCTCTCTCCTCTCTCTCTCCTCTCTCTCTCCTCTCTCTCTCCTCTCTCTCTCCTCTCTCTCCCGCTCCCTCTGTAAACATACACTCACATTTCTCCTCACTGCCAGTGAGGGAGAGGAGTCTGTGCCTTGCTGCTGCCTCCTGTTTAATCACTTCCCCTATCTGAGAGCTGTTCTCACTCGGCCAAGGTTTCCAGTTAAATGAGCTTTGAGACAAAGTACCAAAATGCCACGTTATTATTGAATGGATAATGCCTGCCATTTGACCAATAAGAAAGCAGGGATTTCAGTAATGCCCAAAACAGTTTAGCCTACAATTTGTATTATAACGCAATATTCTGCATTATCCGTTGGTAGATTAAAACTGTCTAAATCTGTAGCTACTGTATACACACGTGCGTGGATGGTTCATAACTTCAAGGCATGTTCAGTGATCCTTTTAATCAGACTGCCAATCTGGGTGCAAATTGAGATAGTGTTTGTGTGCCCTGGACCCTTGCCCAATGGAAACTGGTTTATCTTGGACAAGCACTACAGAACAAACACATTGGGAAACCACCAATGGTGAATGGGCTCAAACATCATAGTAAAAGTAAATAAATAATCTGGAGCGTCAGGAATGTGATCATTCAGTGACCTCATTTGGATTTGACTAAAATGATTCCCCTAGAAGTTGAGACTCCTGAGATTTAATTTGAAAAAAATTGCCAGTGGCACAGATGATGAATTAAATGAAGGAGCCCCCGACGTTCTCTGTTCCCTCCTGGGCGCCATCCCATGTAGGCCCGTATTAAGAATGCTGTTAAATAGTGTTGCCCTTGCTCAGTACGATTTCCGCTCCAATCAAATTAATGCAGCTGAAATGTTTCTGAGCAAAGAGAAAAGGGCTCCACAGCATACTGCATAGAAGGCTTTAGCCAAATACACTGTGTAGAAACGTTGAAATGGCCGTGCTGTGTGTTGTGACCACTAATTCTATTACTACTATATACATCTTGGATATGTGGTGGTGAAGACTGAGGGTAACGATTCATTTTTACTTACCACGAACGTACACTAGCAGTGTTGCTTGCTGGTCTACCTTAGTCAGTGGGGCCGCCACTTGTTATGATATTGGCAACCAACTACAGAACCAAGTTTTCGTCCTTTCCCAAATTCTGTGGCACCATTATATTTTTGGTATTAGATCGATTTGGATTTTAATTAATCCTTGGTTCTAAGGTAGGCCAAGTTAGGCTGTAGTATTGGTTTCTCCTCTTCCTGCTGAAAGAACCTGCAGTGTTCATGCCCCGGATTAAAAAGACTTGTTAAGTTGCCTTTGTTGATTTGTAATGTGTTTATTAGCAATGGCAACATCATGAAAGGACATCGTTTGAGACCCATTGCTGTGCTTTGGATACCAAAAACTAGTTTGTGAGTTATGATCACCTTCCGCACAAGGTAAAAATTAAACATTATCTTGGATTTTGTCATTTTTTCCAAACGCCATATTTGGCAGCTAATCTGTTTTTAGAAGAGCAATGCCACCTAGCCCACCCCAAGCATGCAGCTCCACAAAAGTAACTCTGTGATTCAAGCTTCGACTTGCCAATAGCGAAATCTGTTTTCATCACATACAGCTTCTCAGGGAGAGAACATGGTGTCCCGTAACTTGCAACAATGAGGAGTATAAAAACCGCTAGGATCCCACTAGTTTCTAATTCGATTGTAAACCCTTTTCTGGCCCCAATGGCCGTACAAGGGTTGTGGCAAATGATTTTTTTTTATTTAAAGTCGCCTGGTTTGCGAGTGTCTTGGATGGATGTCTGAACAAGCTTTTCACCATGTTAGGGGGAGTTCACATCATGATCTATGCCTGTCACCGTTACTTCTACCAGCCGTGTATCTCCGCACTACAGTACAGCCGCCCACTTATTCATGTCAAACACCACTGAGAAAAATATCCTCCTGCATACCATTCTATTACGCATATCACTTTTCGTGTGTGTGCTGGAGCAGGGATATCCTGAACCTGACCTGTTTAAGGGGGGATTTTCTTGGTGACTGGAGTTGAGAACCCCTGATATATACTATATAAAATAGATCTAAGTGCCTCTGCTGTATATCTATAAGCAATTTTTTTTTACTGATTCACTTTGCTAGCTTTTGTTAAACTTTTCAGTTCCTGCACTATGAGCCCCATAGAAACTAAACGTGTTCCCCAGTTGCAATTTTACCGTTATATTCATACTTGTACAAGAGTACAACCAAAGTGCCTGCCATTTTATTGTTTTTGAAATTTGCAGCTTTAAAGGGAGTAAGTTAATTTACTGATAAATACTGTATTTTCGACAGTGACATTGCAGTTTTAAGTGGAATCATTCTTGTATCTTTTTACTTTGCTATAAAAGCATAGATAACCATATATGGTATCTGATGGAACATTATGTAAAATATAATATATAACAAACGTATAAGTATATATTCATTTTGTATCATTTTGGGCTGTTTTTTGTGTTTCTAGCAATGTGTCTAAGAGTACATGCTATTCTAATAATTACCATCTAGTTGAAGACTTCACTGCATCTAGTTGAATGCCATTTAAACTGTTCACAGATGCCAAAGTTCATTTTGTCACATTGTAGGTCTTTCATTTTCAGCTAATATAAATTGGTGTTTTCCCCATCTAATTTACTTGTTGTAGTGAAATAAAAGGACCATTAGGCTTGTGAGGTTAACCCAGGGGTGGTCAACTCCAGTCTTCGACTGAGCCACCTGTGCTGAAGCAGGGATATCCTGAACACCTGACCTTGTTGTGGCCCTTGAGGACTGGAGTTGGCCACTCCAGGGTGTTGAAGCAGCATTTCATGTGTGGAGTCCTGAGTGTGCGATACTATAAAATCACTGTTATGACTACAAATTGCCAACTATTCCAAAATGTGTGCACTTATAGAAAGTTGGGATGGTGAGCGGTAACCAGGGAAGACACGTGTTGGTTGGAGGTCTTTATCTTTCTTTTTTACATTGATCTTCAACTCAAACGGACAAAGCTTTAGAGAACCTTATTCCAATCACGAGACTTTCCCAATGCTTACGCACTATCCAATTTGGCCCTTGGCTCTGTCCAGTTATAATCTCTTTAAGACGTCGGGGCTCAGGGGTAGGATTTCAATTCCCAGTGTTTTTATGAATGCAGCCTGTTTTGTACCTTAATCATGAATGGCTGATTTAACTACCACTGTAGGCCCCCAAGCTGCTCTTTACCCTGAAACTGTGCAGAATGACGTAGAATGAATCCACCCTTGTGTGTCCCAGACCTGCTTTTACTGTGTGTCCTCTTTGTGTACCGCTGCCTCTTCTGCCATCACGGACATCAAATCTGATATTGCCTCGTCTGTTTAGGTTTCACTGCAATAACAGCCACCAATCCCATTTGGTTAGTCAAGACTCGCTTACAACTGGATGCACGGTAAGAAACGGTCAAAACGGCTTTTGTGAAACCAAGGTGGTTGAGGTGTGTGAGAAATGGGCTGGGTTTAGATTTTCAGCTCTCTTCTCCCCCCTCCCCCCCCCCCCCCCGCCTCCCCCTTAACTATTTAACTGTTTATTTAGAATATTTATAAAATAATGGGGTAGGGAAAGGTACAAAAATGAAGGAAAGGAGATGGGTATGTGGGAAAGGGGACCTGGTACATTTAATGTATTTATCAATTTCATTCATATTTTACGTACAGCTTTGGTAGCAAGAGTGATTTAAGTGCCGGGTCATAATATAGTGCATTACTCTACAATAATTACAGTACAACATAATACAGTTACGAGCCATTTTGAGATATGAGTACGTTTGTTGCAGAGAAATTGGTATAGCCACCTTGGCCCAATGACATTTAAATGTATGCTGTAGCATATTGTGAGGTTTTCCATAAAGCCAAATCCCACTAAATTTATCCACGAGTTCCATGAGATTAAGCTATTTTACTTGTTGTAGTCCTAGGAGGAAGTGCCCCTGTTCCAGTAGTTTGCGAGCGCGCATCCAGTGGCTGATAATACGCGCAAGGTCAAAGTTTAGGCATATCCTGCGACATAATGTCATGAATGGCATTTCTGCCTTTTTAAAGGTGATGTCATTGTATATTCGATGTTTCAGACAATGGCACACAGATCTAAAACTGAAATCTCATGACTTTGATTTTTGTATTCAGGCATCTGAAGGATACTTTTGAGTATAATAAGTTTGCAAACTTCCATCAAATGAGTCTTAACCTTCTGTTCTTCGCGTTTCTAGAAACCGAGGCGAAAAGAGAATGAGCGCTTTCGAATGTATCCGGAAGGTGTACAGATCTGATGGCCTGAAAGGCTTCTACCGGGGAATGTCCGCCTCCTACGCTGGCATCTCCGAAACTGTTATCCACTTTGTCATTTACGAAAGTATTAAACGCAAACTACTGGAACACAAGACTGCGTCCACCATGGACGAAGAGGAGGAGTCTGTGAGAGAGGCTTCAGATTTTGTTGGACTCATGCTGGCCGCAGCAACTTCCAAAACATGTGCCACCTCTATAGCCTACCCACATGGTAAGTACCTAATGAAGTACAGTATCAACAAACATATATTTTGAATGTCAGAAAAGAACCACTTGGCCCAAAGGGTCAGTCCAGTTTCCGATCTCTTGAAAAACCTCTGACCCTATTTGGCTTTCATATTTAGCATAGCCCTATATCTACACACAACCCCAGCAAGCACTTTAGTGTGGCCAAATGTATACAACAAGACAGAAAAGCCCAATGCTACATCCAATGTGACACAATATATAGTTAAATACTTCAATAATAATATCTCCCACACACCTTCCTGAATTCCCTTGATGTATTAACCAGTACCGCCTCTTGGGAGGCTAAGCCACAAAATCACCCCTCTCTGAAGAATGGCTTCCTCGCCATTCCCGGAGCCTTCTACCCTCTAACTTTAGCGCCTCACCTCTTGTTCTGGCACTTTTCACTTAAATATGCAGCCAGTATTAGTTGTGTGCCCCATTCTCTTACACAAGCAGCAGATTACTTTGTTCAAACATTGCCTCTCGGTGGCCATATGAAGAGGCAACATGCAGAATGACTACTGCTTTAGGGCAGCCGTTCTGAACCTTTTTCAGTCGACATACTGCTCGGTCTCAGTGATACTTCACGTACCCCCTTTCAATGGGGACTTCATTTTATTTTGTCAACCTACGTGTAATCAGCATTTTAAAAACGACCGGCATGAACGTAAAGCCATACTACACATACTAATCCTTGGTAATAATACTTCTTTGACATAAGTCGATGGGTGAAGCAACAATTCAACCCGTCAAAAATAGTACAAAGTAAAAAAATGAAGGTACATCTTAGGTTTGTAATAGTGTCATTCATGGTGGGTATTTGCGAAAATGAAAGCCAAAAGCCTGTGATTGACCTTGAGAAAGCTCTGAGCGAAGTGGCTGTCTGGCTAGGATCCAGGGGGAGCATGGAAGTAAAATAGAACAAAACAAAATCTAAGTGTAGACTGTTTGATAATGAATAGATTAATATAATAGTGTATCTTGGCTCGTATGTGTAGCCTACTCACAGGATGTAGACAAAAACGGGCAGTGTGACACAATGGTCTCAGCGGAATGGACCTGTAGATTCTTGATGTGGTGTAGACCCCCAATCTCAGCAGGACAGCATATGATATGTGGGAGAAAAAGTATCACATGCTGTCCGGCTGAGATTGGGGGTCTACACCACATCAAGAATCTACAGGTCCATTCCGCTGAGACCATTGTGTCACACTGCCTGTTTTTGTCTACATCCTGTGAGTAGGCTACACATACGAGCCAAGATACACTATTATATAAATCTATTCATTATCAAACAGTCTACACTTAGATTTTGTTTTGTTCTATTTTACTTCCATGCTCCCCCTGGATCACACACGAATCTGCACGAATTGAGGGACCAGCGGAACCAGTCCCTAACCAGCTGGGTTTGAGCAGGGGGTTTATGTACACATTTATTCACGTTATTTATCACTATTATATATACGTTATATAACACTAGTAGAGCTAGCACCTTTATTTCACTTCAACACAGCACGTTTCTTGGCTAGGAGATTAGTGCAGTGTTTCATGTATTCAGACGCGTGGTGCAGAGAGCGGCCGTGCGAGACTCCGCACCCGTTCACTGCAGTGAGAGGTAACGGGGGAAATACCAGATATCTGGCTTCCAAGCACATGCGTGTTTTATTACCCCGGCAATTTCAAATTGTAAAGACTTTTTGTTTGTTAGGCTATTTCGATCTGTGTTCGACAATGTCTGAAATATCTCATATACCCTCTGATGAGGCTTCACCTACACTCTGGGGGTACAGCTACCTGGGCTAGGGCCGGCTTGATGGCGTTACTGCTTGATGTGCCCCACACTCTTCCCCCCCACACCAATTAAACTCATTCTTCGAGGGAGAAGGTGAGGCCTCTAACTTGCTTACCTTCGGCGGCAGCATCTCCAAATGGTGTCGCGTTGCCATGACAATGGTATGTCACGGCGCCATGCACAGTCACGTTGCTATAACGTGATGCCCTGGGGTAAGGCAAGAGCAGAGGCCATGCACGTGTCCCTGCATTAAGTCCCACAAACATCCCAGCCGGCCCTGCCCCCCGGGTCAGAACCGCTGCTTCAGGGGGTTGTGCTCGGAAGTGCATCAGTGCCATTTAGCAACTAACCCACTGAAACTCCCATTCAAGTCTCTTTAGACCGACTCCTAGTGAGGGCTACAACAAAAAAAACCATGTATGGTGTAAAGGTTCTTAGAATGCAAACGGGATGAGAACAGATTATTGTCCGCTGCATGCAGGTGTAGTCGGCTTTATTTTACCTACAGAATATCGGCATTTACATAGGATTAAATGGCCGTGATAACGCAGAATATCACAGCATACCCCGCCATAAGGCGCCAGCGGGAGCAATGGCCCTGGCTACATCTCTAACGGCAGGATGCAAGGATTTTATTGTTTCATTTTCTTCTTTAATGTACATTATTGTAGATGTATATTTTAATGTAGAAAAGGGTTAAAAGTGCTAGCATTTGTCCACCGCACAGTGGCTTTAAGGACTTTTAACCAGGAATAACATTTTGATCTTTGTTTTACACAGAGGTTGTACGAACTCGGCTACGTGAAGAGGGGACCAAATACAGGTCCTTTTTCCAGACACTGTCATTGATCATGAAGGAAGAAGGCTACGGGTCCCTATATCGCGGCCTCACAACGCACCTGGTCAGACAGATCCCCAACACGGCGATAATGATGTCCACTTACGAGGTGGTCGTTTACTTGCTGAATGGCTAGCAGCCCTGAGATTTCTTGTCTGCGATGAAGGTGGGAGACCAAAAAGATTGAAAGTGGACCAGGAAACGCCAACACAAAAGTGATGGCGAAGCAAGCGAAGACATACAGACGCCATTGCGAAACTGCAGTGGTAGCTACCGATCTGGAAGTCAGGCAGAAGAAACCCTGAGCATTTGTGCCACCTTTTAATTGTGTATGGTCTTTGGCCACAAGTGAGATGTAATAGCGAGGATGCCCGAGTGGGGAATGCTTGTAAACACCAGTCATTTCAGAATTGCTTTTTTCTCTAAAATGGTGGAGCCTTGTTGGGTTAGCGGGCACACGGATAACATCCTGCGTTGGTTATAGCCCCATCCGCATACACACATGCGCTTCCCTACCATGACCAAGCTTTACACACTGATAAAAATGTCGTAGAGGCTTGATGGAAGAATAAGGAGCAGATTGGGGATTTCACATTATATGATGTATCAAAGACAGTGTAACATGAAATGGCATTATTTTATTCAAAGTTGGAAACATCTGTTTGCTGTCTCGCATCCTTAAAGCACTTGCATTAGTAACACGTTGTGTATTGAGCTTCTTAACAATTAGCCGTATGTTTAAGAGGCCACCATGGCAATGATCTTTAAAACAAGAATGGTCCACATGACAATGCCTTAACTTGATTTGTCTCATCAGTGTGATAATTTAATAATACAATTAAAAAAGCGTTGTGCATGGAAAGCCATGTTTTTTGGAGAGTTCTGGTGAATGCCAAAGCACAAAATATACTGTAAATTCGATCTATTTTCGAACAGACCTGAATCTTTTTGATGCTCGGGAGGTCAGTGATACATTTATAGTACAAACGCATGGCAGATCCTCCAACTGCTGAATGTTTTTAATCTTTTGTACAATTGTTGACTTTATACAAATAACTTTTTTTTTTTTTTTGGCCGTTTTGTTTATTTTTTATGAATCTTTAGTTCCACCATAAACGTACCTTGGTGATGAGACTGAGATCATTTGGAGTTACATTTAAGGTGAAATCCCTAATTTTAGCATGGAGGTGAGATGGAGGGGGGGGGGGTGTTTAGCTGAGCGAAGTTTAACTAGATTTCCGTGTATCTAATGTTCGCTACAGTAAAACATAGAGAAAATGGCAATGAAGAGCCCTTCTGTGTAGAAGCATTCCTCTTCCGGACTGTGGCTGTATCCTTGTGAACTAAGCAACTGTGTGTGGGGCAGAGTGCAGGTCCAAGAGCGCCCCCCCCCCCCCCCCACACTTAAGCTGTATCCTACCTAATGATATATATTTTAGGCCTGCAACTTAAGCAATGTAACTTATACTTTAAAGGTGCAGTTTCAATTAGTAACATATTCCGGACGTGAAATAAAGCATGGTGCCATGTGATGACGCCACAGCACTTTCTGAGCATTGCTCCATAATCACGGATGCGTTCATTAGTTTTTCTATTTTGAAACGCTGTTACAAATGGTAGAATATATCGCACGGCTTTTGGTCCTGTAGCTTGCAAGAGGCTCAAATCTAATGATACAAAGCAATAGCCATTTGAGTGTTGACAGAAATGTTATTTTACAACCTTCTGCTAAAATGAAAATCTGTTAAATTTCACAAAACAAACACAAATGAATGACTAATGATGGACGGCACCTTTTTTAAGTACAAAGTTCATTCTGTTTCGCCACGGTTGATTATCTTCAGACATCTGAGACCATTTTTCTCAAGTTGAAAAATGCCCAGTTCCCTTAGGCCAGGGGTGGCCAGCGCTCGACCTTAACGAGCTACCAACAGGCCAGGATTTAAGGATATCCCTGCTTCAGCACACAGTGGCTGTCATTGACTGAACCACCGGTGCTGAAGCAGGGATATCCTTAAAACTTGATCTGTTGGTGACCCTTGAGGTCTGGAGTGTGCCCACCCCTGCCTTAGACTGTAACCACAAACAGTAGCACTTTGCAGAACATTTTCATATGCTCGGATCTTGACTTGTGGTACCGGATCCCTAGCGATCTTTACCTTGTCGTGTGGCACTGGAACTCTTTGTCTTATGGATGTTGACGTTCACTAGGATACTGAATCCCTCGGCCCACATGTCCCAGCTTGATGCTTTGCTGTGCATTAAACTGCGTGCGCAATTGCTTTATTTGAAGACTGAATCCTTATGCACTTTGTGGCCTCTGATGGCTTGCTACTCATTTCTTGTGTCTGTTGACACCTTTGCTGCTGGCCCATCTACAGCAAGTGGGCTAAGGGTGTAAGTTTGTGTCTCCCATAGTCCCTTTGATGGAAAAAAAGGAAGCCCATTTCTATCTACTTCATTGTTGCTATTTAATTTCTTTATATTTTCTGCGCATATGACTCATTGGTGCGTGGGAAGTCTGTAAAGTGTCGATAACGTTTGAGCGGTAATCCTTCGTGCACAGATTGGCAAGTTTGATCTGCAGCCGTCTCAGTGGATTTTCTCTGCAAAACCACAAGATGTGGAATTATCCAACTTCCATGTATGTAGAAATACACAACGGTTGTTGTGGACACAAACAGAGCTTTCCTTTTTATCCCAACACCTTCTATCCAAATAATAAGGTCCCAAGAAGACATGGGTACTACACCAGTCCACTTGAAAATGCTGCCATTACGTTTAATGCAACTAAATAAAGAAAAGCTGTTGTTGACATACCATGTGTTTTTATGAAAGCGTATTACTGTTCTGTACCTCATGTTGAAATCTTGGGTATGGCATTGCACTTAAGTTTTATTTTGTCATTGACTTTGTGTAGTTATGACGGAATTATGAGTTGCTACACTGTATTAAATGTACGGCTTGCAAATCTTTTGGAATCTCTTTGGCACTTTGGCTGTAAGATCGATCAAAGAGTGCAACCTAACATGCCCTGGTGACACACGAACATGACTGACTGAACTGACTGGTCTGCTTTTCTCACTTCGTTGCCTCCCTTTTAGAGTTGTACATTTTGCAGCTGCAGGGATCTACATCACACTGCTCCGATCCAGGATACTGTGTGGTGCAGCAATCCTGATTATTGCTTATCATTTCTACCATTGCTCCCTCCCAACACTTGCTCAAATTACACATTTGTGGAGTATTTCTAGCAAAAGTACTTTTGTACACTCGTAACACTTTGGGCGTATTTCCATACAGTCCAAAGCGGCTGCTCGGGAAATCTTCTGCCAACAATAACCACTGGCGTCCATTGAGATTTTGGGCATCGAGGAGACGAAAGGTTGCTTTGGACAAGATAGCATAAACAGCTTAATCTTCTAGCACAGTTTACTAACATCACTGGGGAGCAAATGAAGCTTTATGAAGTGGTACATGCATTAATGCAATTCCGTCCTAAAATATTACATTTGTATTGCTGGAGGGAGTCTATACAAGGAGTGGAGGAGAGCAGCAAGGGCACAGCAATACACAATCGCTATATGCTGAAGGATCTTGAATTTACATGCTGCTCTGTTTTCTTGCAATAAAATATAGCAGGGTCTATGGGGTAAATTCATTCAGATGCAATTCCGCATGGCATCTACCATTCACGTAAACAGGTGGTTTGGGGCGGTAATGCCGAATCTGTACGATCGCACCTGGATTCATTACCCCAAGGTCTTCATCACATGGACAGGAAGGTCTCGTTCACGTGCGTGTTCTGCACGTGAAGAATGTGACATTGTTTTTGAGCCATTACATGAAGTGTTTGGTTTTTTCAGGATTCCTTCCCCAATGTTAATAAAGGATTTCCTTGTAGGGGATATGCATTACTCTTATTATTTCATTCTAGGATCCACAATTGGGATAACGTATGATTCCCCTTAACTGTGTTAGTTGACTTTCATTAACCCAAGGCATTGTCACACCCTGTAACAAGCAAATGGTTTAATTACATGTTGGGAGAACAACAATGCATCCTGCACATAGTGGGGTTTCTGTAACTCCCAAATAAAGGTTCAGTTTCATGTAGAAAGGCAAAAGAATTGACCCATTTACAGTATCCGTTTAATTGGCTTCCTTAGACAGATTCCATTATAGGTTTCCTTTTCTTCTGAATGTACAGATATCTGGTATAGATGTTCATCTGTTTGATAATGGATGGCATCATAATCTCATAATTAACTTGTTTATTTGATGATGCCCAGCTGGTTTATCGCTTTTAGATAAAGATTGTAAAAAGAAAATTCAACTTTTTTTTTTTTAACTATGGAAATGTTAAATATATTTGTCAGATGTAACCTATTTAACATGTTACTGCCCTTTATACAAAGGTGAGCTATGAGGATTTGGCCCTTTTAACTACATAACACAATCTGGAAGAGCACAAATCCATAAATGTAACAATTAGTAGCAAACGGGTGGACTTTGTCTGTCTAAATGAACCTTCCCATAAAAATTAGATCTGCAATGTTGCCTTAAATAGATGAGAAATATATAAATTGAAATGACAAAAATATTGCAAAGCATTTAGGGCTGGAGTTGAAATGTGTGGTGTTAATGCTGCAGCATCAATTTAGTCCACCAGGTGGAAATAGTGTACATGATTAGAGCATATAACTTTGTTTTGATGGTATATGGACAACCGTTCAATTAGAAATAGCTGTTCGGTAGATTTCTTTTTAATACCTTTCTCTGACAAACTGAAGGAGACAAAGAAACCCAATCTGTAGCACACTCCCACCCTCCTGGAGGATTAGTGGTAACATTAAAATAATTTTATTTGTAAACATGGATTAAAATATAGGGCATTAAAATAAACAACAAATGAGGTACTGGGGATCCAAATGGGAGTGACTCCATGATGACTATCATATTGGGGGGGGGGGGAGGGGGGGGCAAAATAAATGAACACCATGAATGGAAGTGCCTGAGACTACCAAAAGTCGGAACGAATCCAATAGAGTCTAATGAGCACTGTCCCCAATGTAGGGAGCCAAATAGGTAACCCTTTAGCCAGTATAAAAGCAGGGGGGTTAATAGCAGTATCAAAATAGGTGTGAGCAGAGATCTAATGAACAGATCAATGCCCACCCAAACTGCATGTGTTTATTTGATTGTTTGATTCTATTCATACACTATCCAGTATTGCTACAGATCCGGAGTCACCATTGGGTCACTCTCCTATTTGGATCCCCAGTGCCTCATTTGTTGTTTCTTTTCATGCCCTATATTTTAATCCACGTTTATAAATAAAATCATTGTAATGTTACCACTAATCATCCAGGAGGGTGTCAGAGAGCTACACTTTGGGTTTCTTTGTCGCCTTCAGTTTGTCAATTACCCTTTACCCAATTAGCACTACCGTTCCCACTATCAATATTTAGCTGCTGCGGGGGTTCCTTATCTAGTTTACCTAATACCTTTCTGTGTAAGCTTTTAGAGGCCCCAATTAGCTGTTAAAACAGGTTGTAGGTGGAATTTCATAACCACATGGAGAAAACGTGTAAAAAATGAAACTGAACCAGCACAGAATCCAAATTAACCTGATTTACCAATGACACAGATGCATATATGTTGCTTAATTTCCCTCATCCTCCATCGTCATCTGCACAATGGAAAACTCTGAAGGATTGAAACTGTCAAGACATGGGTTTTGTTATGAAAAATGTAGCATGACATGGGTAAAACTGCATGAGATGGATTTGAACATGGGAACATTGCAGTGAGGATTGCAAAAACTAGAAAATGATTTAAACTATGGAAAGAAAAATGCAAAAACTTAACATAGCCGCGTGCGCTGCATTTTGGTGAAGTAGGCAAATACTGGAATTGGCAAAATCCACTCCTCTGTGTAAATGGGCAGCCTAGCTGTGGACCAAAGTGAACTAATAGCAATGTGTTTTAAACCTTTTTGATGCCTTTACAGAACAAACAAAAAAAGTTTCATCATTTTGGTAGTTTGGAGAAGGAGTGGGGTTTCCTTTATTTTATTTTCTCCGCACCAACGATAATGTAATCAGATTAATTTACAATTTTTCCTTGCTTGGAAGACTACTTTAGTAAAAGCACAGCATGCAGTAACACTAGAAACAGTCAGAAGATCAGGGAATTAAAGCAATCTTTAAGCCTCCAAGGAAACTTAATAAAAATATAATTCCAAAAACAAATCACACACATCTAAAAAAAAAAAACATTGTAACTCCCTGTCACTGACATTAGTTCCTAAATTCTGTTAGACATTAGCCCTGTCATTCTGTTCCTAAATGGGCACTATACCTTCCCATACACATGTTTTTGTTGGCCTGGTCTAAAAGCCGTGTAATAACAGAGCATGTTAACCCCTTGAGTTCTCTTGACATACAGCGTAAATCCTAAGTGCCACCATGGAGACCCTTGCGACGGGCACCGCCAGCCTTTTGATCATTTTTACTAGGGGCTGCATGTTATCGTGACCTACAGTGAAGGCGCGGACCCTTCCCCCCACCCCTTCAGGTTCAGCTGCCGAAACCTGGGAGAGATCACGGGAACATCAATGCCGGACAGTCCGTGGCCATCGGTGGCAGGACCCTCTGGTACTGAAGGGGTTAAACGAGCACGTTGACTGTGCAGTCTCCTGCATTGTTCCATACCGTAGCTTTAAAGGAGAATAAAGTTCTCTCTGTGTAGGACTGGCAACAATCTCTGTACTCTGGCCATTTATATGGACCCCTTTACTGCTTGTACTTTACCACATTCGTTTGCCTGTCTTATAATGTTCCTGTTGCAAATTGAAATATAGTTGTAAGATCCACTAGTTGTATTGAAGTAGATTTTATCTGCTATCCTTCTGTTGGACCCTCGCAGTATAAGTTCTCTTAGGTACCAGCACTGTGAATGGCAAATTCTCTCATGAAGGCCTAGCTTGCTATTGCAGCCTGGATGCAGTTACTGTATCCAGGGGCGGGCCTAGCAACAACCTGAGTGTCATCCTGGGGAGGATACTGGTTGGGTCATATGTAGTAATGTGATGCCTATCAGTATCAGACCTGCCCTGATATGGGGCACGGTTACAGGCCCCATCCCCTGGGTATATACAGTACAGACACTACCAGAAGTCAGGCAGTCTGTCTCCCCTCTCGCTGGGTAGTGTGTGTGTGTGTGTGTATCCTTTGCACCATCAAGGATAAATAGCTGGATGGGGCCTTATACAAAAGAGAAGGCTTTGACTTCTGGCTGTATGACAATAAATATCAGTTGAGCCATCTATTTGTGTAGCTAATTCTCTGGGCCATTAAGAATTGTCAGCAAGGACCATCCTGGTCATCTCAGGATCCTCGCTGGCTGGAGGCGCTGTAAACAGAGATGAACCACCCTGAAAACCTGTCCTGATATCTCCCCACAACATTGTGGAGCACTCAGAGCCTCCTGTTTCCGCCAAATAGGTACGCACTGCACCAGCAACACCAGGTAGCCGTATGATCTCACTTAGGGTGGGGGAACAGGTGCGCCCCCCCACACACACACACACCCCCCGTGTTGGGGACCTCCATTAGAGTTCTTCATAGATGAAATTATCGTTTTCATGACGGAACTTTTGAAATCTCATATGTTACTGTTTCCAATGGTACAGTGAATCTTCTGCTAAAATATATCGCAACCCAGATCCACTTTGAACTTCAATAACAAGCAAATGTAGGATTTTACATTTTCCTTCACAGCTCGTTTTACTTTGGGGTTTTTTTTTAATTACAGCTTGGATCAGTTATGTGGTTGGACCGACTCCCAGTTCAATAAAGGACAAAGGTACCTTACAAATGATTACTATAGTGCAGGGATTCTCAACTCCAGTCCTCAAAGCCACTTGTGCTGAAGCTGGGATATCCTTAAAACCTGACCTATTGGGAGGGTCTTGAGGAATGGAGTTGAGCACCGCTGCTGTAGTGTAATCACAGATCACTGCCCCATTCACAGGCATCTCTACATGTCGAAGTGTTTTGCTACTGGGACTTGAACTTAAACTTTGTAGCATGGATTACGATCAGTACATTACCTTTTATATTAAACATATTGGCAATTGGACCAATAGCGTTCCCAGGAGTAGAACTTATAATGCTATCCTTTTAGGAAACCTAACCTTTACCAGACATCACTTGAATCAATGACCACCAGGTTAAAATAAACGACTGAGCATTTTTATCCTTCGTGTCAACACCTCCAAAAGGTATGCTAGAGCTGTGACAATATAGTAACAAATGGGGACCCCCATTTGGGTGTCTTCTTGCCCACCCATGGTAGTCTGCGGGGTGTGTGTGTGTGTGTGTACATAATCTTAGTGCAAGCTACATGCATTTAAGCTGTATTTATATTGTCCGGTTGTAAGCAACACCACTTTTATTCTGCTGGAGGAGCCTCCACGACATATCGGGTGCAGTGTGTCGTGATTCCCCTGCACCTAATATTCTGATGGCTTTCAATTTTGGAATACAAAATAAAATTGTCCTGCTTATGCAAGTCCTTTTTTTGACGTGTGGTTATTTGAAATATTTACAAGACTTACTGAAGTACTGTACAAGCAACACTTTGGTACTATAAAGTAATAATTCTCTATGCCCTTTATAATTCCTAAATGCAGGGCCTTTAGACACTCAAGGGGTTAGTGCCCCAGCTGGAGGAGGTGAAGGCCTGGGGCTACGTGTAGATTCAGATGTTCAACGCCACCAGCCGGGGCAATGAGATGGAAATGCCCTGTACTAAGGGGATTATTACTATTATAGGCTACATTCAAATTGTTTATATTTTAATTTGAACATTTATTTTCATGTTAGCAGATGTCATTGGTTCCCATTTGTGGATATTGATGTGCTGTTAATTACCAGAGTTTAGACCAGTCTGCTTGGTTTCTGATATAAATGTACAAGTCATGGGAAATGCAGAGTAAGACATTTACATTCCAAACATCTGATGAACTGAAAACCCTTGTTCAAGGACCTTACAGCCTTAATAGCGGTGAGAGTCCTGTTCAGAGCATTCTGGTCACTAGTATGCAGTAGACATTGGTAAGTGTATTGGTATAGAATAGATCAGTGTTTCCCAACCCTGCTCCAGCACATGTGGGTCAATCAGCGGCTCAGTCATTTTGATTGAGGCCCCTGTGCTGGAGCAGGGATATCCTTAAGACCTGACCTGTTGGGGTTCCCCAAGGACTGGAGTTGGGAAACACTGGTATAGATGCTAGTGATTGTTGGACTACTATCATGCCTTGTTAAAATGGTGAATTGTAATGGATAAGTGAAGGTTTCGAGAGCAGCACGTTGGCAATCATCAAGGAGACTTTTCAAATATCTTTAAGGGTTGGGTAGTGAGAATGGTTTCAGATATGAGACAACGGTCTACATAAATTGGGGATTTGCCAGTTTGAGAGTTATGGAGAATAAACACCTCTTGAGACATTAAAATGACTGATATATGTGCAGTGCACTGGAAAAAAAAACCTGTTGGGCAGATAGGCCTTATTAAAAGAAAGTTAAAACTGTCCAGGAGACACTGAGCATAGGGACACATACTGTAGGCAGGATTGCCACCATTGAAGTCTAACCCGGAGACTTTTTACAATACATATTTTTATATATTTATTTCTCTTCCCTCGGCGCCATCCTCCCCTGCAAGGTGCTGTCAGAATGGCTCTGTGACGTCAAATGGTGTGCGTTGCCATGAAAACGGGATGCTACGTGACGCCCAGTTGTCATAGCAACGTGGCACCATTTGACATCACGCAGCCATGTTGACGGGATTTGCAGGGGGAGATTTCAGGCGATGCAGCCGCCCCGGAGACTACTCGGCTCAATCCGTTGCCCGGAGATAAAGTCTCCTGGTCCAACCCAGAGTGGTGGTAACCCTGACTGTAAGTCACACCAACTCTGAGAGCCGTAAAACTGAAAACTGTCATTTTCTTCTCTAGATTGGTCATTATAGAAAGGTGGGATAAATCCCAAAAAGCGGCGCTCCAGCGAATGAGATACAGCAATGTTGTTGTATGTAGATATTCAAGGTATGGAGATAACTATTGCAATAATTGTAGTATTGGACCCAGTGCATTAGCAGTAGTATATAGTCAATAGTTGTCTTATAGTGAGGGACTGTTTAATGCCTATTGGCACCTCACAAGACAAAAAAACCTCTTACCTGCTGCACTGTAGTGGTCTACAAGTCCCTCTTAAATCCATGTATAGGGAATACAATACTCACTGGTTGTTCACTCCATGGTGCGTGCGTCACGCAGAGTAGATACAGGAGAGCTTAAAATCCAAAGATTTGTAGCGGAGCACAGCTAAGGAATGGGGCCAGCACCAGCAGTAGAGAGGTTAAAAATATATTTATTTAAAGCATGGTTTTAGCACTCTTTGACAAAGGGCTGCATAGCCTGAAACGCGTCAGAGTTTGTTTTGTCTCCCCTCTGTGTTAAAACCATGCTTTAAATAAATATATTTTTAACCTCTCTACTGCTGGTGCTGGCCCCATTCCTTAGCTGTGCTCCGCTACAAATCTTTGGATTTTAAGCTCTCCTAGATTGGTCATTAGACTGTGATCGGCCTTGCTGTGAGTACAGATTCATGTAAACAAATTGGTAACAATCAAGTCACCAAAAAGCATTTTTAGTTTTCCTAGGAGCCGCTGTTGCTGATGCATACTGAGTCCAGGCCAAACATTTCATAAAGAACTAGTTTATGCATTTCTTAAAGAAGGGATGAGGCTGACACAGTCTTGTACATATGTCTACATTGCTGGCTGGCACAGTATTTCAGTAAGAGCGTTACAAATGCGGTGAAGCTCAAATCTGATCCGTACATAATGAAAAGCGCTACACTTTGCCACCGGTTTTTAAATCTCTTTTTCCAGAAAAGTCTAGCATTGTGCATCGCTTTTCGTCGATCGCAATTGAAACATCAACGCTGGCATGTGTATGGAAAAGGAGCGTCTTCTCTAGAAAACCAGCACGAAAGGATGCATGACGCACACTGTATGTCATAGGGGCCCCTGGCGTGCTGGTCCTCAGCAGAAACAGAGGGGGGGGGGAACTTGACAAAAGCTCGGTCCTTGTACCATACCTTCAAACTTTTTTTGGTCAAGTTGACTGTAGTGCCAGTTTAATTGTCTTCTGATTCTGCTGTACCTCCACAAGCCGGGGTTCCCAGAGCACCCGGGGCAGATATTCTGAGTCCTTGTGAGTGCGCCTATTTCTACATTCATCATTCAGTCAAAGACTTAGCCTCTGATTGAGCCACCTGTACTGAAGCAGGGACAATTGAGCCACCTGTGCTGAAGCAGGAATATCCTAAGAACCTGACCTGTTGGTAGTTCTTGAGTATTGGGGTTGGCTATCCCAGGCATACATCATAAGGCCACCAACAGATTGCAAGATTTATGATTTTTGGGGATTGCTTTGGTCTTTTCCCTTTACTATCTGTTACCTTTTGTGTGATGTCATCGGCAAGTGCTTGTGCAGTCAGAGTCCCCCCTCTCCACCTCCCCTTCATTGGGTCTCTGACATGGACGGGTGGGATAAGGGGAAAGAAAACCCTTGATGGAGAAACACTTCCCCATACAGGGACCCCTAAGAAATTCAACTGGCCGCCTGTGTGTGATGGCACCTTCTAAGTAAATGAATATCCTGCATTTGCTGCTTGTGTAAAAATGAATACGTTTTTTTTATTTCCTGTTGATCTATTTTTATTCCAATCTTATCTAGTTATTGGTTATCCCCGGTACCTAATTAAACTCATAATCCCGCCTTCAATAGCACACCAAAATAACAACAGGGGAAATGTCTAGAGATAAACCATGAACCTGAGTATCACAATAGACATTTGGCAAACATCATAAAAACTCTCCCAATACATTTGGTTAATATGGAGAGATTACAGGGAGAAATCTACTGTGTATATACACTGGCGCGGCTGTTGGAACAGTTTTCAGATGAAAATCCTTGAAGTCTCTGGATCTTTTTGTCTGAAAATTGCCCCGCCACTGTAGCGTATATAGAATGTATCCCCTATGTCAGGGGTGCGTAAACTGGGGGGCAATTAGTGATACTGAAAATAAGCGTAAATAACACCACTTTAACAAAGAAACAAAATATACTGTCCTTTAGAAAGTGCAGCTCCTGAGACAGGACTCAATCCCAATTCAGACAGCAAACGGTGGAGAAAAGCAGGAGCGCAAATCTCATCAGGACATGAAAGAAATGAAAACACAAAATAGTGCAACATTGCTTTTTCAGAGAAATTGAATTCGTATTGTAGACTCTGCAGATTTTACACTCACGTGTTTAACGTGATATTCAGGCAGTGTGGTTATTAGAAGTGACCAACTTTAGTTACATCCAGACAGGTACTCCAAATTAACACAGGTGACCAACTTTCATTGCATCCAGACAGGTACTCCAGATCAACACAGGCAATGTTCCATAGGGGGGAGGGGAAATCCGCATATACAAGGAGAAAAGCAAAAATAGTGTAATAATGCTGTATTATTTAAAAAAAACACAAAATATTGCACTTACATAAGAATTCTATTTCCCTGAAAAAGCAATGTTGCACTATTTTGTGTTTTAATTTTTTTCATGTCCTGATGAGATTTGCGCACCTGCTGTTCTTCACCGTAAACTGGGGGGCGTAAGATTTTCCAGGAGCGGCGCGACGGTTATAGAGGCCGGGGGACTGCGCGAGGCCTCTGTAACTTCTCGTACCTGGTCTCAGGTGACGCGTCGACCATGGTAACCCGGTGTCACATGACCCCGCTACATCATTGACACTGGAGGGGAACAGGGGGAGGGCGCGAGCAGGGGAGGAGAAAACTTTGCGAACCCCTGCCTAAGTGTTTAAAAACAAATATGAAAAAATTCTAATAGTTGTCTCATTTGTATAAAAATAGTCAATCACGGACATTTAAAGCTGCTCCCCGCACCCCCCATTTTTTATATTGATACAGAATTTTAACCAGGTGATTCTCCAAAACCAAACCGCCTAATTCTTAGCTCCCAATTGCTGAGATAATGACCCGTTTTAGTTGCTTCTGTTTTTCTTGAATATTCAAAGATAAATAAACAAAACTACTGGGAATTGCAGTTTTGTCGCTTTTTAAGCACCAGGCATTCGTTTAATTGGGTCCCTTGAGTTCAGACGCAAGTACATCTATCCTGTCTCGCCTTCAAATACTTTCTGGACAAATTACCCAATTATTTGAGCAGGATCTCACATCTTCTGCAGCACTTATCTCCTTACATCCGCCTCCAGAAACCTGCTTATAGTCCTGAGGTTCAATAAAGAATCCGGTGGCTCTCCCTTCTCATACCGATTTCCCCCGTTCCCTCCCCTTGCTGGAACAATTTACTCCAGTACCTCAAATCCACTTGCTTCAAGACCTCAGCTGTTTCCTACGCTAAACATGTTTATAACTGTTGTCACGGGAGACCAGGTTATTTACACCTTTTTACCAGGATCATTCACTGAGCAAAACAAGGTAGAGAAATAAATTGTAGTTTATTCAGCTTAAATCCGCATGCACACAATGGAACACAAAATACAGACGAAAAGACACTTACTGGGGGTGTGGGGTCAAAAACTAGACTTCCCTAGGTCCTGGGATGATCTCTATTTGGAGAGTTTTACCCTGACCGGGACTTGGCCCGGGATCTCCTGGAACTCAAATTGGCAAGAAATTCCTGATGCCACCGCTATGTTCGTTTCTCAGAACCTGGTCCCTCCTGACTGCGAGTCAGCCTGAGTCTCCTGGGACTCCAATCGGCATGAAATCCCAGCCGCGAACGCTATGTTAGTTTCTGAGAACTTGGGTGCAAAATTCGGGACAAAGTCTCTGGCTTTTCAGGCTTGAAATCAAAGCCGGTTGCCTTGCTATTTCGAACAAAGCAACTTTGAAAAGCCCGCCCGCGCTCTTTCGGTTCTGACTCAAGGGGAACACACAAATTGATTGGCTCATAGCTTTTCCTGCGCTAGCTAAAACAGAGGCAGAACTCAACAACCAATCAGCGCGTGGGAACTTTCTCAAGCAGCCAATCAGAGTCAAGTCAGTTAGAAAAGCTGGTTCAGCCAAGGGACATGCGAAAGCCTGCTACAGCTCCCCCCGGCTATCCCAATGCCACCCGCTGGGCAGGCGCCCCTAGGTCTGGCAGAACAAATGGCATCCCGGAGGACTACCAGTGATCTTCGGACCCAGTACTCTGCCTTTCCCCGCTAACCAAATGCCATTCACACCTCTGGCTGCTTTGAACTCCGATGTCCAGCAGACAAACCGGCAGCTATGGGTTTGCACGAGCTGCCTGTTTGGACATGGGTCCCGAATGTCTAAACATATTAAAATACACATTAATAAACTGAGTCTCGGGGAACCCCTCCAGCTATGTGGGACTTTGTGAGGATCTTGGGGCTGAAAACTAGGAGTCTGGGAGATACTGTATGGGCCCAATGCAACTCACCCTGAGTACTCGAAAATAGTGCCAGTAAGCCGGGGAGAATTATAGAGCCACCGGTAACTTTGTCCCCAGACCTCCTGCAATCAAACTGACTTGCTTTTCATCCCAAAACCCCACCTAAGACTTAGACTCCCAAAGTTTGGAGTCTCTAGGGTACAAGAAACAGAAAAGGAAACATGTCTCTTTATTTCTGTCTGCCTTATTTCCCCACACACTTTCCCTGTGACTCAGTTTGGGCTCTCAGAGTCCCCCCCCCCAACCTTATGTATGGTTGGGCACCAACAAACCCTATACTGTTTGTGGGTCACCTTGGCACTAGCTGGGGTACCCCCATTAACCCACGGATTTCCTCAGCTTAAGGGATACACATTTATCCTTGTGCCTCGTTCTCCTTTCTGAGTTGTGCTGAAGCAGGGCGCCCTAGTGGTGAATCTCGGTTATGTTTTCAAGGGGAAGTATTGCCGGGACAATGTGCCTACATGTATCCGAGAATCAGGCATGATTCCCGGACACATTTATTGGGAAACCGGTAACTCTGGACCTCAACCTCCTAGGCATATTCAGACAAAGGTTCCTCCGCAACCCCCCTCCCTCCCCCCCCCCCCCCCCCTTGAAACTCACACACTAGAATCCCTGCTTGATTGCTTGCCCGGAAAGGGAAAAACACAAAAAATGGTTTTATTACACAAAGTACAATGCAATAATACAATGTTACTGGGCCCAAGAGCTAACTCTCTGGGACGCTTATACATGGAGCAGGAGTAACCAAACGGGCTTGATCTTTATTATATAGCCTGGTTACCCCCTCCTGTCACCACTGTAAATTGTAACGTTATCAGCTTTACTTTGTGCCCAGGACATACTTGAAAACGAGAGATAAGGTATTTTTTTCCGGGGTAAAATATTTTATAAATAAATCAAATGGGGAGGAACTCTCCCTTGAAATGTTCTATACATTCTTACCGTTTGCAAAGTACACAAATAAAAAAAGTGTGTAAAACATACACAGTATGCAGTGTGTTCAAGTTATCTGGTTAATGCAGTATGCATTTAATTGATTGTCATATGAATGGCTCTTAATTAGTTAATCATTAGTACACAGATTAGACGAGGGAAAGTTGAAATTATAAACTTTTTACTTACTGTACAGTAGAGATGGAAATTTATTCCCATAAACTATTCCTGTCCTGCTGAGACTGAGCTGTGAGTTCACACGGATCACCTGAAGTTCCAACTCAAGTTGGCTTTGTAAATGTGTAACCGTATTTTTCTTCCTGACAACTCCAACTTGTGATAAAGAATATCAGAGAGCTGGCTTGAAAGAATGAAGAAAAATAATGTATGTAGGAAATGTGTCCAGCAGAAGGATAAAACGAAATAAGCCAAATATAAGCAGACATTGGTATTTTTTTAATTCCCATTAAACAATGTATTTTTCACCTTATGTAAGAAAGACAAAACAAGGGGAGCGCAGAACAACACAAGAATATAATCACAATGGTAGAATGGCTAACACAGTAACCAGACTACCTGACACCACAGTAGTGCACAAGGGTCTTGTGATGGACTGCAGTCAATGCACTTACTTGGTGTAGTCAAAGAAGGGTGGATGATGAATAAATGCATAGAAATAATACTCACATGGCCCTGTGTGAGTAAAGGGTCCTCTGAAGATTTCTTTTCTTAGTTCCTCCGTCTGTTGGGGCCTCTTCTAGGTATTCTGTAAGGCTCTCCCATGTGTGTAGTTGCAGGAATTGCAGGATATTCCCCCAGAAATCAAGTAAGGTGCAGAGAGAGAGGAGATTTAAAAGTAAAACATAGAGTATTTATTAAAATAGTAACAATGCACACTTACATATAGGCTAAACCTTGGTAGTCCGTCTCTGTTCTGGCACCAAGCGTTCTCCGCGCCCACGTCCGCTCAGCAGTCTTGGAACGCACAGCTGGAACGCGCACAGCTGGAACGCACACAGCTGGAAAGCACACAGCTGGAACGCACGCAGCTGGAAAGCACACAGCTGGAACGCACGCAGCTGGAACGCACTCGCGACGGCGGCCTCCGAGGGTGCAAAAGGTCCAGTGAATTCGAGCAATGCGTTTCGCTGATTGGCTCAGCTTCCTCAGGCTCTAGAACCCTGTGACGTCCCTCATAGGGTTTAAATACCCTTGCGCTGTATTCGGAAGGGCGTCACAGCTGAATTAAATCTTCTAGTACGTGGCTCATCTTCAGTGATCATTGTTTGTGGGCTAGTGGTAATAACTGTAAAAAGCCCAGTGTTTCTGCCCCCAATGGGAAAGACCTCTTATATAAAACGTGCACAGACATACACAATGTCCTCTTATATAAAACGTGCACAGACATACACAATGTCCTCTTATATAAAGCGTGCACAGACATACACAATGTCCTCTTATATAAAGCGTGCACAGACATACACAATGTCCTCTTGCACTGGCTGTACTAATGCAATGTGGACAAATACAAACATATAGAAACAGGAAAAGTGGCATTTTGCTTCATTTAAAGGGGACACCTGTTGACTGCACAAGTACCCTAAGCCATTCAACCATGCGATTTCCTAAAAGCCTTTAATGTTAACGTAAACACAAGAGTATTGTTTGACAGCTGTTGGCATAAGTGCATAGTGTCCTACAGCAATAGGTCAATCAAGTGCCCAAACAAAACTACACATTGTGATCTTGCACTGACTGTGCTGATGCAATATGAATAAAAACAGTGGAAGGGACATCTAATTTTATTTAAAGGGGAACCTATTAGCTGTACAAAAGTACCCTGCGCCCTTCTAACATATGATATGCTAAAAACCCTTGATGATAACTAAAACGTAAGAGTTTGGCTGGATATAATAGTGAGACATCTGTTGGTATTAGTACGTAGGGTCCTGCAGCAATGTGCCCCTCAAGTGACAGAACAATATCTATTATTTCATACTGCTAGCAGTGTGGGATATTGAATGAGGAACATATCCAACACTTGGTCTATGCCGATGTGAAGTAGTATGATTAAAAGAAAAATACAATTAAAAATACAATACAAAATGGGGTGAAAACCCCCCTGTGTATATAAAAACGGGGACATAACATTACTTTAGTCAGTTCAGGGGTGCGCAAACGTTTCTGTTTGCGTCCCCGTGTTTCTCACCCCCCTCCTTAACCGCTCTCTGGCTTTGGTGGAGTCATATGACATCACAACAGCAAGTGACGTCGCGCCCATTTGACCGCAGAGCGTAATTTGATGCTGCGTTGTCATGGCGATGCGTCGCCTGAGAACAGTTAAGAGAAGTTACAGAGGTTTCACGCCTCCACCGGTATTTAATTTAAATGCCTTGGGGAAGAGCGTGAGGTCTCTAACCGCCGCTGTAGTCTTCCACTGAGCCACCTGTGCTGAAGCTGGGAGATCCTGAAAACCTGACCTGTTGGCGGGTCTTGAGGACTGGATTTGAGCCCTGTAGTATCAGGGGACTAACTCAACTGTGGTAGCTACTGTCGGATTGCCAGGTGTCCGGTTCTCATCTGGGCAGGCCGGTAATTCAGATGCCTGACCGGTATAAAATTGGATGTAACATATCCGGTATTATATTACCATTATAACTTGCGGCGGTGGAGGGCTGGCAGCGCAAGCGTGAGGGCATAAGCGCAAGGGCGGTTGGAAGGCAGCCTGTGCTGAGCCTGGAGCGGACGGTGACCGGGCGCAGTCAGGACTGAGGAGAGGACAGCCAATCGGAGGACAGTGGGGGCGGAGCCCACACCCGAGCAGCCCAGAGGCAGGTCCTGTGATGTCTGTGTCCTGCAGGAAATAAGGTAAGGACACAATATTTGGGGGGGTGGGGATATGATGATGGGGAGATGAGATGAGGGGGGGGGAATAAGATGATAATGATATGGGTGGGGGGGATAAGATAGGGATGGGGGCCAGCCTGGGGAGATGAGATGAGATCATGATGATGGGGGGCCAGGATGAGATGAGGATGGGGGTATATTTTATATGTATTGGGGAGGTGGGGGTTTATTTTATATGTAATGGGAAGGTGGGGGTTTATTTTATATGTGTTGGGGAGCCGGGGCTATATTTTATATGTATTAGGGAGCTAGGGGTATATTTTATATGTATTGGGGAGGTGGGGATATTTTATAAATGTATTGGGGAGGTGGGTTGTTTTTTATGTATTGGGGCGATGGGGTATATTTTATATGTATTGGGGAGGTGGGTTGTTTTTTATGTATTGGGGAGATGGGGTATATTTTATATGTATTGGGGAGGTGGTGGTATATTTTAAATGTATTGGGGAGGTGGGGGTATTTTTTAAATTATTCGGGGGGCGTGGGGTTATTTTTTATATGTATTCGGGAGCGTGGGGGTTAAATTATTCGGGGGGGCGTGGGGTTATTTTTTATATGTATTCGGGAGCGTGGGGGTTAAATTATTCGGGGGGGCGTGGGTTGTATTTTAAAAAATATTCGGGGGCGTGGGTGTATTTTTTATATGTGTTCGGGGGGGTGTTGTGTCCAGTATTTTTGGACAAGCCACCTGGCAACCCTAGTGGCAGCATTGAATTTGTATTTCAATCAATAATTTATCCATGTGCTGCCAGAATGGTCAACATACTGCTCTGCTTTTTAATTTAAAGCAGCAGTCCAAGCTGCCGTTTAAAAAAATAAAAATCCCTTTAATATCTGCATCAATACAATCCACATAATGATAAGTAATTAGCTAAGTTGACGATCGATCTATTCTTCTGTGATCGATCGGTGAAGATTCATCTCAAGGGTTCACTAAATGGCTGTCAATGCATCAGAAGAGGACCAAAGATGCAAAGTTCTGTGGGGAAGATCAGGCAGTCACTAGATACAATTGGTGCACTGCTAGAGAGAGGCCAGGGCTCAAAAAGTGGTAAAAGGGGTGTGCCAGGGCCTGTTTCAGCAGAGGAAGGGGATGTGACTTTGTAAATGGTTGCTATAGAAACATTAAAAATTACATTCAAAGTTCTTTTAAATAAAATGCTACAAGTATTTTCTCATAGTACAGAAGTGATTTATTAAAAATAAAAAAACACACAGGTAGGGTATTGCTTGGTCTACAGCTTTAATGGGGTGTAAGATATCTTCCAGATTTGAAAGGTTTCTGGGCCTGAATGACACAACATAAGCTGATGCAAAAGTTTCTTTGTTGTTACTGATAGGCATGTTGTTACTGATAGTGTCCATGAGAGCCACTCTTAGCATGTAGAATGTATGGTTGTAATAACTGCCTTGGCAGGGGGTGGGAAAAGGATTTAATGTATATTCAATAAAAGCTGTGGGTTTGTTCATCCAAACAGCCGTGGTTAGTGTCTTCGTGGGTCGGGGGGTTTGTTCATCCAAACAGCCGTGGTTAGTGTCTTCGTGGGTCGGGGGGGAGAGTGTGGTGATGGCTCGCCAAGGAGCTGTAAAGCTGCCTCCACTAATTGTAATTATTAAGACAAATATTGTTTTCCTATATAATATTTATCCACGAGTCAACGTATCTCTTTCATTTGCTACTATTTAAAAGTAGCGTATTGTAGAAGCATTTCGCTCCAAAATCTAATCCTTTGATATTTTTTTTTTGTGTTCCAACAACGCGTGACATGAATTTAAGACTCGCTGCCCTCATAAATCAAATAAATGCTCCTACTGCAGCTTAGATTTATTTATTGGTTCAATTATGTGTTGGGTACAAACCCATAAAGCATGAGAGAGATTTTGTGGGATAGTATTGGCTAGGTTTATAGTGGTTTTTACTGTTAATTGTATGTCTAAGGAATAATAACTCAGCAGAGAGGCACGAGAATATATTTTCAACAGCCAGGGAAGGTAAATCATCCAACTCCATATCATGGTTTTGTTGTAATAACTTTAATTCTTGTAATATACATTTTTCTCTGTGTACCTATATATGGGGCTATTTAACAAAGTCTCCTGTCTGAAATAACATTAAGCCAATATGATTTTTAAGTTTTTTTTTTTTTTTTTTTTTAAATAAACCTATTTATTATTCTTTTCACAAGTCTGCCTCTTTTTGGCACCAGTATTGATCCAGTCTTGCCACCGTGGGACTTCAATAAATTACCTTCATGGTGCAATTCAATATGAAAATGGTCAATAAGTTTAACGGTGCACGCTCATATTAAAGCATCAATCCTGCCTAGCATTGTTGCTTTCAAACCATTTTTTATAGGATTCCCGCAGATACTTACCGGATAATTTGCCAGTCTTTTCCGCATCTTTACAGGAGGGAAAAAAATTTAACGTGGATTCCTATTGGGCTATCATTTCAATGTCCGCCAAGAAACGCCAGTAACTAAACCAGTAAGTATTATGGGAACCAGGTTTCCCAGAACTGAATGTAGTGTGGGTTGGCTCCAGAGGATGCCCTGGTTGTCGCGGGGTTAACTTCACATCGCAGTCTCCTGTTCTGTCTGCAGGAGTCTCCCTCTCTCCTGCTGGCCCCGCCTCCTCCTCTGATGTCCTCCACAGGGGGCGGGGCCAGTTGAAGAAAGGGAGACTCCAATCAGCAGTTAACCCCCTGCGGACCACAGAGCTGCACCAGAGGTAGAATAGGGTAGCGACTCACATAGTGGAATATATGGAAGGCGCTTTTTTTTTTTTTTTAAAGGGAGGGTCGTTAATACTCCCCTGATCATCAATGACCTCTGATACCCCCCAACCCCCCCCCCCCCCCCTCAAACAATGGAAAGGAGGGAAGGCATCTTTTGTAACCCTTTTTTGTTTTTTTTTAGCATCTTTTGGTGCCTTTGACCTGGTACTAATAATTTGTATACCAGTACTGCCGGACCTTAGTAAGAAAGCATGGCTCTTGAAAGATTATCTTAAGAATATGTTGTCAGTCCTATGTATGTATATCTTAATTTATATAGCACCAAATATGTACTAAGCGTGTACAAAATTAGTTGCAAAGTTCTAAGTCTGATTGAAGCTTTTAATAACCTGTACATTACCAGGAAAAGCACTCTGTAATAGATTTGTCACAATCACACTATTGTGCTAGGTATGCAAGAAAGTTCCCCTGAGAGTGGGAGATGCCATGGAGTAAGCTTTTAACCATTTAAATGTGGGAGGGAGTGAGCTTCAATTAGGTAGGAGGTTGCCACCCTCCAATCAGCTAAGACTAGCTGAATAAGAATTATAAAACATACAGAACACCTACAAGCTCTTATTGAACCCCCAAAATAACAACAACATATATATATAAGCAAAACACAGGGGGTGCTCAGTGCTACATCCAAATGACAAAACATACATGGTAATAATTACAAGAAATGATGCTTCAATACTAATAACATTGCTAATGCTAATAATAAAATATGTTTTTTTAGTTAGAAATTTTGGCCAAAACATCATAAGCTTGCACACCAAACGTCAAGGTAAACCATAATAAGTGCAAGTCCTACACTACACTGCATTTGTTCCCAATACCTCTGTATGAGGGGGACGAACCATAATAGATTCATTACCTGCAGCAAGATGAGACAATCCACCATTAAAAAGGGGGAGTTGACGTGAGCTCTGGGGGAGGTGCCACAACCTCCATACAACTGATACCAGTCAGAAATTAATTAAACACACAAACCCAGCAAGCTCAAACGCCCACAACCTCCTAATATTGACTATATGTAATGCCACATAGAGTGCAACTGGGCTGTGGCACATGAATATAGGAAAACACAGGGGGTGCTCAGTGCTACATCCAAATGACAAAACATACATGGTAATAATTACAAGAAATGATGCTTCAATACTAATAACATTGCTAATGCTAATAATAAAATTATTGCTGCAGGTAATGAATCTATTATGGTTCGTCCCCCTCATACAGAGGTATTGGGAACAAATGCAGTGTAGTGTAGGACTTGCACTTATTATGGTTTACCTTGACGTTTGGTGTGCAAGCTTATGATGTTTTGGCCAAAATTTCTAACTAAAAAACCATATTTTATTATTAGCATTAGCAATGTTATTAGTATTGAAGCATCATTTCTTGTAATTATTACCATGTATGTTTTGTCATTTGGATGTAGCACTGAGCACCCCCTGTGTTTTCCTATATTCATGTGCCACAGCCCAGTTGCACTCTATGTGGCATTACATATAGTCAATATTAGGAGGGTGTGGGCGTTTGAGCTTGCTGGGTTTGTGTGTTTAATTAATTTCTGACTGGTATCAGTTGTATGGAGGTTGTGGCACCTCCCCCAGAGCTCACGTCAACTCCCCCTTTTTAATGGTGGATTGTCTCATCTTGCTGCAGGTAATGAATCTATTATGGTTCGTCCCCCTCATACAGAGGTATTGGGAACAAATGCAGTGTAGTGTAGGACTTGCACTTATTATGGTTTACCTTGACGTTTGGTGTGCAAGCTTATGATGTTTTGGCCAAAATTTCTAACTAAAAAAACATATTTTATTATTAGCATTAGCAATGTTATTAGTATTGAAGCATCATTTCTTGTAATTATTACCATGTATGTTTTGTCATTTGGATGTAGCACTGAGCACCCCCTGTGTTTTCCTATATTCATGTGCCACAGCCCAGTTGCACTCTATGTGGCATTACATATAGTCAATATTAGGAGGGTGTGGGCGTTTGAGCTTGCTGGGTTTGTGTGTTTAATTAATTTCTGACTGGTATCAGTTGTATGGAGGTTGTGGCACCTCCCCCAGAGCTCACGTCAACTCCCCCTTTTTAATGGTGGATTGTCTCATCTTGCTGCAGGTAATGAATCTATTATGGTTCGTCCCCCTCATACAGAGGTATTGGGAACAAATGCAGTGTAGTGTAGGACTTGCACTTATTATGGTTTACCTTGACGTTTGGTGTGCAAGCTTATGATGTTTTGGCCAAAATTTCTAACTAAAAAACCATATTTTATTATTAGCATTAGCAATGTTATTAGTATTGAAGCATCATTTCTTGTAATTATTACCATGTATGTTTTGTCATTTGGATGTAGCACTGAGCACCCCCTGTGTTTTCCTATATTCATGTGCCACAGCCCAGTTGCACTCTATGTGGCATTACATATAGTCAATATTAGGAGGGTGTGGGCGTTTGAGCTTGCTGGGTTTGTGTGTTTAATATATATATAAGCATATAGGTTTCACAGAGGAGTGCTACTGAGCATGGCAATATATATACTGTATATTTAAAACCAAAGACATAACATAAAACACAGACAAAGCTCAGTGCACATCCAGTAAAACTTATACACGGAACTTTGCAACTAATTTTGACAGATTTATTATAAATCATTCTTCCTGGCAATGCACAGGTTCAGCTAGTCTTAGCTGATTGGAGGGTGGCAACCTCCTACCTAATTGAAGCTCACTCCCTCCCACATTTAAATGGTTAAAAGCTTACTCCATGGCATCTCCCACTCTCAGGGGAACTTGCTTGCATACAGTGTGATTGTGACAAATCTATTACAGAGTGCTTTTCCTGGTAATGTACAGGTTATTAAAAGCTTCAATCAGACTTAGAACTTTGCAACTAATTTTGACAGATTTATTATAAATCATTCTTCCTGGCAATGCACAGGTTATTAAGAATCTATATTAGTGTTAGGGACCCTTGAAACGTGGTCTGCCGTGCAGTTGGCTCAGGGGCTTACAACAATTTGGCCAAAATGTTAAACTAAAAGACCATTTTATTTATTAGTTATCTATACATGTATATTTAGGCACTGTACCGTGTATAAGTTTTACTGGATGTGCACTGAGCTTTGTCTGTGTTTTATGTTATGTCTTTGGTTTTAAATATATATATTGCCATGCTCAGTAGCACTCCTCTGTGAAACCTATATGCTTATATATATGTTATGGTTATTTTGGGGGTTCAATAAGAGCTTGTAGGTGTTCTGTATGTTTTAAAATGTGAGACAGCTTTAGATTTGAAAGAACTTAAACTGGTGGTGGATGTGAGAGTCTCTGGTAGGTTATTCCAGTTTTGTGGTGCACGGTAAGAGAAAGAGGAGCGTCCAGATACATTGTTGAGCCATGAGACCATGAACAGTCTTTTGGAGTCAGATGTCAAATGATAAGTGCTGCGTGTGGTAGAGGTGAGGAGCTTGTTCAGATAAATGGGCTTCTTGCCCAGAAAGTTTTTGAAGACAGGAAAGGTGAACTTTGCGCCTAGACTCGAGTGATGACCAATCTAGTTCTTTGAGCATTTCGCAGTGATGTGTGTTGTAGTTGCATTGGAGAACAAAACGACATATTGAATTGTAGAGGGTGTCAAGTTTGCTAAGGTGGGTTTGGGATGTTGAGCCATATACTATGTCTCCATAGTCGATAATTGGCATTAGCATCTGCTGTGCGATACGCTTTCTGACCAGCAGACTTAGGGAGGATTTGTTCCTGTAAAGTACACCTAGTTTGGCATAGGTTTTGGATGTCAGGGTATCAATGTGCATCCCGAATGTTAAGTGGGAGTCAAACCATATGCCCAGGTATTTAAAACTAGTAACAGGTGTTAGGGTGGTGTTAGCGTTGGTTCTGATCTGGAGCTCAGTCACTGGAAGCTTTAAAAATTTAGTCTCGGCCCCAAATACCATTGTCTTGTCAGTGTTTAAAAACAGTTTGTTTTGGGAAATCCAGTTTTCGAGTCTCAAAAAGTCAGACTGAAGTATGTGTTCAAAGTCAGAGAGGCTATGACTGTGTGCATATAGGATTGTGTCATCTGCATACATGTGTATTGAAGCTCCCTTACAAGCTGTGGGAAGATCATTGATGAACACTGAGAAGAGTAGTGGCCCCAGAACAGAGCCTTGTGGGACACCACAGGTGATATCCAGGGGGTTGGAGTTAGAGCCTGAGATGGACACATGTTGGGATCTACCTGATAGGTAGGACTGAAACCAATTTAAAGTATGCTTCCCTATTCTAAAGCTCTGGAGTTTGTTAAGCAGGATAGCATGATCAACAGTATCAAAAGCCTTTGCAAAATCTAGGAATATTGCACCAGTGAGTTGTCCATGTTCCATGCCACACTGGATCTCATGGCAAACTTTTAGCAGGGTAGTTACAGTGGAGTGTTTGGGACGAAAGCCAGCTTGGAATTGGCTAGGGAAATTTGTCTTGGTATAGTAATCGCTTAATTGGGAGTGGACACATTTTTCCATGATTTTGGATAGTATTGGGAGAAGAGAGATTGGCCTGTAGTTTGAGACAGTGTTTTTTCCCCACTTTTGAATATTGGGACAACTCTGGCAGTTTTCCAGGTCTTTGGGATATGGCCTGCAGACAGGATAGAGTTGACTGTGGAAGTAATTGGTTTGGCAATGGCTGGGGCACCAAGTCGTAGGAACCTAGATTGTAGTAAGTCAGGTCCACATTGGCTGCTCAGTTTTAATTTGAGGAGTGCTTGTGTAATCTCCTCTTCGGATACTGGGCCAAATTGAAAATTTTGGGCAGTGTTAGGAGGGGGTGGGGCTATATGGGTACTTCCAGGATGAGATTCATGTTTGTGGTTTGGGTTGCGTTTCGCTAATAAGTTAGTAGCACACCCCACAAAGTAATCATTGAATGCATTTGCAATGTCAGTGGGGTTTGTCAGAGTAATATCCCCCTTAATGATATTACTTGGCTGTTGATGGTTAGAAGGCGGAATATGTTGTTGATAATCTTCCAGAAGTTAGCTGGGTTTGACGTATTCTGGAGGAGATTGTCAGAGTAATATTGTGCTTTTGCCTTGTTGAGCACATGTTCCGCAGGCATCTGTAGTGATTGAGATACTTGGTAGTGCCAGTTACTTTGTAGCTTTTCCGCAAGGCATCCCTGAACTAGTAGAGTGCTATAAAGTCAGTTGTAACCCATGGAAGGTGGGCCCCCCATATCCTTATTCTGCGTAGTGGAGTATGGGTATCGCAGAGTTTTAAGAACTCGGATTGGAAATAGTAGAGCGCAGAATCAGAGTCGGGAATTAAATCGATTCTGTGCCAAGGGCAGTTGGTAAGCGTCACGGTAACTTGTGACAAGATATAATAAACACCAAATATCTAGGTTGAACTGAACAAGGCTTAGATATGATAAAATATAATTTATTCCTTGAAGAAGGTGAACACAACAGATTATACAAATAACAGACCAAATGTAGCACTTACTTAAAGGTTAGGACAAGAAAGCCATCAGGATACAGGATGGGTAATTTCTTCCATAATTCAGGTTCAGATGTGGACATCACGACAATGCACGAAGAACATGAAGACAATTGAGTAAGGGCTGACTCTGACTTATATACCATTTCAACACTTTACTCTTAACCCTGGGCGCCGAGTTGGCTAGAAAAATCTCTTTGAAGTAGATTTTGGCTTCCCCTGTAAGTGTGAAGTACCACACTTACAAACACTCAGCTCCTTTGTTCCTGCCCCTAGTATAAACAATAAGGGCAGTTAACTTTTGATCACAGGGCTATGCTAAGTCTTCAGGATGCTCTTCCTGCCCTATTAGCATAGCAGATGGGGTCTGCATTTTCAGAGCAGATCCAAAATCCCATATATACTTTAATATCTTCACATATTAATAAGTTCCGTTCTGGTGGGTCCAGTGGGTCGAAATCTGCCAGTTATTAAAGCCTACAATGACCCTACATATTGGCCAAATTTCAACTCTCTGTGACCTCCAGAACCGGAGATACAGAAATGCACTTTAATACATTTTTTAAAATACAGGATTCGTCCCTTTAAAAATGAATCTCTGCTTTTCACTCTTTCCCCATTGAAATCAACGGGGTCCGCCGCCATAGCGTTGAATGGCGGGCTCCGCCGTTGCCGTCAATGGGGTTTCCCGCCATAAGCTTTCAATGGAGAACTGCCGCCATTGAAGTCTATGGGAAAATCCAACAAACTTTACATTCGTGCATACTCTGTCTGGTTGGTCGGAGGGGGCTGGGAAGGGTCATGCATTAAAGCCGGAACCTGGGCTACATGCCACCCAAATACCACCCCCCTGGTCATTCCAGAACCGGAGATATGGACTTACATTTTTCAGCATTTCACACTTAGTCGTTTTTTACGCCACGCGGCTTTTCCCCATTGGAATCAATGGCCGGCGCCGCCATAGACAATGCATGGCGCACGCCGCTATTAGATTCAATGGGACCTCCGCTCTGCCATTGAAGTCAATGGCGCGACCCTCCTTCTCCGCTCGACCCCTTACGGGGTCTCTCATTCCTGGACCCAGTGTGGATCGTATGTGGGGGTTCCTAGTTGCTACTGGCAAAAAGAACTTTATTCCCAGGGGCCCTAGAACCTAAGATTCCCACGCCAATTGTCTTTGAACTTGACCAAAGTGATTAAACTCTTTTCAAAGACATTGTATCCGCTTTTGCGGTCTGCGGTTTGGATGGCTGCCAACCTGTTCCTCGAGGCCGGCGTTGAGGAATCTCCATTGAAGTCAATGAGCCCATTGACTTACAATGGAAAACCGCTGCTCCTCGTCTCGGACGCCACCTGCTGGTCGTCGCTGGAAAACAGGTCCAAAACCGCTACTTCTGCCATTAGAACGCATGCAGGCTCAATGGCGATCTATGGACGGCTGCAAAATGGACCCTGAAAGGCAGGAAAAGGGAACAAAGGGCTATAATCACTAAATTAACATTAACCCCTTCCCTCCCGCATCAACCCTAGTGTATGTGTGAGTGCAAACACCAGGATAACACAATACAGTTATACAGGGGAATAAACATTTGGATACTGAAGCAAGGTAAAAAACACATTACTGGACCTCAGTCCATTTAACCCCTTGCCTCCCAAGTGAGAGTAGGGGGTGGCCAAATGGGGTGTAACTCCTTTAATCCCGGGCCAAACCCCCTCTATCATGACAGTAAGGTCACCCAGAAACTGTTGTGGGTTAAAGTTTCTAAATGTTCTAGTGAGGAGAACTTTAGGGCTTGATTGGGGCCGTTTAATTTTCCTTACACAGTACACTATTGCATGGTCACTGAAAATGTCAGGAAGGATGCCAGAGGATTGGATTAGGCTGGGATTTGAGGAGAGAATCCAGTCAAGCAAGGAATGGTTTTGAGATTTCAGGTTTGTTCGTGTGGGTTGGGAAATAGGTTAAGCGACTGTTACGCCGATGCTCGCCACAAACCGGGACCGGACCGCGGGGCTGAGGTGGGGTTATATAATCACCGACCTGAGTCCACGCAGACTGATCCGGAGTGCGCAGTTCGTAGTCGTACATCGCAGTGTCAGGATTGGAGAAGGCAGCATCGTCGTTATGGAAGCAGGAGTTCGGCAACAGGTAGTCAGGATTTCCCCGCTTCAGCTTAGGAGCGTGAGCGCGGGGGTGGCTTCTGCGCGAGGAGCGGCCTCGGCCCATGACGCCGATCTCAGCAGGAGGAGACAGCAGGCTGGCCGAAGTTCACCGCAGGGCAGCGTCGGGTAGAACCAACGCTTCAGCGCAGAAGTCCAAGGCAGGTCACTGCAAGAGGATCGCAGCAAGCCGCAGGAAAGGAAGGGTAGCCACTGCTAGGAGGGAATGCAGCAGTACCAGTGCTGGCATCAACGCTTCAGCACAGACGTCCAGGATAGGCCACTACAGGAGAATAGCGGCAGGCCACAGGACAGGAAGGGTAGCTACTGCTAGGAGGGAATGCAGCAGTACCAGTGCTGGCATCAACGCTTCAGCACAGACGTCCAGGGTAGGCCACTGCAAGGAGATAGCAGCAGGCCAGTGCTGGCAACAACGCTTCAGCACAGACGTCCAGGACCAGGCCTCTGGATACTCAGGAACTTGGAAGGTAAGAACGCTAGGAGAGAGGCCTGGGGTGGTTTGTGGCAGAGACAGTAACATAGAGGTAGGAATAGTTATGCTCGGCGCTGGTTCAGAGCCAACGCCTAGAATATAAAGGGCGGAGATCCAACCACAGGAGGAGGGTGTGTGAGAATTCCTCCAATGAAGTAGCACAGGGCAGAAGCTGCAATGAGAGGCAGCACCTGTGCCATAGATTGCCAGAGGAAGCCTGCAACTGCACAGGTCTGCAAGGCAAAAGTCAAAGCCAGTAGTGGATTCCTTACAGTACCCCCCCCTTCAGGTGAGACCTCCGGACGAACAAGATCCATCACAGATTTGGGGGACATGGAATTGTTCCTAAACCTCCTTAGGCGAGCGGTGGCGTTGAAAGCCCATAGTTTGTTGGGATTCCTTACAGTACCCCCACCACTGGGTGAGAAGCCTGGGTGAACAGGACCATTCATAGGTCTGGGAGACATTGAGTTGTTCCTGAAGTGTCTCCGGCGAGAATTAGGTCCACAATCCAGATGTACATTGGCGAGTGTCATGAAAGACAGCGGTGGTACTGCAGTTCTTGGTACATGGACAATGGGACCTGAGGGCTCCGGAATGGGAACATCGGAAGGACAGTAGCCAGGTGTCCGGTGCATAGTAATAGTCCAAGAGTACGGGACACAGGACACAGATTGTCGGACAAAAATGGCAGATGGACCTTCAGAGAAGGCAATGTCTTTGGTGAAATCAGCACGGAGGAAGTTGCGAGAGTCTTTAGCTTCCAAGGAATTCCGGGTGGTGGTTAGCAAGGGAATGGGGCGGGAGGGTTCACTACACACTATTGCAGCGGTACTTTTGATACCAAGCAGGGTTGCTATCCCAAGCAATTTGCGAGAGTCTGTAGCAGTGTGTATGCAACTCATGGTACTGGCAGTTGAAGAAGGATCCGCTTCCTTTGGTTTGTGATCTTTAGAGAGAATCAAATCCGAAATTGTGGCCTTGGCGAAGGACATAATAAGCATGTCAATACCCATAGTGGACCCATAGAGAACAGGAACGGACGCTTCAGGTAAAGCGACGAGGTCCAGTAAGGGTGTCTTCGTCTTAGGGAGAGGCCAATTGCCATACAGATCGGGCACTTTGGGCACCGCAGAGAGACCTGCGAGTAAGGAGTCTGTTTGAAAGGTGAGAAAACAGATTTTATCCAAAAAACAAGGCAGGCGGTTAAGCGGTGCATCAACCTTAGGGAAAAAAGTCTTGGGGTTAAAGCTGGGTGCCTCCAACACAGAGAAAGAAGACAGAGAACTAGAGCTTGGCTTCGGAGTGGAGGTCCCAGGTACCCAGTTCTCACATGATACTGTGGGAGAAGCAATGCAAATTGTTACTGTTTTAAACATAGGGTTTTTAACATCGGTAGCTCCAGGCACCTTTTTGAGAGGTAACCCTAGTTTTGGGACAGGACAGTCAATAGCAAGTACCCCAAGTATTGTGGAAGACACAGAGAAAAATAAGTCCATTTTAAAGACGGGATCTTCTGAAAACAGGGAAAGTTCCAAATGCGATACCCCTGAGTTTGTGGTAGTAGACATACAGTCAGTAGTGGATACCCCGAATACTGTGGGCGAATCAGCGTGAAACAGTATTATTACAGGAATGGGCATCCCAGACTTAAAGTCATTTTTAATCATCCCGGAGGCTGTGGCATGATCCGTGAGAGAAACTGGGGTAAACTCTCCAACAGACACAAGGGACATCTTGCTTGTTACAGAATTGGGTCCCTGAGAATCCCTAGTGAGGGCATCAGACTCCATGGGAGACTTAGTGACAGGGGTTTTGGAACTGATTAAAGGAATGGCAGGTATCACAGATTTACTAGGAGAAATACCTTGCAAAGCAGAAATTTTAGTAAAGGTGATAGGCATCACAGATAGGGCAGACAGAAGTAAGCTAGGCAAGGTTGCTTCTATAACAGAAGATTTGGCAGCGGCAAAGCTTAACTCAGCGGCTGCTGGAGAACTTTTAACTACAGTGAGAAGGGACTGCAGTTTTACAAAGTCAGGGATAAAGGGAGTCTCAAACTTGAAAGCCTGATCATTCAAAAAGAAGGGCCCTAACTTTAATGGTACTGAGGGAGCAACAGCAGATACGCTGATCTCAGAAGGGGTCACTTGGAAAGGAGAATAATATGTACTGTTCGCTTTAAACCCTAGGATTTGGGAAAAGGAGAACTCAGACAGTGCAAGTGGGGCAACCACGACTGTGCTGGCCTCTGAAGTGGGTATTTGGGAAAGAGTGTCTGGGACTTCAGAAACGACAACAGATTCCACGAAAAGGGGTCTATGCTCAGAAGCAGGGGTCTCAGCTCTCTGAGTGGCAGACGGGGTGAGTGAAATACCTAGGAGTAGGGATTCTGCGAACAGGTTTAGAGAAACAAACGGCTCCAGAATACTTTTTACTGGAGCCAGTATATTTGCCGAAAGTTCAGGGGGCATAGCCCCGAGAATTTTAGCCGAGTCAGAGGACAAAAGGGGTTGATCCTCTGAGGCTAAGGAGGTGTCCCTGACTGACGAACTAAAGGGATCTACCAAGGAAGGTTTACAGGGCTGACCTGCAGGGGTTAACATAGGAAAAACCCCAAGGGTTAAATTACTCTGTACCTGAGAATCAGAGAAATAGAAGCTAGTCTCCGAGAGTGGGGTCATAGGGGGTTCTGCCTCTTGCCCTAGGGACCTATCATTAGACTGCGGAATACTAGGGTTAGCAGTAGGAACCTCACAGAGCAGACTAGCAGGGGTTAATACAGAAAAAACCTCGGAAACAGAGCTTAGAATTTTTGGTTTAGGAAAAGAGGGCAAACAGGATTCATTCTCTGGTGCTAGGGAAGACACACTGACCTGGGTACTGCAGGGATTTACAGTGGGGAACGCATAAGCCTGACTAGCAGGGGTTAAGACCGAAATAACCTCAGGGACAGAACTTAGGGAGGTTAACTCAGGATTAGGGAGCGTGGCAGCTTCTTCCTTAGCGGGCAGCGACAGAGAAATGGTTTGACCATTCTTAGGAGAGAGAGGTAACCCCACAGGTTCAGTAACAGGACTGGGAGCACAGAGAATCTGCCAAGCAGCAGCATAGCTGGCAAGGAGGGGATCCTGTTCTATTATGTGAGTGTCTAGTGTTGAGGAAAGTACATGGAGTGTATCTTGAGACTGGGCCAACATGAGAAGGGCGCTCTGTTCTACTAGATGAATGTCCAGTGATGAGGCCAGGGCATAGATTGCCTCTTGGGCGTCGGCCAGTTCCATAGGGTTCACATTATCCCAGGTTAAAGGGGAATCAGGGGAGCGAATACATTCGGCTAGAGACTGTTTTAAGTTCAGGATACAGTAAGCCTTAATAAAGAGATCACAACGGCATTGTCTTTGCAAAGGGGTTAAACCTTCATACGTCCACAGTTCATCAACCAGGGGTAGTACTTCACACAAATACTGGCCTTCATAGTGGGACTGATACGCAGGACGGGACATAACTTCAGTTGGAAAATTGCCATCCCCCGCCACGGCGCGGTCCGGTTTTAACGGGCCGAGCATACTGTTACGCCGATGCTCGCCACAAACCGGGACCGGACCGCGGGGCTGAGGTGGGGTTATATAATCACCGACCTGAGTCCACGCAGACTGATCCGGAGTGCGCAGTTCGTAGTCGTACATCGCAGTGTCAGGATTGGAGAAGGCAGCATCGTCGTTATGGAAGCAGGAGTTCGGCAACAGGTAGTCAGGATTTCCCCGCTTCAGCTTAGGAGCGTGAGCGCGGGGGTGGCTTCTGCGCGAGGAGCGGCCTCGGCCCATGACGCCGATCTCAGCAGGAGGAGACAGCAGGCTGGCCGAAGTTCACCGCAGGGCAGCGTCGGGTAGAACCAACGCTTCAGCGCAGAAGTCCAAGGCAGGTCACTGCAAGAGGATCGCAGCAAGCCGCAGGAAAGGAAGGGTAGCCACTGCTAGGAGGGAATGCAGCAGGTACCGGTGCTGGCAACACGCTTCAGCACAGACGTCCCGGGTAGGCCACTGCAGGAGAAGAGCAGCAGGCCAGTGCTGGCATCAACGCTTCAGCACAGACGTCCAGGGCAGGCCACTGCAAGGAGATAGCAGCAGGCCGCAGGAAAGGAAGGGTAGCCACTGCTAGGAGGGAATGCAGCAGTACCAGTGCTGGCATCAACGCTTCAGCACAGACGTCCAGGATAGGCCACTACAGGAGAATAGCGGCAGGCCACAGGACAGGAAGGGTAGCTACTGCTAGGAGGGAATGCAGCAGTACCAGTGCTGGCATCAACGCTTCAGCACAGACGTCCAGGGTAGGCCACTGCAAGGAGATAGCAGCAGGCCAGTGCTGGCAACAACGCTTCAGCACAGACGTCCAGGACCAGGCCTCTGGATACTCAGGAACTTGGAAGGTAAGAACGCTAGGAGAGAGGCCTGGGGTGGTTTGTGGCAGAGACAGTAACATAGAGGTAGGAATAGTTATGCTCGGCGCTGGTTCAGAGCCAACGCCTAGAATATAAAGGGCGGAGATCCAACCACAGGAGGAGGGTGTGTGAGAATTCCTCCAATGAAGTAGCACAGGGCAGAAGCTGCAATGAGAGGCAGCACCTGTGCCATAGATTGCCAGAGGAAGCCTGCAACTGCACAGGTCTGCAAGGCAAAAGTCAAAGCCAGTAGTGGATTCCTTACAGCGACTTGATTTGTGTCTGGATTTTATGGTTTTTAGGGTCAAGCCAATTGAAGTTGAAATCCCCAAGAACTAGCAGCTCACTCTTCTCAAGAAATTGGATGATATCAGTCAGGGATTGAAGAGGGGCTTTAGGGGGGCGGTAGATGCCAGCAAGAAAGATGGGCTTAGAAAAGGGGAGGCAGATTCTGTCAACTAGGATTTCAAAAGAGGGTGGGCTTGGGGGACAATTTAACAGTGTGTAACGGGTATTCCACCCCACCCAATCTCATATATAGTGTGGGTGAGTAGAACATGCAGTGTTACCGGTGTGGTGCGTATACCTGCAGGCTCACAGGAGGTCTGAGCCTCCGCTAGTGAGAGCCTGGGGTGAATCCTCTGGAACGTTTCTTGGTTCAGCGCCTCCACCTATGTAGGATTCTAGGGAAGTGTAGAATGACCCTACATAGGAACCCAATCAGAAACCACACACACAGTGATTTATATTATAACTAATGACTTTACTACAAAGGATAATAATAACCTGTGTCCCTCTCACGAGGGGACACTGACAGTGACGTCTCGCAGGACGATTCCCCGACACCAGGTGATCCCACCCAGTGTCCCAAGAACCCCACCCAATGTCCCGTACTCCTACAGAGATAGTCACTGGGTGACTGCGCAGTCACTAAAACCTCTAGGCCTGTTGGTGCACATGTGATGACATAATACCTGCCGAGCACTCCGGTGCTCGGGTCAGCAACAAGCTTCTAAAAGGGTCCGTCGACGAGGACTCCTCCAACCGAACTCCTGCAGACAGTAACACAGTCTCTGTGGACCCCAACGTGGGTCCAACCGCTTTCCGGGAACAGCAACGTGACACACCCTGCACTATAGGCCGTCCCTATAGCACAGCATCCTTAAGTGGCTTAAGGGTCAATCTCCTAGGGCATTCGGGGTTGCCTATCCTATATAGGTAGGTCTTGTACCCACCCTACTCATAATACGGGCCCTGGGCCATGGATCCCCGGACTGGTTACCGCTATGAACCCCCCCCAGTTGCCTCGTACTACGTGCAACGCCGCCCTGGGCAATGGCTCCCCGGATTGGTTACCGCTTTGAACCCCCCCAGTGGCCTCGCCACTCGCAACACGGACCCTGGGCTATGGCTCCCCGGACTGGTTACCGCTATGAACCCCCCAGCTGTCTCGTGCCACTAATTCACCTAAACGCCTGCCGCAACGCTCTGCAGACTAACCTCAGCCCCCTTTAATCCCTGGCTATTCCCCAGCTCTGACTACCATGAGTGACAGGGTCCCTCTCTGAGACTATCCCTGGCAACACTCACTAACCTGGGGTAATACAGGGTTAACTGGGACCTTAGGGCCGCTGGCCTAGTGCAAGGAGTCCCCGGCTCCTGCACCCTACCTCCTTCCTTTGTCTGCCTCCTTGCTCTGCTTCTTCCTGACTGACACGCAGCTCCAGCCCGCCAAATGTATCCTTTTCTGTCCAGGGCAGTCCTGCAGCCCTATTGGCTCCTGCGAGGCACCTGGTGCCTCCCTCGCTAGGCCCTATGGGAATTGTAGTCCCGGGGCACCTGTAATAACACTGGGGCCGCGTGCGCGCCTTCCCTGTGCTTACACTAACCCCTAATGGCCGCCGCAACATCCCTCTCACTGTCCCTACTCTCGCGCGACTCCTTCCTAACTCTGGCCTATCTTCTGCGCATGCGCGACTCTCTCGGGCCGCCGGGGACTCTCTGCGCATGCGCGAACCGGCGCAACATGGCGGCGCCCTGTGCAAGAGCCGCCGGAGATCTCCTGCACTCCGGCGAGCTCCCTCCTCGGCCCCCACCCTCCTGAATGGCCGTCGGGTCTGCCGCTTGCCTCTGGCAGTACCCGACAGCGTCCATGGCCACGGAGGCTCCCTGGGGGGTCGAGGGAAGAAAAAGGTAACCTGGCGACAAGTGTAAATTGTAAGGTGCTTGCAATATAAAATAACAGCCCTCCTCCTCTCTTTGACCTATCTCTCCTAGAAATTGTGTATCCCTGAATAGCGATATTTGCATCAGGAGTTTTAGGGGTTAGCCATGCTTCTGTGAGAATGATGTCTTTTGGTTTATACATATCTCTGGATATTTATATGGGCGACAGATAGGCCTTTTTGGAATTTGAACGGGGTATTCTCAGGGGTATGGGACAGAGTTGAAATGGAAGGGCCTGGGTTAGGTTCAATATCATCTGCTAAAGAGAGTAATAGTATGAGTAGAAATGTGAGTAGTTGTTTGCAAGTTGTAAATTTGTGGTGTTTGCCATTAGAGTGAGAGGTGGTTGGTGTGCTGGTTTTTAGGGTTCTCCACCAACATTCAGTGGATAGTGCAAGGCTTTTGAGTAGTCCAAGGTGTATGGTGATATTGGGTGTGGGCAAGGAGGGAGGAGTTTGTAGTGGATAGAGGGAATAACATTTTCATGAGGCCATGAGAAAGAACAAAGTTGAGGTATATACCAGGTTCATTATGCCAGAGGTAGGTAATGCTGCATGGAGCTGTTGTGAGCCAAGTGTGTGCAGACTAAACAGCAGGGGTGTGCCTTTTCTTGTCAAATGTTTTGCTGCATTGCAATTATATGGTCTATTCAGGGTTTGCAGTGGGCTGAGTGGGTGTGTTAGGTAGTCGTGTGCTGTCATTGTTGGGAGAGGCTGCAGTAAAATAAGGTGTAATGGGGGGGGGGTTAAATTGTGCAGGCTAACAAGCATGAGATCATAGTGTGGTCAGAGTAGCTCACCGTTTGTTGCCTTGTGTAGAAGATTTTGCAGAATGATGCAGTCTTCAGTCACCTCTAGTAAAACTATAGTCTAACTATATATTCTCACTTTAAATGCATCACTCTTAAGATGCCAATGCTACCCTGCCAATGCTTCCCTTAGACTGGTGTTACATTTATACATCTAAGCAGTCACATGACACCCCCCCCCCCCAATAAATCTGGCTGTTAGACAATTAGCAGCACACACTTACAAAATAAAAATACACCTTTTGATATTCAAACATACCAAGATCAAAAATTAAGGCAGGGTGGGTAATTCTTATGTGTTCAAGGTCAGAGAGGCTATGGCTGTGTGCATATAAGATTGTGTCATCTGCATACATGTGTATTGATTGAAGCTCCCTTACAAGCTGTAGGAATATCATTGATGAACACTGAGAACAGAAGGGGGCCCAGAACGGAGCCTTGCGGGACGCCACAGGTGATATCCAATGGGTTGGAGTTAGAGCCTGAGATGGACACATGTTGTGATCTACCTGATAGGTAGGAATGAAATTATTCCTTGGGGCCATCTGCACTGAAGTCTGTAAATCTCTCTCAACAAGAAAATCATTGTTGTGTTAATAATTATAGGGAAGTGGGATTTACCAGACACATGAGGCTCTGGTGCAATATAAATTTTAAGAGCAATGCTAAAGAGAGTCTTCACAGGCTGATATCTCTTGTTATCTAAGGATCACAACGTTGAAGTAGAAGCTTCAATGGTGCTGATGGTTAAAATCAATGGTAGACCATCTTAAAGCAGGAATCTCCCCCAATACTCCCTTGCTTTTCCTTACCTTAGTCAAACTTGGGGATCCCATAGAGCTCAACTATTGGGGCTCCTACCTTCATGGATCCCCCTCCCTGGTTTCAAGTAAATGACAATATGTCCACCGGAGCCACCAATAGAAAGCCATAATGCCATCTCCCGATGATGTGGCAGCTTTATAATAGCTGCCGGAGCCATGGCTGAAGTGGGAGCCATATTATTCTTAATGCAACTATTTTTGCCTGTAAGATTTAAGGGTTAATTTAACTCCCCCCCCCCATCCCTCTCCGAGGCCACTAAGGTAAAAAAAACAAATGCTCTCGAAAAAATTGAGCAGCATAGCATGTTGCCACAAAAGAAAATTATATTAGAACTTTTGTAAAGATACTTTATATATATTATGCAATGGTGAAAGTGTGATGATACTAATGTAACCCCCTTTCCCCTGAGTCTAGGCAAACTCCCTGTGGTGCGTTACCTTAGTGGCTTACAGGAGACCTGATCCTCCGCCGTTGGGAGCCAGGGGTGATATCGTGTTCGTGGTTACACAGAACCTCCTCCACCAGGGGGAGATCCTAACACAGTAGGATTACCTCTCTCAGGAAATATATATATAGCAAACGACAGGGGGTGCCCAGTGCTACATCCAAATGACAGAACATACATGGTAATAATTACAAGAAATAATGCTTCAGTGCTAATAATAATGCTAATACTAATAATAATAACATATGTTTTTTTAGTTAGATATTTTGGCCAAAGCATCACAAGCCTGCACACCAAACGTCAAGGTAAACCATAATAAGTGCAAGTCCTACACTACACTGCATCTGTTCCCTATACCTCTGTATGAGGGGGAAGAACCATAATAGATTCCTTACCTGCAGCAAAACAAGATCCACCATTAAAAAGGGGGAGGTGACGTGAGCTCTGGGGGAGGTGCCACCACCTCCATACAACTGATTCCAGTCAGAAATTAATTAACACACAAGCCCAGCAAGCTCAAACGCCCACACCCACCTAATCTTGACTATATGTAATGTCACATAGAGTGCCAGAGGGCTGTGGCAAGTGACTATAACAAACGACAGTCAGGGAAATGGATAGATCTACTCTCATTACACCTAGAGAGAAAATTGAGATTGGGAATAAAGAAATACACACTGTGACAATCCCATTCATTACTCAGTTTAACAGCTCCACAAATCAAATAAAGAGAATAGTCAACAAACATTGGGATATTTTACACAGAGATCCCATTCTCCAACAAATACTACCAAAAAAAACAACAGTAATCTTTACAAAAGCACCTAACTTGAAACAAAAACTGTCTCCTAGCTGTCTTAAAAAAGAGGTTATAAGAAGACAGAGGGGGTCATGCACTAAGCTCCGTTAAGTCGTTTTTAGAGCACAAAGTGCTCTTAGAATGTGATGTTGCGCTGAACACGATGCACTAAGCCACGCAAACAGGCGCTTTGTACTCTAAAACTGACTTTTTTCAGGAAATTTTTCTAAGTCCAACTTTGCTCGTTCATTACCCTGTTTGTGTTAAATTCTGCCCTTAAGCGGGATGCACTAAGCTACGTAACATTAGCGTACGCGAAAGTTGCGTTCAACAGAACACGTCAGCTCAAAGTAGACGCAAAAAAAGCTGGACTTTGAAAAATTTCCTGCTTTACATTTTTGCATGCGCAACACCCATACAACAGGCCGGCGGGTGTCCCCGGCTGAACCCGCGGGGGTCCCCGAGGGAGGCCAGGGGTCGCGCGGGTGTCCCCGGCTGACCCCACGGGCCTGCGGTACCAATGTTGTACCTACAAAAATACTAAACATTATTTCTAACTAAATACACCCCACTAACACATACAGTACAATAATGTGCAAAATAACTATTATCCAGATATGGATAATAGATTATTTGCCCATTATTAAACACTGCATTAGCATACCTAAATAAAAACAGTAGCCAGCTAATCCAATGAATACAAGCAGTAACAACATCAACAATGAATTAATTAAACCATTAACCAATGAAACCAATTAATTCCTAAACCAACTCAAAATGCATAGTAACACTAACCAATCAAACCAATGAATTACTACAACATGAATGAATGTCAACATTAAAAGACAAAGAAATAAATTCAAACAATCTCTGAAATAACCATAAAACGCATTAGCTAACATAATACAACATTAACTACAAACGAACAACAATCGCAAACATTTTAGTACCATTAAGCAGGAAAAAAACAAACAATCACATCCACATAAGATATTGAAATTAAAAAAACTAACAGCAATACCAAGCCACAAATGCCCCCCAAATATTGTCATAATAATGTATTAATCTGTACCCTAAAGTGGTACAGATTAATATATTATCAGTCAATGCGCCTCCCCTAAAAAAATCAAAAAACACATCCAATGAAGAAACCTGTAAAAAGAGACATTTACAAACATTCAATATATTACTTACACTGGCGACACACTTTATTCGAGCTCGGCTAGTCCCACGAATTCGGGTATACCCGGGTGTATTGAGGTTTGTGACTGTTTTCTGCCCGAGTGCATTGAGTTATTTTCCAAGCAGGGATTGAAGCATTTTATTCCTGCTGGCTTCAATTCTGCACTGTATATATATATATATACTGCATTACAATTCATGAATTTATGCCATCTGGTAGACACGCGAAGCATTGCAGCCTATTAAATCCTAATCATTATCATTTAACAGATCAGCCGCCCATCAGCCAGGCATGAACCCAGGCTGGGAAGGCAAATGCAACGGGGCTTGTCAGAGGTGAGGAGCGGCGCATTCCAGGTATCTGCCAGGTACATACCGGGTATTTGCTCGAATAAAGTGTGTCGGTGCAGTACCATTAGAAGTGGTGGCCCTCCGACTCCCGGGGTAACAGGAAGCTCATGTACCTTGAAGGCCTCCAACAGCATCCGATGCCATCCGCCATGAAGATCCGGATCAGCTACCCAAATCTTCTTTTTTCTTTCTTTAATCACCTTCTTCTATCTTCATCTGTCACCATTTCTTGATCTTCTTTATCTTCTATCTTCATCTGTCGATCCAAAAAAAAACCATGGTAAATCCCAACCGATGTTGTCTTGTCTTCTTGGGCTCAAATGAGGCGTCACGGCCTTAAATAGGGCTTGTGATGTCACATTTAGCCTCAAAATGGTTAACAGCCACCTGATTGGCTGTTCAAACCATGTTCCGACTTTAATTTTTTTTTTTTTACATGACGTCACTTAAAGGGAATGATGCCAGCCAATCAGAATGGCTGTGCTTCATTTGCCTTTAAGATGACGTAACGAAGCCGGCGTCACATGGTATTTCAGCCAATCAGATCGTGGGAACCAATTCCACACTCTGATTGGCTGAAATACCATGTGATGCCGGCCATCTTGGATTTAGTGAAGTCATCTTAAAGGCAAATGAAGCACAGCTATTCTGATTGGCTGGCATCATTCCCTTTAAAGCTGCAGTTCAGTCAATATCCTGCATGTGTGTGTTTTTTAATAAATCAGTTCTGTAGTAAGAAAAAATACTTTTAGCATTTTCTGTTTTTAAAAAAACAACTTTGAAAGACCAATTTTCTTGTATTCTATTTTAACAGCCATTTGCTAAGGCACTGCCCCTTCATGTCCTGTCACAAGCCCTGGCACACCCCTTTGTCAGCCCTGCCCTCCCTCTAGCACATGTCAGTGCAGGAGTGCTCATGAATATTCATGAGCTTCCACTGAGACACAGAAGCAGAAGAAAAACAGATCCCTTCACTAATTATGTCACCAAATTTCGCCTATCAATACATGGAGAACGAATTGACTGGCAGCTATACAGTTCTTTAGGTAATTAGAGATTGCACACATGAAACTATTGAAGTAAAAAAATAAATTAAAAAAAAAAAGACTGAACTGCAGCTTTAAGTGACGTCATGTAAAAAAAAAAAATTAAAGTCAGAACATGGTTTGAACAGCCAATCAGGTGGCTGTTAACCATTTTGAGGCTAAATGTGACGTCACAAGCCCTATTTAAGCCGTGACGCCTCATTTGAGCCCAAGAAGACGACGAGACAACATCGGTTGGGATTTAACATGGGGTATTTTGGATTGACAGATGAAGAAAGAAGATAAAGAAGAACAAGAAATGGTGACAGATGAAGATAGAAGAAGGTGATTAAAGAAAGAAAAAAGAAGATTTGGGTAGCTGATCCGGATCTTCATGGCGGATGGCTTCGGATGCTGTTGGAGGCCTTCAAGGTACGTGAGCTTCCTGTTTCCCCGGGAGTCGGAGGGCCACCGCTTCTAATGGTAAGTAATATATTGAATGTTTGTAAATGTCTCTTTTTACAGGTTTCTTCATTCGAAAAGTGTTTTTTATTTTTTGGGGGAGGCACATTGACTGATAATATGTTAATTTGTACCACTTTAGGGTACAGATTAATACATTATTATGACAATATTTGGGGGGCATTTGTGGCTTGGTATTGCTATTGGTTTTTTTCATTTCAATTTCTTATGTGGATGTGATTGTTTGTTTTTTTCCGGCTTAATGGTAATAAAATGTTTGCGATTGGTGTTCGTTTGTAGTTAATGTTGTATTATGTTAGCTAATGCATTTTTTGGTTATTTCAGATATTGTTTGAATTTATTTCTTTGTCTTTTAATGTTTACATTCATTAATTTTGTAGTAATTCATTGGTTTGATTGGTTAGTGTTACTATGCATTTTGAGTTGGTTTAGGAATTAATTGGTTTCATTGGTTAATGGTTTAATTAATTCATTGTTGATGTTGTTACTGCTTGTATTCATTGGATTAGCTGGCTACTGTTTTTATTTACTTTATTTAGGTATGCTAATGCAGTGTTTAATAATGAGCAAATAATCTATTATCCATATCTGGATAATAGTCATTTTGCACATTATTATACTGTATTTGTTAGGTCGGAGAGGGGGGGGGGCGGGTCGTGTATTGATGTTTGTTAATTTTTTTTTAATATACATGTGTTTCATAGTGTAGATGTGCAGGGGGTCTCTGGAGCTGAACCGCATTGGTTTCAGGTCCGAGGACCCCCTACTTCAGGAGATACAGGCCCCGTTATGGGGTGCTGGTATCCCCTGCACTTTCAAGCGTCCGCATCACGTGACCGGAACATTGAAATTCTGTAGGGGATACCGGCACCACATAACGGGGCCTGTATCTCCTGAAGTAGGGGGTCCTCGGACCTGAAAACAATGCTGTTCAGCTCCGGAGACCCCCTGCTCATGTACACTATTATTCAAATGTATTTATTTAGTGTACGATCGCCTGTAACAGCAGCCTTGCATGGAGATGGCAAATCTCCATGCAAATGTTACATGCGGCTTTATTTTCTATCAGCTAGCGTACGTGAAGTTTAAGAACGCTAGCAGGGGGAAAAAAAGCAACACGTACGCTGTGGGTGTTTTGAGCACGTACGTTAAAAAATGGGCTCACGGCCTTAGTGAATCGCGTCCCCGGCCTCATGTTTTAACGGACATGCTTTTTTTGAACATCAGAACGCAAACCCATTGAGCTTAGTGCATAGCCCCCAGAGTGTAACCCAAGGCTTTTTTAAGTGTTTAAAGTGTAAAGGATGTAAACTTAGCACTAATACAACCAAAACATTTAGACCAGTCCAATCGACAATTACACAAGAAGTTCATGAAATTAATAACTTTAGTGATTGTAATTCAGATCATGTTATCTATGTGTTACAATGTCCTTGCAATAAACAATATGTAGGCAGAACAACTCGAAAGTTAAGACTTCGAATTGCTGAACACATAGTTAACATCGAGAAAGGTTTCACTCAGCATAGCGTATCTAAACATTTTAAGGATTGTCATGCACAGAACCCAAAATTTAGGGGAATAGAAAAACTGTCATATAGTTGGAGAGGGGGTAATAAGGTAAATCAAATTTCCAAACAAGAAACATACTGGATCTACACCCTCAAAACCCTTACTCCCAAATGGTCTTAATATTGATATAGACCTGAGTTCATTCCTGAGAGATTAACATGCTGAGTGAAACTTTTCCTATAAACGGTCTATAATCTGTGAAAAAAGAATATATTGTGTTATAAAGTTAGAGTATAATAAAAACTGTTTGGTGTTTATGTAATAATGTATTTCAATTATAAAATTATAAAAAAATCCGATGGCTATTATACATGTGTAAATTGGTTGCGCTCTCATTTTTTAGTCAACTTATGACATATTAAAGGTCTAAAATATACGATCAAATAATAGTATCCCATATATAAATTTGGGATTTTCTCAATATATATTGGTAACGTTATCATATACTGTATATCCCTTAATGCTATTCCGTAAGATGTATGATATGAGTTAAATTTACAATATTTTTGTCCTATATGTACAAACTAGTGATTCTTTCAACTGTCTCTCTAGAGTATATAAACTGAAGTCTGGTAAAAGTATATTCATTATTCAATGTATGTCTGGACTGCGTAATGTTTTCTTTATATTAGTATTTAAATTTATAATTTGGATATGGAAATATTATGGTCTCTAGATATGTTGCTAAAATTCCTAGATTTGATTATATGTGTATAATTTTATATTACTTATGTAAGCATTACATTACCGTGGTGGAATAAATCTCCACATATCCAATAGATTCCCCTATCTTATTATATGAAGCTTTTTGAAATTGTATATACTAAATGAATACTTTAGATTCTCTGATATTATCTGATTAAATTACATAATTTGTGATAAATAAAATTATCCATAATTTGTAGATGTAAGTTGGTACAAATATCTTAATAATAGTGTTTCAAATGAAATAATGAGTGTTGAAATAATCTATATGATATAACCTATTGGGAATAGGTATGTCGGTACTTATAATTAGTTACTGATACATATTCCCCCCTCTGTTAGATATACACACATACATGTATATAAAAATATATATGTATAAGTGTGTGTATATCAATTAGTTACAGTATATGGGTTAAGATCCCCTTGAAAGAATCATAATACAAGGGTAGTACTCCCTAGATCTAAGATATGTGTTGTATAAATTCTTTGATAAATTCTCTACATTACCATAAGTATAACTAATTAAAGAAAGACAATCAGAACTGGTTATTATCCAGCTATTGGTTTCACATGTTTCCATAGATAATTGAAGTGTATAATGCTCTACAAATAATTGCCCTAAAACAATTGGGATAAGTTATAGTTACATCATATTCTGTTAGTCTCTTAGTAAATAATGTTAAGTGCCTATATAGGGTCAGGTCACATATAACGAAAGAATGTGTCCCTTTGTGTAAACTTTTTCTCAAATGTGGTATAAATTACCTGTAAAGTCTGTATAATCTGTATATTCATTATTGTCATCTGTTGTTAATTAGTGTTAGGGAGGAGGTGCCTATATATATAGTAGGGACAGGTAGTATGAACATTAACCCGTGATGAAGACACTATTGTTGAAACGCGTAGGGTGGATATCGCTATAGAGAGGATCACTAGAGAGAGAGATTAGCTGTTTCTCTCCAAGATTGTAGGATCGCCAGAGCTGAGAGTCAGACAGTCAGAGAGTGGAAGAAGCCGCACTTCAGATGGTATACGGGACAGAGAAATTTCTAAGTTGAAATCTCGCGGGACGAGAGTCCGACACCCCCACGTGATGCGGAAGTGGTGAGCGAGGTCTGGCAAGCAGGAGTAAAGCCGCGCGTCTGGAGACGCTAAAGAAAACTTACCTTGGAAATCTTTTACGGACGGATACAGTGAAGAGGGGTGAGTTAAACGGATAGGAGGCAAAATAAACCCCTTCGCATCTCTCCCCCTCCTACGCAATTGCGTTTTGTCATTCTACACTGCCAGCAAGCAGTTTTGCACCAGACCAGCCACCCAGAAGATCATCATAGTGGGTAAGGTGAACAACTACTATTCATACCGTCTATACATCTTATGTGTGAAGGAACTGTGTCCAGATGAATCGTTAGTCTTTATAAAGACTCATACACATTGAGTAGTATCCATTCATACATCTCAGCTACAGTGTTCCTCTCTATTATTGCACAAATTGCATTTTTTATTGAAGCTGTATACCAATTTTGGTAACATAAGTTTTTTAATAAATTGTTTAATATTATTGTCTCAACCCTACATTGATTGCCAAATTGGGACAACTCCAACATCAATTATTTGCTTGGTGATAATTCATGCTGGTCATAGGTTGATCAAATTCAATGGAGATAAGTCCTCTTTGACCACTAAGTCTCTCCGTTAAATATTTTTTTGGTGTGGGATACAAAATTATAATTTTTTCCTCCTACCTATCCAGTGTATTTTGCGCCTATTTCATCTGTGCCAATCTTTCTATCTCGGCTTTGGTGGAGTCGTGGACCTAATTGGCTGCATTATATATAGGGAGAGGTAGTTACTGGTAGCACCTCTTCCAGTTTTTTTATATTGATAAATAGTTGTCATTATATTGTTTTGATAATACAATTTTGTTTGCGCTTATTGTTCTTTTTCACACATATATATGTATATGTATATATATATATATATATATATATATATATATATATATATATATATATATATATATATATATATATATATGTAAATATATATATATATAAATACTTACACCGGGTATATAACAACAGTATTTACTAACATAAGACACAGACCAAAATATAACAGTGAAACACAATACTCTGCCCCTACAGTAACACCACACTGGTGGAACCCCCCAAAGTACCGAGGTGCCTGGGCTTTTAACCCGCTGGTGTTCACAGACCAGGCCCGTTCTACAACACCCTTTTATAACTGGGATCATTTGATTGAGCAAAACAGGATGGTAAAATAAATGGTCATTTATTTCTCATAAAAGACAGACACACAAAGTTACACAATTCAAGATTAACACACACTGGGAATGGGGCTAGCGAATAAATCCGTTACCGGAACGAAATTCTTTAAGATCACCTTTTTAGAGCACTTTCCAATGACCGGTAGTTACTCCCAAAAGTCCTGGAACTGGTTTGGGCATGCGATGCCTGCTGCGACCGCTACTTTGTAAAAAGCTGGACTTAGAAACTTTTCTGCTTTTAAAATCCTTGAAGCCGGCTCTTGTCTATGCAGTCCTGAGCATCTTTGAATTCATCGCGCTGTTGGTTTGGTGCTTGGAATCTGCGCTCCCCATTGGCTGTAGGCTCTCTAAAGCCTTCAGGCTCTCATTCTCTAACCTGACCAGCTTATCAGAGCGTGGGAATTCTCCTGCCAGCCAATCACCGACTTGCCGGTTTTGTAAAGCAGGGCGGGCACATTTTCTCAGGTAGCAAGGGGGCATGGGTTAACCTGGCCCCTCTGACTCTTTGCATACTGAGCCCACCCTCTGCTCAGGCTCCAGTCTGGATTTTGGCAGATGGTTGCTGGATCGCCTTGTGTTAGCTCAGGATGCTCAAGGATAACTGCAGTATCCCTCCTGTTCTAACACCGAGGCATCCCTGAGCCTTTCAAGTACGGACTCCGGACAGACACAGAGGCACCAAGTTTGGTCGCCAGCTTGGTTTTCCAGAATCCATGACTTAGAAAGCCCTCAGTTCATATACAGGTTATCAATATCTATACACATTAAGCTATACCCGTCTAATAAAAGATATGGTGTCCTGTTTCTGTGCCCTAAAAGTTATGGGTTCCTATTCTGGTGTCATGAATGGAGTGAGTGTGTATATTCCCTACAACCACAAGCCTCATTCCTGGCACACATGAGAAAATAACTTTAAAAACTTTTAGACACTTTACAAACCTGCTCAGCTTTATAATCTAGCTGGAGCAGCCTCTGAACCCCTAAACTCGGTCCTGTATACCTGAGCATGTATCTGGGTATCTCTGCTGATATAGTTTAACCCCTTCATACCCATTTACCTTGTCTGGATGATGCTGCAGCAGGGATCCTGGCGGTGAGTCGCAAAAACGCTTTCAGAGTCAGAGTTTGGCGGAGTAATGTGCTTGGCTGTATCCGAGAATCTCACTCAAACCCCGGATACAACTTTTGGGGTATTCCATAACTTTGGAACCCCGCCACATTCTGTAAAGACTTTCTCCAACAAACCCACCCAGAAACTTACAGCCTAGAAATCTCCCGATCCCAGCATCCCATTAAAGGCAAAAATCACAGAAATCCTTATTGTTGCAAAATTAATATACAGTTGCAGTAATAAATTTGACACCTGGGTCCCAGAGCTGACACTCTAAGACCCTAACACACAAGTGGGCTTGACCTTTATTATAAAGCCTGGTTAAGTCCTTCACCATCACATAGTAGCGCTACCTACAGTGTGTATGGCCGTTGGTGCACTCAGGTGTTGATACCTTCCTGGCCTTAGTCCAGACTAGGCCGCCTTGGCTGATGACTCTCCGGGCCGCACCGGGTCCCACACCGCTTGAATCCTCAGGCGTCCGCCTCTGGAGGGATCTCCTGCTGGAGTGTGTCCCTATAAGAATGTCTCTGATAGTATATGCCTGGGTCTGGTCCCAGACCACACGCCTCACGCAGCGTGTGGCCTCTTGTCACTGGTGCCTAACAGTGACGCTGCTATGGGGAAAGTGCCTTCCCTGTAGCAGAAACAAGCTAATAATGGTCGGAGCCTAACTGGGGCCTGCGGAGCAACTCTAGGCCTAGTCCAGGGAAGCACTGCTCCCTGGACACGACCTGTTCTGTTGCCGTCCTGCTCCCGACTGACCGCAAGGTGCCTAGTGTGCCAAATGTATCTTCCCTACATTTAGGGCCATATTGGCTGCTGTCCAGCACGTGTTTGGCCTCCCAGAGCATTCTGGGATATGTAGTCCCTCGAGGAGCCGAGATATTGGCGCCGCAACTCGGCACGTACTGCGCATGCGTATCCCCTGCATTGCGCATGCGCGAGGCAACCAAGATGGTCACCAAATAGCTCCCTGGTCAGTGCGCAGCCTCCGCGCATCTATGTCGGGTTCGCCCGTAGTGCGAGCGTCACCCGGACTGCTCAGTAGCCGTCCCCTACCCCATGGACTAAAGGTAAGGGGACCTGGCTACACTAATGGTGTTGGAGTATTAATGGTATTAGAGTACTAATGGTTTTGGAGTACTAATGGTATGGACTGCAACTTTTTATTTACAATCCTAGAGCATCAATGTGTTTATATACTCACAGTTCAGTTTTTTCTTTTTAAAGAAAACAGGGAATTTATTTTAGAAACACCTCTCTCCCTTTCTGTTTTTACAGCAAAAATATTGTATAAACCTTTCTAATATTGATTCCTAAGGATTCTGCTGTTTAATCCATTTAGATTTTTTCTTATTAAATATTGTCTTTTAACTCCTATCTACAGTACATACAAATTTAAGATAACATTTACTTGTTTTACAAGCTTCTCGAGATGTAGCTTAGTGGTCCCATATTTCTGCCACAAATGCCAACATCTCAGTTTAAAAAGATATATACACTCAGGTATACCTCATCCCTATCTAAAAAAAAAAAAAAAAAACAGATGAGAAGTACAATAATTCCTAATTAAATGCAATGTTGACTTTGGCTCCCTCTAGTGGACATTTTCTTGTATATCATATTTTCTAAGGTCACACATTTCCAATCTGCAGTTTACTGGACTTCTCCACCTCCACCTGTTAAAGACACCGCATATGCACCGGTAGATGTTATCAGGAGTTCTGTATAAGGACCGTGCAAGTCTCTTGTTTGGCGAGAAAGGATGTTTGAAGAGGCATTTTAAACATGCTTCAAGATTATTTTCCCCTCTTTTGCCCGGCAATACACCAGCTTAGTATTTGATGGAGTATTAATAGGAGAACTTACCAGACACCATTGGCAGATTGTCCTATCGGATGATCGGGGGTTGACCCGGTGGGTCAGTGGGCCGGTGCTGAGGCTTCCCAGCTCCTTGACAGCCTTCAATACTCTCCCTCCTTCTGTTGGCGCCGGGATCCAACTTCCGCCCGACTGGAGGAGGGAGCTGCAGGGTCCCCGGACCGGCTCCTCACCCCAAGGCATGTTTGTGCATTGTGTGTACTATGTGTATGTGAGTGAGAGGGGAGGTTGTCTTACCTTGTCCGGAGTGGCATCTCGTCCATACTGCGCGTGACCGGCGCGTCCAAGTGCGCAAATTTTGAACAGACTTTTAAAATTGTTCTTGAGCGTGACGGCCGCGTCATGTGAGCGGTTCAGCCAATGAGGGCGAACTGCTCATGTGACATCATGCCATGCCTCCCTGTTGCCTCCGATGCCTCCAGCATGCAGTGCAGGTGACGTTACGCGGCCGCGCACTGATGCCGCAAGTATAAACGAGGCCTTAGGAGGAAGGCAATTCTTCAAGAAATCACCCGGGCCGCTATGTACCCACAATCCACCGCTGCCAGACACACATATTGTAACAAGACGTATGAAATGATGTGTTTGGGTCACTTGTCTCTATTGAACGAGCGTCAACATTCTCGGCTACGTCTGACTTCCAGTAAACTGCTTTGACTTACTCGGCATCCAATGTAAGGTCCTTGATGGACACGTTTCTAACCCCGGGGCGCAGGTATAAGACTTATCCCTAGAAGAATTTTATAGCTACTTTTTTAAGACCGACTTGAAGACATTATTTTAAAAAATTCCATTATTTCAACACAGAGAGCCGGAGTGTAAACTCACGTACCCCGCATCCAAATCTCTCAATATAGAAGAACATAAAAAAGAAACAACCAGATTGGAACCAAGAGGCAGATTCATCAAGATAATTATATAAGTTTTTTTTAACTCATGAAATGCCAGCGAGGTTTGACAAAAATTGCTACAAGCACTCCTGTTTTTGAATTTCTGTAATTTATTCTGGTTATGTGTGAAAGATGTGCATGCGGATAGCATTGGAAACCAGACATCTAGACTCCAGAGATGTGCAAAAGAATCCTAGTTCGCTCTGTGAATGTTTTTGCAAGTGTTATTAAAAGGTCACACGTTTGCTAACATTTCCCCAGAAGTGTCGGTCCTAATTAATTTAAGAAAAGCCAGCAACTCCTGCACAATTCGCAGAAGTCGCAAACATATTTTCGAAAAGCTGTCTAATAATGCTTTTCTTGTACATGTCCAGCGCAGACAGACATTTTGCAGGCACGAGTCACTGCCCCATAGAACTTACAATCCATTTTTTGGGTGCCTGAGGCACAGGAGAAAAAGTATTACACAAGGTCAAAATGACTTACCCAAGGTCACAAGGGTTTGACAAAAGACAAATTATAGAGTTAAATACTTATCTGGTTTTCTTTAGAAAAGTGAGGGTCATTTAGTTAAATTCTTTGGCCAAAGCATTTTCAGCTCGCAAACCACACAAGGTATCCCCTCTCCTGCAAGTCCTAACACTACTACACCAGAAAAAGCTCCCCTCGCCTCTCTAATGGAGGGAGAACTGTCTTAATAGACATTCACAGGTGCACAACAAGACTGGCTATTTAATAGGTGGGATGTGCGAGCTTAAAACCCAGGAGGACGGGTCACAACAAACAATGGTTTACCACAGGGGGGCGGCGCTAGATTTTTCTGCGGTTGCAGAGGCCCTGTGCTCTTCCCCCAGGCATTTAAATTAAAGGCCGGGGGAGGCATGAGGCCTCTGTAACCTACTTACCGGGTTTCAGCAGGAGTGTTGTGCCGCGTCGCCATGGCAATGTGGTGTTAAATGACACCGCAGGGCCATGTGACATGACGTCACATGACCCCGCTGCGTCATTTGACGCCACTTGCCATGACAACGGGGTCGTGTGACGTCACACCCGACGCCGGTCTAACAGTAAGGGGGGCGCGAGTAGCTGCAAGAGCAGGCAGGGGGGTGCAGCACAAAAAGTTTGCGCTCCCCTGGTTTACCAAATGAAATTTACAAACACACACAACCTCTGCAAGCTCAGGTGGGGGCTTTTTGCCTTTTGTTCTACACATGAGGCCAATGTCCCAGCACCGCTCCTTCTGACACAAATATAGATGGCGTGGTGGGTTTGGGATCTAAGCTGGCAGCGGTTGTGTGTGTTCACAAGGGATTGAAATCAGGTTCCCCTACTTCAAACTCAGTGTCATTATTTTCAGAGCGTATAATGTATGTATGGTCAGACAGCGTAACTAGTTTCCGTTTACCAGCACCACAAGTTCTATAAGTTTTCTTCACTTTATTGAAAAGCAGCAGATCACAGATATACTTGTAGATGGTGTAGTGAGAGAGAGTTTGTCTGCAATAATAGTGCTTGATAGTAAGGACAAAAGGTAAAAACGATGCTTCTTACCAGGAACTGAGGGCATAGGTAGTGCTTGCTAGCCTGCTGAGGTGAAAAGGAAGCAAAATGGAGGGTGCCTCACAGGAACAGAGCCTGGGCTAAGGAAACTGTGATACAGGCAGGGGGTAGTGGAACAGTCCATCATGCCAGGGGAATACCAGGGGTAGTCATAGCAACCGCTGCAGGAGGCTAGGAGAAAAAGAAACTAATGTATCCATATCGCCTGCACTGGGAATTATAACTGCAGGGAAAGTACTACAACATAAAGGGCCAGCAGGCAGAGCTGCAAAAAGGGGAAAGGGAACAGAACTAAGATTCTAGTTCCAGGACAGTGTCTTTACTCCCTGAGCCACTTCTTCAGCGTAATTTCCAGTAAACGTGATGCTACTCGAGGCAACCTCGTATAAGGAACTCCAAGGGAATTTCAGGTTGGGGCGGGACTTTTTACAACAATTTATAAACACAAATTCAATTTGTTGCATGTGCAGATCTGATACCAATGTTGGCGTTTTTTTGACCCCTCCAGAAGATGCCTCCATTCCTGAAGGGCCAACTTGACGGCCAAAAGTTCCCTATTGCCCACGTCATAGTTCCTCTCAGCTGGGGAATACTTCTTAGAGAAAAAACCGCAAGGGTGAAGTTTATCCTGGGGAGAAAATCTCTGGGATAGGAGTGCCGGCCCCGCAGTCCTAAGCGTCTACCTCCAGGGTGAAAGGGAAATTGATGTTCGGGTGTCGGAGGATGGGAGCTGAGACAAATGCTTGTTTCAATGTATTGAAAGCCGTGACTGCCTCAGGAGACCAAGACGAAGGATCAGCTCCTTTTTGGGTCAGTGCCGTGATCGGAGCGATGATGGTGGAAAAGTTACGAATAAATTTCCGGTAATAATTGGAAAACCCTAGAAATCGCTGAATAGACTTGAGGGAGTCGGGTTGCGGCCAGTCCACTACGGCTTTAAGTTTCTCTGGGTCCATGGCCAATCCCGTGTTGGAAATAATATAACCAAGAAAGGAGGTGGTAGACTGGTGAAAAAAGGCACTTCTCCATCATGGCAAACAAGCAGTTCTCTCGGAGGCGGGAGAGCACAAACTTTGTGTGGATGATATGGTCCTGTAGATTCTTGGAAAAAATAAGAATGTCATCCAGATAAACAATTACAAAACGGTTAAGGACATTGTAAGAGATGTGTGCAAAGGTACGCAATGGAGACTGGTTTTAAGGTGAAATTAAAAAAGGCTTTATTGCGCCTGTTGCTTTAAACACAGCAAACATGTGAAAATGCAAAAACAAAATCTGCTCCACGTTGGAGTATATTTACACTTGTAGTCCAGCGATTCACCAGCCCAAATCATAGAGACATTTATATATATATATATATATATAGACAGACATAGATAATCAGTTTTATAAGAAAAGTCTTATCTGTCTCGTAGTTGTAGGGGGAAGGCTTCTATCTTTCCTGGGTTGCTGCCTTTTCCTCAACTCATGCTATCTAATTAGCCAACTAGCACTAATGACACAGTGTATATAAACTGTAGTGTGTCAGTGCAGGTTACACCCCCTGAAGAAGTGCGCGCATGCGCATGAAACGCGTTGGGAGATTATTCCGTTTTTAGAGCTGTCGTTGTGGAGGTTACTGGTCAGCAGTTATTGGGTATCGGTTAGCAGTCGTGCAGGCTGCAAGGGGAAAGGAGAGGAGAGAGGAGCGTTGATCTCGTCACACCGCGGCGTGTGACGTCACATCCACCCGGACGTTCCGGTTTTCGTTCTACTCACCATCCACCCCTACCAAGAGGGAACTCTTGAAAGAAGCCACGGTCATCAGCTTTGAGGAGCACCGGTGCGATCTTCAGCCTTACTGCCTTTTAACGTTTTATGTCCTGTAAGTAGGGTTTTAATTTTACCCCTCTGGACTCCAGTGCTGTACCCTCCGGAAATTATTATTTTGTTGTGATTAAATAGCTTTTTATTAGGATAATAGCCTTGCTAGTGTTTGTTGTCACTGTATGTTTTGTCTGTTGTGTGTATGTTTGTCGTGGTTTTATGTCAACATACTTGGCGTACTGCACCATAATCTGTTTTTCTTCTTTTCACATATTGCACTATTATATGGTGTGAGCCCCCGTTGATCCCTTCACTGCCTGCATATCCAAGGACATTTTTGTGACTTTTCAAAAGACGGTTTGGTTTCTATTGCAATCATTTAATGGACTGTTTTGGCGCCGGCAATTCTTTCTTTTTTCTGCCTTTTCCTCAGGTTATCTTAGCATTCAGGTGTAGAAGTCTTGTGAGCTCCAGGCATCTGTGATCCCTCTGTCAGTCTCATCTGTGAGACTCAGGAACCTCTGCTCTGTCTGTTTCCTTGGTCAGCCCAGTTCTGGACTAAGGAATCTCTCTTCCTGTCTCAAAGGCAGGCTTTTCTAGCAAGCCTCTAATCAGCCAGGTGGTGTTGGTTTATTGACTACCAGCAGTTAACCACCACAGTGCTGGATTAGAGGCACCTTTTTGAACAGGGACAAATCCCCTGTTACAGACATCCCGAAAGATGTCATTGATAAAGTCCTGAAAGACCGCCGGAGCATTGCATAAGCCGAATGGCATCACAAGATATTCGTAGTGGCCGCTACGGGTGTTGAAGGCGGTCTTCCATTCGTCGCCCTCCCGGATGCGAATGAGATTATACGCCCCGTGAAGGTCTAGCTTGGAAAACAGGTTAGCACCTTGAAGTCCGTCGAAGAGTTCAGAGATCAATGGGAGTGGGTAGCGGTTCTTCACCGTAATGCGGTTCAGTCCCTGGTAGTCTATACATGGTCTGAGAGTACTGTCTTTCTTTTTAACGAAAAAGAATCCAGCCCCTGCGGGTGAATTGGAATGCCGTATGAAGCCCCGTTTCAAGTTCTCGCGAATATATTCGTCCATCGCTTCCGTCTCAGGCAGAGAGAGGGGGTAGGATTTGGACTTGGGTAAAGTGTATCCAGGTACCAAGTCTATCGGACAATCGTATGATCTGTGAGGGGGTAGTAGCTCGGATTGAGTTTTGCTGAAGACATCCAGAAAATCTGTGTATGGGGCGGGTAAACCTCCCTTTGGGTTGGATGTATTAGCCAGCAGTTGAGGCAAAAGTAGAGCTGGTGGAGAAATGCCTGACCTTGACCTCCAGACAATGGGATCTTGGGATGTCCAATTGATGTGCGGGTTGTGCTTCTGCCACCAAGGTAAGCCAAGGGTGACCGGTGTTCCAGGAGCATGGATTACATCAAAGGCCAGGGTCTCCTTGTGGGAATAAGAAGAAAGGGTGAGGGGGCAAGTCTCCAAGGAGATTTATGCCGGGGTGAGCGGAAGGTCAATCAATCACGACCAAGGCAACGGGAGACTTCTTCCTAACGAGTGGAATCTGATTCTGTACAGAGAAGGTCTGGTCCACGAAATTTCCTCCCGCGCCAGAATAGATAAATGCCGCTGTGGAGGTGCGGAAGTTAGGACCAGAGAGGGAGATGGGAATGGTCAATTTTTTTGGAAGTTCCTTCCTGGAAAGGGGGCAAGGAGATTTAGCACCCAGAGAGGGCCCCTTCGTACTCACTGGGCTTGGTCGTTTCCCGGACATAGTGGACATTCACGGACCAGATGCTCGGAAGAACCGCAGTAGTAACATGACCCACCAGCTTGGCGAAACTGTCGTATCAGTGCCCGAGAACGCTGGACTCCAAGTTGCATCGGCTCCGGAGCCTCCAGAGCGGGGAGCGGGGAGATGGCAGGTCCCGTGATTGAAGAGGCCCCAAAAAGGCATGAATTGGGGGTGTTGGCGCTCAGCGCGGCGTACCTGAAGACGTTGATCCACTCGAATGGCCTGGGAGATGAGTTCCTCCAGAAGTCCTGGCCTGGGTTGTGAGGCGAGTTCGTCCTTCACAGAATTCATTAAGCCACGCAAGAAAACTGAGACTAAGGCCTCCTGGTCCCATCGTGTCTCGGCCGCTAGGGTCCTGAACTCCAAGGCGTACTGGGCCATGGCCCGACGTCCCTGTGAAAGCTGAAGCAAAGAGTCAGAGGCAGTCTCTTGGTGTGCCGGGGTGTCGAAGACCTGTCAAAAGTCTTGTCTGAAGGCAGAGTAATCTCGGGTGATTTCGGGATGTAGTTCCCAAATCGGAGAGGCCCATGCCAGCGCATTTCCCGTGAGCAGGCTGTAAACATATGCCACTTTATTACAACCAGTGGAATACTGCTGCGGGGCCATCTCAAACTGGATCTCGCATTGATTGAGAAATCCATGACAGGCGTGCGGATCCACCGCGTACGGCTTGGGTGGCAGAATCTTCGGGCCTGTAGTCGCGGCGGACACCGGTTCTACCTGCGCCGGCGGTGCGGCCACAGGTGGTGCCTGAAATGAAAGTTCCTGTACCTGTTGAGTGAGGAGAGCCATCTGATCAGTTAAGGCCTGGATTTGTTGATACATGGCCATCATCATAGAGGCCAGATCAGTCTGGTCTGCGTCTTGTGGGCTCGACATACTGTTACGCCGGTGCTGCCCGCAGACCAGACCCGTCCCTTATACTGAGGTAGGGACGTATATATGCACGCACCCGCAGCAGAAGGAGCGTGTCCGGAGTGTGGTGTTTTGGCATTGCCAGGCCAGGTGTAAATAGGTGTAGCAATACTTGCCGGTACCGGTACAAGAAGAGGCGTCGTCGTTGCCGATAGCCAAGGTCTGGGAGAGGAGAGATCCGGAAGGTCAGAGTCCAAGCCGAGGTCGAGGGGCGTGAGAAGCAGCGAGGCCAAGTGAGAGCCGGGGTCCAGAGCCAGAGAGTGAAGTCCGCCAAGCCGGGTCGTAACATGAATAAACGAAGAGAAGAGGGAGAGAGTCAGCATAGGCATCCGCTAGAAGAGACAATGTCGAGCAATGTGAGAGAGGCAAGACAGGTATTATTTATTGCGGCTGACCAATAGGGAGCGGAGGCAGTCCTGGAGGAACACGAGGAGCTGTCCTGGATTGGATCCTATGGTAGGCAGCCAGGTGGGGAGGTTTAGGGTTAAGCAGCAGCCTGTGTGAGAGTTGGGGGCGTGGTTTCACTGCTGGTGCAGTGAATAAATTATGCTTGCCTGGCGCGCGCTCCGTAATGTCGGAGAGCGCGCGCCCGGGACCAGAGGGGGCCGCCAGAGCACTGAGTGTCCGCGGGGCGGTGTTAGTCCGTCGGGAATGACGGGGCGCCCCCGCACAGCGGGAGCAGGTTGGGAGAGATGAGGGAGCCGTCTCGCGGCAGTGGGGGCTTTCAAGGTTAAGGAGGGGTCGCGCTGTGAGCGCCACGAGCCCCGCATCCGTACAGTGCCATACTTCACACCTCTGGACCGAGTTTCCCGGCCCAGACCCCCAGGAGGCAGACTTTATGTCGCCATCTGATTAGTGTGGGGTGCTGAAAATGGGTCTCTGGCCAGAAGGATGTGCGCATGTGCCAGTTACCTGGGGGCAGGTACCAAAGTGCTTCCCACGTTAGCTGGCACAAGGTAATTGGGTGCAGGTAATTGTTAACCAATATCTGAGACCCAATGTTAGGGTATAGGGCTTAAATCCCATATAAACGACTGTAAGCTCTATGCCCAATGTTGTTTGTGTTGTGCGTTACTACATCTAACTGATACCCGATGCCTTGATGAATTGCTAATCCAGATCCTGATTACTTCATTGCCCAATTCCCTAAGTAAGTGTATATATTTTGTGTGTTATTTGTACAATCCTGTGCGTTCACCTTCCCTGAAGGAATAAACTTTCTTTATCATATCACAGTCGCATTCAATTCAACCCAGTGATTTTGGTGTATATTATAACCCTGCACAAGCTACCGTGACAGTGATGAGGGGAGAGCTTTTGGTGATGATGAGGAGGGGGAGAGATGATGAGGAGGGGAGGGGGAGAGATGATGAGGGGAGGGGGAGAGATAATGAGAGATGATGATTGAGAGGATCAGGGAGAGGGAGAATAAAACTGCAGTCAGTATTAATATTAATAGGGCCCTGACTTTTTTTGCTCGTGGGCCTGCGTATGTCCAGCTGCGCCACTAGTCAGGACACATGACAAAATAAAGAAAAAATGCACACAATGCGCACCGGAGATTAAAATATAGTAAATTATTTATTAATAAAACAGAACAAAAAATAACCGAGGGGATCCAACCCCACCTCAGTACATATGTGTCATAGATCCGGGTTCGGTTACAATGAACAAAAACCACATAAACGTAGTGCGAAACGCGTAGAGGTCACGACAGGTCACTCTGCGCGTATTCTGACAGGCTGAGACGGCGTTTGCAGGAAGCTCGGGCGGTGATAACATCTCTGGCGGTGGCTTGGTCCGGACCCCAAAACGTTCGCTGCGGAACCCGCTCTGGGCTTCAGTGTAAGTCTCAGTCTCCCCCTGTCAGCCTCAGGCAGCTGTCCAGCTATATTTTTAGCCAATTCAGGAGCCATTTATCCCGTTTTATTGAACATTGTCTTCCTTTTTATTATTTTATATACCACTTGTTATGTTGTTTATAGATTTAGTTTTATTAGTTATATTTGATTATTTATGTGGTTTTTGTTCATTGTAACCGAACCCGGATCTATGACACATATGTACTGAGGTGGGGTTGGATCCCCTCGGTTATTTTTTGTTCTGTTTTATTAATAAATAATTTACTATATATTTTAATCTCCGGTGCGCATTGTGTGCATTTTTTCTTTCTTTCTTTTCAAGGTGTCCCCCTTTTTGGGGGTCACCTTGCTTTAGGAGCTTACTGGGGAGACACTCCGCACACAGGCTGCAAGGGGATTTACGTTTCCAACAAATGATACACCTGCAGCCCGAGCGCTGAATTTCCTACATTATCTGCCCACATGACAAAATACTGCACTGGATTTATGAAGGAAGACAAGAGGGAAGTTTTTCTTCAATAAATCCGTTACCATTTTTTCTTGCCCTCGTTTTGCAAGGTGGGATATTCTGATACACTCAATGTTAATATAATCCACTCTAGTAGATGATCTTAAAAACAGGACATTTTTCAAATCTGTTAAAATGCCTTCAAAAAGAATAATAGAATTATCCTGAAGCTAGGGTCACGTGTTGAGGTATGAATAGCTTCAGTTAGCTTTAACTCATGTCTTCCCTCTTCCAAAGCATGACAAGTCCTTAATGTCTTTCTTAACTTTATTGCAGAAGTAGAAAACACAGGAACTTGTAGGTGTAGTGTAGGCAGAGAGGGCTTCTCTATTTGGGATGCTTCTATGGGGTGGACTACGGTAAGACAGAAAGGCCTTACCAGGGGTGGATGCAAACAGGACTGTACTCACTGTGATCTTAGGTGGAAAAGGAAGTGAGGGGGAAAGTGGGGAGCAGGAATAGTCTTGGGACAAACTATCTGGAAACAAACAAGGGGAGGGCAGAATAGCCCATTCTGAGAAGAATCTCAGAGGTTGCTGTAGCAACTCACTGGCTGCCTGCTCACAGGCAGAAAGGGCAACATATTGATACACCACACAGGCACGGTGTGTGTATGTGGAACAAATGCCTGCAGCTGAACTTAAGGAGCTGACAAGCAGAAGGGGGGGCAGGCAGAAATGTGATTCTTGTTCCATGATAAGAATAGCCCCCATACACCGGGTTAATGGTGCAGTACTCTTTTTCCATGTGAAGTTTAGCCCCAGTGAATGTGTAACTAGGACTGATTGTTTAGTTTGGCCTTATATCCGCCCCAGTGTTTGGTAGTGTTTGCTTTGGATATAAAAAGCAGGAACATGCCCAGGATTGTTTGCAGTTGAATTTAATAAGCCTGACCCAATATATTAACTTAACTTAATAGATGTTGTTGGGCATAAACTTTACCCAGAGGTACAGAGTACAGAGTACAGAGGTACAGAGGTACAGAGGTACAGAGGTACAGAGTACAGAGTACAGAGGTACAGAGTACAGAGGTACAGAGGTACAGAGTACAGAGTACAGAGTACAGAGGTACAGAGGTACAGAGTACAGAGTACAGAGTACAGAGGTACAGAGGTACAGAGTACAGAGTACAGAGGTACAGAGGTACAGAGTACAGAGTACAGAGTACAGAGTACAGAAGTACAGAGTACAGAGTACAGAGTACAGAGTACAGAGTACAGAGAGACTCAGCTGTTCCAGATCACAGTGATATGCACAGCCACGCCTGCATTTAATATATATATAATATTTTGCAAGATGTGTAATGAAATGAACAGCGAACTTAATAGGATTGGACCAGCCTAGCCCGCTGTGATAATGATGCCAGCATTTAATGTGTCTACAACTTAATCACAATCTAAAAAAATACAACATATTATTTCATATAATGTATATAGAGCAGGGGCGGCCAACTCCAGTCTTCAAGGGCCACCAATAGGTCAGGTTTTCAGGATATCCCTGCTTTAGCACAGGTGGCTCAATCAGTCCCTGCTTCAGCACAGGTGCTTCAATCAGTGGCTCAGTGACTGAGCCACCTGTGCTGAAGCAGGGATGTCCTGAAAACCTGTCCTGTTGGTGGCCCTGGAGGACTGGAGTTGGCCGCCCGTGATTAGAGAAAGCATTTTCTCAAGTTATAGTCTATCTCAAGGAAAAAGGCCGGTGCTGGCTGTCAACAGTATCATTAGATCAACTTCCCACTTCCCATCAACCTCTTTGTTCCCTAATTAGACTACTTATTCCATAGAAAAGATGTTTCCAGACTCCCCGCTGCCAAAGCCAATATATAACAGCTTTATTAAAAACTAACATTATATGATTATGTCAATCATAAAATCATTTGAACAACTCTTCAATTACTTCAGCAAGCAGATGGTTGTCGAGAAATACAGAAAGCAAAGTTGTTCGCATCATGAAGCAAGATGGTTTCCTCCTCTGTGTCTGTCTGACAAGGTACCATCGTTGTGTTTAATTCCACGAAATTCGAAATAAAGACCAAAACATGTATAATCCTATTTCTTCCCGTTTGCTTTTGATTGATTCTTCACTAATGGAACGACCTGCAAAGCAATGCAGCTAAAGCAGCAATAGCCCCCTAATGGTTTGGGGAGCCCCTGAGCTGAACTGTGCTATTTGTAACTCTGGGGGGACACCTGTTTCCTAGATACTTACCGCTATTGCTGGCCTAAGGAAATCAAAATGGTCGCCAAATCTTGTGGGTCCTTCAGGCTAATGGCGAAGGCTTCCCATTAGACCAGTGAATCCCAAACTTTTTCGGTTCAAGGCTCCCCAAGGCGATCAGGATTTTTCCGCGGCGCCCAAAGTAAAAACAAAGGTGTATATACATACCTAGAGGGTATTTTGGACTGGGGCGCTCCCTAGATTTTGTGGCTAAAAAGTTATTGTTACGCCTTACTTTGTTTAAAATAATAAAATATACAAATATGGTGTTGTGTTTGTGGTGCAAAAGAGTATATAGAAATATATACTGGCCCTTTTTGCTGGTTTTGTGGTTGCCGCTTGACCTTGGAGAAGGGAATCCCGTGTCCTTCTCAGCGTGGCAGTGGTGGTGTGAAGATGGTCAGCGCAAACCTCATGGACCTCACGATTTTGATGGATACGGATGAAGTATCAAGAAAAGAATAGATAAATAAAACACGGTATTAGTGTATCATATCCATATATAGGGGATGGGAGGGGAAGAGGGGGGGGGGGAGGAGTTGTGGGGTGGGTAAGGGAGGGGTATATGCTTGAAGGGTTGATGGGGGGGGTTCACTCACACACCACACCCATCGGGGGACAACTCTGCTGAGACGACAAGACATCATCCACACAGGACACCACCCTCTGAGGGCAAGGACTCACATCAGGCCGTGTGAGTTGTATGTATTCACTGAGACTCCAGTATATGAGTCAGTAGAAACCCACTTCAGTCAGCGTTGAGGGAGAGACACCACACAAGCCCGTGTGAGTCACTGGATCCATATAATTTATGTATTCTGTGATTAGTTAAGTGGGAACCCCCCCCATCAACCCTTCAAGCATATACTCCTCCCTTACCCACCCCACAACTCCTCCCCCCCCCCTCTTCCCCTCCCATCCCCCCATATATGGATATGATACACTAATACCGTGTTTTATTTATCTATTCTTTTCTTGATACTTCATCCGTATCCATCAAAATCGTGACGTATATACATACCTAACAGTTGCAGTGCGCAGTTGTTGTCTCTCTCAGACACTCTCACTCTCTCTCTCACACACTCTCACTCTGTCTCTCAGACCTCACTCTCTCTCTCTCAGACCTCACTCTCTCCCTCAGACCTCACTCTCTCTCTCCCTCACTCTCTCTCTCTGACCTCACTCTCTCTCTCTCTCCCTCAGACCTCACTCTCTCTCTCCCTCACACCTCACTCTCTCTCTCCCTCAGACCTCACTCTCTCTCTCTCCCTCAGACCTCTCTCTCTCTCTCTCTCTCTCAGACCTCTCTCTCTCAGACCTCTCTCTCTCTCAGACCTCTCTCTCAGACCTCTCTCTCTCTCAGACCGCTCTCTCTCAGACCTCTCTCTCTCAGACCTCTCTCTCTCAGACCTCTCTCTCAGACCTCTCTCTCAGACCTCTCTCTGAGACCTCTCTCTCAGACCTCTCTCTCTCTCAGACCTCTCTCTCTCAGACCTCTCTCTCGGGCCTCACTCTCTCTCGGGCCTCACTCTCTCTCAGGCCTCACTCTCTCTCAGGCCTCACTCTCTCTCAGGCCTCACTCTCTCTCAGACCTCACTCTCTCTCAGACCTCACTCTCTCTCAGACCTCACTTTCTCTCTCAGACCTCACTCTCTCTCTCAGACCTCACTCTCTCTCTCAGACCTCACTCTCTCTCTCAGACCTCACTCTCTCTCTCAGACCTCACTCTCTCTCTCTCAGACCTCACTCTCTCTCTCAGACCTCACTCTCTCTCTCTGACCTCACTCTCTCTCTCTCTGACCTCACTCTCTCTCTCTGACCTCACTCTCACTCTCTCTCTCTGACCTCTCTCTCTCTCTCTCTCTGACCTCACTCTCTCTCTCTGACCTCACTCTCACAGACAGACACTCTCTCTCTCACAGACAGACACACTCTCTCACAGACAGACTCTCACACAGACAGACACACTCTCACAGACACTCTCTCTCAGACAGACACTCTCTCTCTGACAGACACTCTCTCTCTGACAGACACTCTCTCTCTGACAGACACTCTCTCTCTGACAGACACTCTCTCTCTCTGACAGACACTCTCTCTGACAGACACTCTCTCTCTCTCTGACACACTCTCTCTCTCTGACACACTCTCTCTCTCTCAGACAGACTCTCTCTCTCAGACAGACACTCTCTCTCAGACAGACACTCTCTCTCTCAGACAGACACTCTCTCTCAGACAGACACTTTCTCTCTCAAACAGACACTCTCTCTCTCAGACAGACACTCTCTCTCTGACAGACACTCTCTCTCTCTGACAGACACACTCTCTCTCTCTCTCTCTCTCTCTCTCAGACACTCTCTCTCTCGCAGACAGACACTCTCTCTCTCTCGCAGACAGACACTCTATCTCTGACAGACACTCTCTCTCTCTCTGACAGGCACTCTCTCTCTCTGACAGACACTCTCTCGCAGACAGACACACTCTCTCTCGCAGACAGACACTCTCTCTCTCGCAGACAGACACTCTCTCTCTCTCGCAGACAGACACTCTCTCTCTCGCAGACAGACACTCTCTCTCTCGCAGACAGACTCTCTCTCTCGCAGACAGACTCTCTCTCTCTCTGACAGACACTCTCTCTCTCTGACAGACACTCTCTCTCTCTGACAGACTCTCTCTCTCTCGCAGACAGACCCACTCTCTCTCGCAGACAGACTCTCTCTCTCGCAGACAGACACTCTCTCTCTCTCGCAGACAGACACTCTCTCTCTCTCGCAGACAGACACTCTCTCTCTCTCGCAGACAGACACTCTCTCCCTCTCGCAAACAGACACTTTCTCTCTCTCGCAGACAGACACTCTCTCTCTCTCGCAGACAGACTCTCTCTCGCAGACAGACACTCTCTCTCGCAGACAGACACCCTCTCTCGCAGACAGACTCTCTCTCTCTCGCAGACAGACACACTCTCTCTCTCTCGCAGACAGACACCCTCTCTCTCAGACAGAGGGGAGTGGAGGAGGGGGGAGGAAAGGCAGGAAATCCGTGCAGGCAGCTCCCTGCACACACACACACACACACACACACACACACACACACACACACACACACACACACACACACACACACACACACACACACACACACACACACACACACACAAATAAATACACACACACACAAATAAATACACACACACACAAATAAATACACACACACACACACAAATAAATACACACACACACACAAATAAATACACACACACACACAAATAAATAGACACACACACAAATAAACACACACACACACAAATAAATACACACACACACACACACAAATAAATACACACACACACACACACAAATAAATACACACACACACACAAATAAATACACACACACAAATAAATACACACACACACACACAAATAAATACACACACACACACACACAAATACACACACACACACACAAATACACACACACAAATAAATAAATATACACACACACACAAATAAATAAATACACACACACACACAAATAAACACACACACACACACACACACACAAATAAATACACACACATACACACAAATAAATACACACACACACACAAATAAATACACACACACACAAATAAATACACACACAAATAAATACACACACACAAATAAACACACACATACACACACATAAATATACACACAGATACACACATTCAAGAGCAGTGGAGAGCAGAGGCAGCAACGGATGTGAGGGGGGGGGGTTTGGGGAAGGAGATCCGTGCAGGCAGCTCCCTGCACACAGTCACTGGGCAGGCAAATGTACAACTCTCCCTCTCCCTTCTCCTATCACCCCCCTACCTTCTCCTATCACCCGGGGCAGAAGGGGACAGGACACCGCGCAGACAGAGGAGCAGGAAGGCAGATACCCACACTCACCATGTGCTCTGCACAAAGCCCCGCCCCCGGCTTCCTCTCTGCCTACAGCCAATCCCCTGCGGCCCGGCCGGCATGAAGCAGTGATGGTGGGGAGTGATGATCGGAGGGATGGTGGGGAGTGATGATCGGAGGGATGGTGGGGAGTGATGATCGGAGGGATGGTGGGGAGTGATGATCGGAGTTATGGTGGGGAGTGATGATCGGAGGGATGGTGGGGAGGGGTGATCGGAGGGATGGTGGGGAGTGATGATCGGAGGGATGGTGGGGAGTGATGATCGGAGTTATGGTGGGGAGTGATGATCGGAGGGATGGTGGGGAGGGGTGATCGGAGGGATGGTGGGGAGGGATGATCGGAGGGATGGTGGGGAGTGATGATCGGAGGGATGGTGGGGAGGATAATTGCGGCGCCCCTCTAGGCAAGCTGCGACGCACCAGGGCGCCGGGCGCACAGATTGGGAACCGCTGCATTAGACGACTGTGGCAGCCATCTTGCAACGTTCAGGAAGAACTCTGGCAACACAATCAGGATATTTCCTGGAACTGGGGGTACCGTGACCTAAAAATAACGAGGTTCACTGCTGGAGAACCCCCCTTCCCCCGTCCTCTACCCCCCTCCCCAGCTCGAATTCTATAATAAAATCAGTACACAAAATGGGCAGGACTCTAGTTTGAAGTTACCTACAGTATTATGCATTTAAAATCGCATATCAAAATGCTTTAACATCAAAGCGTCGAGCAGCAATTGAAATATTACCGTGGATGTCACAACTGTGCGTGTTAATTGCCAGCTCAAGATGTGAATAAGCAAAGTGACGACAGACTCGTTCCCTGCATTCTGCAGCAGTGGAACGTTACACTATTCAGCCTGTGTTTCTTCTCACCCGTGTGCGCTGCGGGATTTAAACTATCCCAGTGATGAGAATCAGGCAGTCACCATGCAAAACGTTCTGCGGCAACTAAGGTTAAGATTATAGTAGGCGTGTGACGTAGCGCGTGATGGAGTGTGTGACGGAGCGCGTGACGGAGCGCGTGGCGTGCGTCTGTCATCCAATCCATCTGTGAACTGAGATCGCTCGCGACGGGGAGGCGGGGCGGAGGGGTGGCCACGACGTCACGAGGCTGGTTCGCCCTCATTGGTTGAACCGCTCACGTGACCCGGCCGTCGCGCGACAAAATCACGACTTTCTGTCGGCTCAAAATTGTGCCGCGCGCTCGCTCTTCTTCGCTCACTATGGCCGGCCCTGTAGAGCTGCTGCACTTTGTTTGCTCCCTCGCTCGCACTATAGACGCAGCCTAAGTATAAGAGTTTGGGATACCAGGATCCACCCCACCCCAAAAAAATTGCCTACCTTGGTACTGCGCTAATCTGTATCCCGGGTCTCCTCACAGATTAATCTGCACCACAAGCTGAGATGTCTGCCCACGAGATGAATTGAACCCGAGACAAAACCTCGGTATTTGATTCACGCTCGGGCTCGGATCACGCGGCCTTTACTTCGCTGTGAAGCCGTCCTTGTCTTCCTCTACCATCGTTTCAAGTCAGCATTGGCAGGGTAAGGGAGAGAGGCATGTGAGTGAGAGAGAGAGAGAGAGTCACAGGGATATATATATATGTGTGTGTGTGTATGCATTGGAAATATATTGGTGAGAAGAGAAATAACACCATGTGACCTGGCTGTCTCTACTCCCATATACTAGTCAACCAGGTGGGTTAATCCCGTTAGGTTACCTGTGTGTGTTGGGTAACAGAATTGGATGGCAGATACGGATCACTTAGCCCAGCTTATCTGCCCATTTTCCTATCTTCTGTAAAACCTCACACCCGATTTGACTCTTTCGTATTTGGGATAGCCTTATATCCCAAGCACGTTTGGATTCCCTTACTGTATTAGCCCCAACCACCTCTGTTGGGCGGCTATTCCACGCATCTACCACCCTTTCCTCACATTTCCCCTTAGCTGCCCCCCTCTGATTCACAGAATGGCCTCTTAATCTAGCACTCGTCTTTCTTTGGAATCTGCTTCCCTCCTGTAATGTGTTGAATCCCTTCTATCCCCTAAGATGTACATAATAAGGCCCTGTAGTCTTTCCTGATAAATCTTATGCTGTAGATTAGGGGTGCGCAAACTGTTGGGCGCAAGATTCTCTGGGGGGACGCGGCGGTTATAGAGGCCCCATGCTCTTCCCAATGGCTTTTAAATTAAAGGCTGAGGGAGCGGCGTAAGTCTCTGTAACTTCACTTACCTTGGCTCAGGTGGCTTCTGGTGATGCGTCGCCATGGCAACGTGGCGCTAAATGACGCAGTGGGGTCACGTGACACCGCGTTGCCTTGGTAACGTGACTTCAGAGCACTGGAGCAAAGGTAAGGAGGGGGCGGGGTGCGAGGAGGGCGGGAGAGCCGGCAGGGGGGTGCAGGGGGAAAAGATTGCGCACCCCTGCTGTAGATCATGCACCATCACCAATTTATTGACGTTCTTCCAGAGATATGGTCACCAGAATTCAGCACAGCACATACTCTATGTGAGGTCTCGATAATGATCTACCGTATAAAGGGGCATCACCACTCCTCTCTTTCTGCTGCATGGTCCCTATACAACCTCACATCCCACTGGTTTTCCACATCGCTTTGTTACATTGCCCGACTACTATTAAGCCTGCTGCAATAATGGCTCCCTGGTCTCTCTCCTCTATAGTAGTAGACATTATACATTAATCCTGTATTCTGCCTATGGATGTTTGTGACACAAGTGATTCACTTTGCACTTCTTGCCACACTCTTGCGAATTCCTCCAAACTACCTAAATCGTTAGTAATCGTGTTTATCCCCCATGGAGTGTCAGAACCTGTTGTAGATCTTTGGATTATCTGCAAGAAGGCATACTTTCCTTTCCACAACATTTGTAATGTCACAGATAAATATATTAAAGAGCACTGGTCCCAGTACAGATCCCTGAGGCACTCCACTGGTTACCTTCCCCTCTTCTGAATGTATTTCCCTTACCACAACTCTTTGTCACCTACACTTTAACCAATGTCCATTCCACCACCTTCAAGTTCAATCCCATGCGTTATAGAAGAGTTTGGGTTCCACCCACTCAACCAGGGTAGTACCTGGGGGTAACGTTGGGTAACGTTGGGTAATAGCAGCTAAGAAAGAGAAGTGTTTCTCCCCACAGAGAGAGAGAAACTGGAATACCCAACCGCATGCACTCTCTGGGTACCTACAGTATTAAGTAAGTAGATACTTTAAGTAGGAGTAATTAACCAGACTCGCATAGCGATAACACCTCATTGTGTATTGATGTGGGCGATTTAATAATAACCCCTACAAAAAACTTTGATATATATTAAATAAAACTATTTTATAAAATATAAAATAAATAATATTAAAATAAATAAAGATTATTTTGTTAACATTTGCTCGTCGGGAGTGCTGCGTCATTACTCCCCCCAACCCCCTCCCTTCTCACTCTCTTCTGTAACCCCCACTCCTATAAAAGTTGAAAAAAAAAACTTTATTAATACAATCAAATAAAATAATGGGGGTGAATAAAATGATCAAACAGTGGTAAAAGTTAAAACCACAAAGAAGTAGAAATTTCGTTTATAGCACTAGAGGGAACTACTGTATGGCTGATACTTATTAGGGTTCTCTGAGTAGATATAACTTAGTAGGGGTTGTCTGTATATTGCCTAGCTTTGAGTGATGCCTGTAAGTGAGTGGGAACTGGGGAGTTCTAACATAAGCACGGCCTAGTAAGTTGGGTCTATAGGTATTACTGACCCACTTATTACTAAAGTCTGAACATCAGGGCCGCCAACAGAAATCATGGGGCCCAGGACAAATGAAAGGAGCAGCCCCTCCCCCCCCCATAGCGCGCCTACCACGTAAAAAAAATAATTAGCGCGCAACTTTTACTTAATCCCCCAATACATATAAAAATACACCCACTCCCCCCAATACATCTACAAATATACCTCACTCCCCCAATACATCTACAAATTTACCCCACTCCCCCCAATACATCTAAAAATATACCTCACTCCCCCCAATACATCTACAAATATACCCCACTCCCCCCAATACATCTACAAATATACCCCACTCCCCCCAATACATCTACAAATATACCCCACTCCCCCACAATACATATAAAAATACACCCCACTCCCCCCAATACATCTACAAATATACCCCACTTCCCCCAATACATCTACAAATATACCCCACTCCCCCCAATACATCTACAAATATACCCCACTCCCCCCAATACATCTCCCAATATACCCCACTCCCCCCTAATACATCTACAAATATACCCCACTCCCCACAATACATCTACACATATACCCCACTCCCCCACAATACATCTACAAATATACCCCACTCCCCCCAATACATCTACAAATATACCCCACTCCCCCCAATACATCTACAAATATACCCCACTCCCCCACAATACATATAAAAATACACCCCACTCCCCCCAATACATCTACAAATATACCCCACTTCCCCCAATACATCTACAAATATACCCCACTCCCCCCAATACATCTACAAATATACCCCACTCCCCCAATACATCTCCCAATATACCCCACTCCCCCCTAATACATCTACAAATATACCCCACTCCCCACAATACATCTACACATATACCCCACTCCCCCACAATACATCTACAAATATACCCCACTCCCCCCCTATACATCTACAAATATACCCCACTCCCCCCCCGATACATCTACAAATATACCACACTCCCCCCCAATATATCTACAAATATACCTCATACCCCCCAATACATCTACAAATATACCCCACTCCCACCCAATACATCTACAAATATACCCCACTCACACCAATACATCTACAAATATACCCCACTCCCCCCCAATACATCTACAAATATACCTCATTCCCCCAATACGTCTACAAATATACCCCACTCCCTCCAATACATCTAAAAAATACCCCAACCCCCGCATAACATATATAAAATACCCCAACACCCCAATACATATATAAAATACCCCAACCCCCCAATACATATGGCCAGAAAATCCGTTACACATATATAAAATTCCCCAATCCCCCCAATACATATAAAAATCAGGCTTACCTTGGGATGATCACGGGTCAGGCCGGTGGCTGCAGGCGGGGGGGGCGGTGTTCCGGGGGCTGCAGGGGAGCGGGGCCGGTGTCCTGGTGGCTGGGGGGGGGGTGACGGGGGACTCGGCGGCTGGTTGTGCTGTGGGAGGGGGCAGTGGCTGGCGGGGGCCCGGCGGCAGGTGTGACTGTGGGAGGGGGAGGGAAGGCGGTGGTTGGCGGGACTGCGGGGGGCTGGTGGCTGGCGGTGGGGCCAGGCGACAGGTCACAGCAGTTGCCGCCGGCCCTGCCCCGCTGCAGGTACCTGTTTGCCTCACGCTGGCTGCTCACGTGCACGCCGGGCCTCCCTCTCACGCCGGCGTGCTGGATGCTTAGCCCAGCTGACTTCCGGCGCTGCCGAGAGACCCGGCACTGGGTGCAGCGTTTTTTTTTTTAATTAACTGGCCCAATATATTAACTTAATAGATGTTGTTGGGCATAAACATTACCCAGAGGTACAGAGTACAGAGTACAGAGTACAGAGTACAGAGTACAGAGTACAGAGTACAGAGTACAGAGTACAGAGTACAGAGTACAGAGTACAGAGTACAGAGTACAGAGTACAGAGAGACTCAGCTGTTCCAGGTCACAGTGGTATGCACAGCCACTCCTGCATTTAATATATATATATGTAACGGGTTTTCCCCCCCCAATCGCAGATTATACTGTGGGTGCGGAGGAACATACAATGTTACCATAGGTGTGGTGCATTACCTGTTGGCTCACAGGAGGGCTGAGCTTCTGCCACGGGGAACCTGGGGCAATTATACTAGGGGTACTCACTTACAACGATGCAGCGCCTCCACCTGCGATGGCTCCCACCAGAGGGGGAGTGGTTCCTCGCAGGACAATCACTAATAATCAATACTCACACACAATGACATAATAACTAATACTATTTACTTAAGAACATGAGATAACACATACTGTATCATGACAATACGAACATAACCGGTGTCCCTCTCTAGAGGAGACACTTACCACTGCGTCGCGCAGGACGCTTTCCCAACACCAGGTGATCCCACCCAGTGTCCCGCACTCTTGCAGAGAAGCAATGGGTGACTGCGCAGTCACAATTACACTAAGGGCCCGTTGGTGCACTTATGAATGTATGATAATGGAAACAAAAGAAAACAGCGCACAACGCCAAATAGTGAAGCAAATTCAACAATATATTATATAATTAAAAAGGGGGTAATATATCTGCGTACATGAAAAAAGTTGGTAAAAGGCATGTAGTGTGTATCACACTGTTTACCACTCGGCTGTTAGCTGTAGATTCAGGTGTTTGCTTCCCTCTGCTGCTGCAGCTCAGTTGATTCTGGGGCAGGACGTCAGTCTTTTCACTCCCAAGGGGATTTCCCTTCATGCAGCCAGGTTCAGCAGCTGGTACTGGGGCTCGGTGAAATCGCTCCTGCTTCCTGGCCGATATGAAGCTGCTCCTGTACCTCGGCAGGTGTATCCTCTGCACAGAGGTTAAAACGCAGCTTGCTGGGGTGCCCTCAGCGTGCCACGATGCCGCTCCATCGCGGGACGCTGTGTAATGGCGTCACTGTCTACACAGCAGTGGTGGATTCAATAGGGAAGAAGTAGTTAATTCTACGAAACTAGTTGGATGTAACATTCTATTGCCTTATATCTGCTTACATTGGCCTTTGTCTATGTATTGGCCTGTCCTGTTTTTATTTCATCCTGTGTGCTGTTTTGGACACTTGTGAGAGACTTTGTAAGACTGTTCAAACTTCCCTATTGAATCCACCACTGCTGCATCGTGGCACTCTGAGGGCACCCCAGCAAGCTGTGTTTTAACCTCTGTGCAGAGGATACACCTGCCGAGGTACAGGAGCAGCTTCATATCGGCCAGGAAGCAGGAGCGATTTCACCGAGCCCCAGTACCAGCTGCTGAACCTGGCTGCATGAAGGGAATTCCCCTTGGGAGTGAAAAGACTGACGCCCTGCCCCAGAATCACCTGAGCTGCAGCAGCAGAGGGAAGCAAGCACCTGAATCTACAGCTAACAGCTGCCGAGTGGTAAACAGTGTGATACACACTACATGCCTTTTACCAACTTTTTTCATGTACGCAGATATATTACCCCCTTTTTAATTCTATAATATATTGTTGAATTTGCTTCACTATTTGGCGTTGTGCGCTGTTTTCTTTTGTTTCCATTCTCTTAGTGTGTGTGGGGTGCTGAGCCACCCCTGCGTTTACAGCTGCAGACGCCATTATCCCCAACACGGTTATGTGGCACTTATTATTTAATGTATAATTATCTCACTGTGGGAGTTGTGGTTTAATTTTTTATAAATTTTTTATCACTAATTGGTTGGTATAGTCACTGCACTGTATATATATATACATTTAAACTTTATAGGTAGTTGGGTAGTAGCGCACAGTTTTGTTTTTTTTGTTTTTATGAATGTATGATACCTGCCGAGCACTCCGGTGCTCGGGTCAGCAACACTTCACAAAGGGTCAGACGTGCGATGAATCCGTCTGATCCCAACCTTGAATTATTCTCTGTGGCCCTGACGTGGGCCCGAACTCCTTAACTGGAACCGCAGCGTCCGCTGAGTCCCTACCTAACACTATAACAACGTGACACACACTGTACTATAGGCCGTCCCTACAGCACAGCATCCTTAGGTGGCTTAAGGAAAACTCCTAGGGCCTGCGGGGTGCCTATCCTATGCAGGTAGGTCCCTGCACCCACCCTACTCGTAACACGGGCCCTGGGCTATGGCTCCCCGGATTGATTACCGCTATGAACCCCCCAGTTGCCTCATACTACGCGCAACGCGGACCTGGGCTATCGCTCCCCGGACTGGTTACCGCTATGAACCCCCCAGTTGTCTAACGTCGCTTACCTCACCTAATTCCTGCAGCAACGCTCTGCAGACTAACACTCAGCCCACTTGTCCCTTACTATTCCCCAGCTCTAACTACAGCAAGTGACAGGGGTCCCTAACCTGAGACTATCCCTGGCAACACTCACTAACCTGGAGGGGAATCAGGGCTAACTTGGACCTTAGGGCCGCTGGCCTAGTGCAGGGAGTCCCTGACTCCTGCACCCTACCTCCTTCCCATGGCTGCTCCTCACTCTACTCCTAACGTGAGCTCAGCGCGCGAATTGTATCCACTTGCCCGCCTGGAGATCCTGAGCCCTATTGACTCCCTGGCATCACGTGGGGCGCGCAGAGGCTCCTGGGATCTGTAGTCCCTGCCTAGAGCCTTCCCTAACAGGCTAGGGCTTCGCGGGCTTTTGCTACGCTCTTCTGCGCATGCGCGAGCTCCCTGGAATCCTCCCAGCGCTCCTAGCCCTTGCGCATGCGCAACGCACCTCTCGCTGGCGGCACCCTGCTCTGTGAGCTGCCGGGACCGTGGTAACGCGATCGCGGCCTTAGCGATGGCGCGATCGCGGCCTTAGCGATGGCCCGATCGCGTCCCCGGCAGCCGGCTACCGGCTACCGCGTCCCCGGCAACCGCGCTACTCCTTGCTCTGGCCCTACACTCGCGCGATGCCTACCTGACGCGCGGGGCTTCCTTGCGCATGCGCCATCAATGCGCATGCGCGAGTAGCGGCAATGGCGGCCCCCGCTTACCGGGTGTGCTGCCGGAGCTCCAGGGACTCCGAGCGCTCCCTGCACCGGCCCCCACCCTCGCGCAGTGCTGGCGGGTCCTCCACTGCCTTCGGCGACACCCGCAACTGCCCGGCACCTGGGAAGGGGGGTCTCCGGAGCAAGGAGGGTACCTGGGCTATATATAATATTTTGCAAGATGTGTAGTGAAATGAACAGCGAACTTAATAGGATTGGACTGGCACGTTCCTTGTGCACCACGGAAGGGATTTCGGGTGAGAGTACCGGCGGAGCAGAGGTCATACTCTGCCACGACATTCCTCTGCGCCGAGAGGACACTGTTATTTCACCGCTTGTTATCACCTTGCTTGTCGTAAGTAGGGTTTTGATTTTACCATCTCCGGATGACCAGCTGACCATTACAGCTCCAATGCTGTCTTTTATGACAGAGTTCATTTTATAATAAATTTTATTTTTAGTTTGTTCACTAGGAGTCTTATTGTTCTATGTTATATAGTGGTAGACTGAGTTACCCAGCAGTTGTACGCTATGATCTGTGTTTGTTTTCTCTTTTCTCGTTTCATGGCCTGTCAAGCACTCGTGCAGATTCTCTGAGGATCACAGGACTTACCATTTGAACATTTGGCGCCAAGTAACACAACCACACCAGGAATCATAAACATTTAAAGTACCCTAGAAAGTACCTAAAGTCCTGAGATCCATAATTAGGAAAACATGTAGCAGGCAAGTTACTCACTTATGAAGCTATCACAGAAAATTATGAAGCTGCAGCATCCATGTAATCCTGAAGTGGGGGTCCTCACGTGCGCATCCGTCCGGTGAGTCAATGTAACAAAAAGGAGGAGAGGAGGCAGAGCCCTACAGCAGGTATCCAACAAATAAATGCTCAGGAGAGTGTGTGTCCCATAAAAAATAGTTATTTAATGGTCATGTAGAAAAAAGAGGGCCTGCAAGCTTTCTGGTCATTTATTTGTTGGATACCTGCTGTAGTGCTCTGCATCCTCTCCTCCTTTTTGGAGTTATTGCCAGACTTTTTCCGGAGACTCGTGCAGGTATTTATGAGGCAGTCAGGAGATTTTCCATATAGTTGCCCTAATGCTCAGCTGGTGATCTCAGAACTATAACAAACTAATAAAGCTGCAAGAGGCTGGGGTGGCACCTAATGTTTCCCATCGGGGTGCTTGTAAAGCACTCGGGAGTGATGGTAATAGCTCCCCTGCTCATCTAGGCAAACATGGTAATAGAATGGAGACGCCTTCAATCTGACATCACTGTGTTTGAACTGCAGCTTTGCTACGGCCGTAGGATTGGTACTAAGTATTAGCCCACTTTATTCTAGTATGTAGTTATGTATAAATGTAAAGAACAAGTGGTAACCACTGTATCAATAAACCCTCAGTAAACATCAGTTTGCGGTTAGGCTTAGACAGATGGAAGTACAGAGGGTTAGGGCCATTGCCAAACGCGTCCCGACATCCACAATACTGTTTGTGAAGCGGTCGGAAGCGTTGGCGATTCCCCTGCAGCTCAGCTGTTAACCTCTGCTATAACGCTTGATAATGGTATATTTAGCGATCACATAATCCGCTATGTGAGCGGACACTCGGAGAGTACCTGTACAGTATTATCACCTAGATAGGAGTATGAGGAGCAAGACTTGTAGTTAGACCCTTTTATCACTCGTTTAGGTGCTTAACTAGCATCCAGGAGCGTTATTAACAAACTCCCTGCTCTGCTTGGCAACCCTACAATTGATTAAGGACGCCTGCGATCTGACGTCACTACTTTCCCTAGCGTTGCAACTTGTGTATCAGTATTTTATATGGGACAGTGTGAAAGGCCTCAAATCTAGGTACGCTATTGTAACCGCCCTGCCTGGCTTCTAGGGAGATTACATCGGTGATATGTATGTGGCTACTCGGCATGGGTTTACCTTGACTCAGGGGCTGGATTTAGGTGGCTGTGCGATAAGGTTGTAGAATAATGGGCTTCTTTAGTACAACTGCCATTTATTTGTGTCCCCAAACCAAAGGGACCGCTCATACACATTTTGACAACGTTGTACTGTATTTTATAACAGACAAACATGGATACGTTTTTCCATCAGTGCCCACTCAACGCTCAAATAAAGGTACTTTGACTTAGTTGCTCTGAGTAGGGAGCCAGCCAATTACTCTGGGCCCCTATGGGAATCCTGGGGGGTCTTTTCTTACTTGACCCAATAACTTTGGCCTATTTGGTAACTGCCACTTCCATACAGACTGATGAAAAATATTACCGCCGATCCGCGGTTAGAGCTGATCCGCCGGCACCCTGAAGCTCTCTTTCCTGAGGCCCTCTGTGCCATACCATATTCCTTTTCCTTACTATTCCGGACTCCATTCCTTCTTTAGGGGATCCTAACTTAAAGGTTACTCTCCCTATCTACAACATAATAAACAGGCGGGGCCTGGTCTATGCTATTACTTTATAATCATACTTATTCATTCTCCCGAGGCTCCTCTCCACTTGACCTCAAGGAACCTAACTTTCTACAATAGTCCCTCCTTCTTAAATTCCGCTGCGTGATGTCGGGATCCCCATAGCAACCCAGGGTGGGGCTCTGCATACGACAGTCGTGTTAGTAACCCTTTAGAAGGGAGGTTACAATTCATCTTACCTAGTTTTTTTTATATAGTATACTAGGCTGGCATAGCGATACCACCATCTGAATTGTCTCTACTCGGCACCACTATAGCAGTCAATACATTCTGGTTGAGCTAACACTGTTGGGTTACCTGTGTGTGTTAGGTATATAGTTAATAGGTTGCCATAGAGATACTACCATCTGACCTGTGTCTTCTGTGTACCACTATAAGGTCTATTCTTCATTTGTACTTACAGGGCTTTAGAAACCTCACAGGTCTATTGTTCAGGTGTATTAGTATTCATCTAAGAAGAGCTCTCATGTTGATCCATTAAAAGTCATCCAAACCGATGCAGGTTATTAATGGTTTTTTATGTTATAAATGGTTTAGATTCTTCTATTTTTCCATTGTACAGCTTCTCCCGGAGTGCGCAAACTCATTGCTTAAGTGGCCGACATTTACAGAATTCTTATTCTTCATGCTTTCCGATCTCTTATTTCCGAGGCTTATTCCTTATTTCGTGCCAGCAACTGTCCCCCTCCTCCCCATGTAACAATGCTCATGGCCAGGGGTATAATATTTATTCTTTTGTGCAAACTTTATTTTCTGGCTGCTTCTCTGCAGAAATTACTTTTTTTCCCCAGTCTGGATGTAGAAAAGGAATAATATGAATTGTGCATACAGTAAAGCAGGGGTGCGCAAACTATTCGCCTCCCTTGCCTCATCCCCTGTTGCTCGCGCCCCCCCCTCCCCCTACCATGCTTCCCGGTGTGCGGAGGTCATGTGACGTCATGCCATGACCCCGTGTCATGCCATGACCCTCTTCAACCGCCTGCGCCCCCCCAGACAAATCTCTCACCCCTCTGGGGGGCGCACCTCCCATTTTGCGCACCGCTGCAGTAAAGGAGCTGTGGAGGAAAAATATAAAGTATCACAAACTGAAGCATTACTCCAAAACTGCTGCAAACTGTGTCATTTTAACTCTGACACCGTCTCAATGTAGCAAGTTGCGCTGCTTCATTTTATTCTCTGAATTGCTCCGTTTACGCTATGAGCTTTTTGGGCAGTGGATATACAGTAGGAGGGAGAGAGAATCGGTGCAATATAATGAGATGCATCAAACGTTGCGACAATAACTGGGCAGTTTTCCTGCGTTAAAGGGAAAAACCCGCCAGAGATCTGCACCAAACGTAAGATAATTTTATTTATTTTGAAATTCTCATACGTATCCTGTTAATGCACCTTTTGTATATTCTACTCCATTACATTAGCTGAGCAAGGAGTCTGCTCCTTCCAAATGTACGATGCAAGATTAGAACGATTTGTACCAGACCCAAAATAAGTTATGGGGCGTGAAAAAGTGACCCAGACCCTCCACCGTGCAATGTACAGCAAATAAATATACCACATGTGAGCACATTCGCATGTGTCAGACAGGTCTGCAACCGTGCCCTTCCCCATTATCTCTTCACATACAATGCATCTACTGCAGCCAGGGATTCTGGGTAATAACATACAAATGAGCGCTCAGTGTCACCTTTTCCTTCTTATTCATTTTAACATGGACCTCTATAAGCTTATGCCTGCCGCATTACACAGCTTTTCAGCACAGCCTGGGTTAAAGAAGTGCACAGCCTGTAACCCTACCCACAGACAGCTGTTTAAACCTTTTAGGTCTCATCACTGGGAGCAGGGCCGGGGTGATGCCTGTGCCGTCGCACTGAGCCCCGCGGTTACAGACGCCCTGTGCTGTCCGCCACAACAATTAAACTGATTCCCAGGGGGAGAGCGTGTGGCCCCTGAGACCATCTTCCCTACTCCAGCGGCATCTCCCCCCATCATTATGACTCGCCGTCGTGTTGCCATGACAACGTCAAATGATGTGCCGGAGCCAAAATGACAGGACTATACAGGGGGAGATGTTGGGAGGAGTTGCCACCAGATGCCTCTGGTGATGGTAAGAGACGAGGCCGCCCCACAAACATGCCAGCCGTGAGGTAAAGATTTATACATATGTCACTGGCGCAAATATATGCAGATGTAAATATTTGCTCGGTGTTTAGGAGCAAAATGCACCATTTCGGTAGATATGCCTTTTGTGTTTTAGCTGCCCACCTAAAGAAGAAAGGTACAGAAGACTAGCTAACTGCTTTAACTATTGTTTCAGAGGGCGTGTAATGCTTCTGCCCTCGTCTTTCCACGTTTATACACTCCACCAGCAGGTGGCAGTGGTGCTAGCAATTTAAGGAAGCAGCATTCAGGAATGCTAGGGAAAATTCAGATCAGTAATGCCTCGTCTAATAAACAGATCAAGTCCTATAACCTTTAAATGAGCAATCCAAGCAGGTTTTTATTTATTTTCTTAATTGATTAATTTTCTTATTTTCTTACAGAGGCTTTGTAGCAGGGGGTCTCCAGAGCTGAAACCCATTAATTTGAACTCCAAGGACCCCCTGATTCCCAAGATACAGACCTGCAAAAGGGGTGGCGGTATCTCTGCAAAGTTTAAAAGGTTTGGGAACCACTGACCTAGAGATTGTTTGGGAACATTAGACAGATCAGAAAATATAGTGCCTCACCTTGGCTACATGTAGCATTTATTTAAATCCAATAGATGGTGTACTTGAATAAAACAAGAAACAAAGAAGTCCAGAGGAACATCCAATGTGACAAAAATACAAAGTGAAATACCTACAGTATATATTTCTTGAAAAAAAGGGTCATTTAGTTAACCCTTTTGGCCAAAGCGTATAAACCTGCGAGCCACTTTCAAGGCATGACCATAATATCGCAGGTCCTAACACTAACTGATTAAAATCCTTATTTACCTCTATAATTAGGGGAAGGATGGTCCTGGCATTGAACCTGTCGCAACCAGCTGCATGAAAGGAAAACCTGCTTACTTGGACAGTGTGGAGGGGCGAGCTTTGTGTGAAGTGGTTTTCTGGTAAAGTATTTTCAGTGCTGCGGAGTGTCTCTATGGCGGGATCTCCCATGAGCTGTTAATGATCCAGAGAAAGATATACATACTCGTTTCAGGGTCTTTTAGACCAGGGGTGCGCAAACTGGGGTGTCAAATTTTCTGGGGGGGGTGGGGGTGGGGCAGCGCTTACAGAGGCCCCGCGCTCTTCCCCACAACATTTAAATTAAATGCCGGGGGAGCGCGTGAGGCCTCTGTAAGTCCCTTACCTTGTCTCCGGCGGCTTCTGGCGTCGCCATGGCCACGCGGCCTCATTTACGACATCACATGACAATATGATGTTGTGACATCAGAAAACGCAGGAGAAAAGCTAAGGAGGTGGGGGCGCAGACAAAAAAATGTGCGCACCCCTGCTTTAGACCATTTGTGCGGATAGGTAGATATAGATCTCTCTCTCTCTCTCTGTGTGTACTGTATATACGGTGGAGGTTTTTTGTCGCCTTTTTCACCCACCATAACTTATATAAAGTACGGTAAACCTACATAGCCTTGAAAATTGCAAAGCCAGTATAACCAGCCTCACACTGGTGAGACCAAAAGGTCGAAACATGTCTGTGGGTGGTTTTACTGGCTTTGCATCTAATCCCATGCTGTGCCTAAAAGCTGTGTGAACAGCGAGCATTATCTTATATAGGGTTCCATGTAAAAATGGATTTAAGGCAAAAGGTGACACTGTGTGCTCATTTATGTCATTTCCCAGAATCCTTTGCCGCAGTGGAAGCACTGTATGCTACTGTAGGTGATGATGGTGAGATGCAGGCTTGTAAACACGTCCAAGACATGTTAATGTGCTCACAAGTGATATTTTTATTTGATATATATATATACATATATATATTGTGATATGAAAATTTAGACAGCGCCTGTGTCAGTGACCACCCGAATTGCAGTACCACTAAAGCCAGATGACCAAGATACAACTCTACTCAGCACAGATGCCTGTAACCAATATATACCATACAATATAAAATAATGGTGATGACTACAAAGGTGGATATTATGACAGGTGAGTGTAATATAACACAATAATTAGAATAAATGCTACTAATAAAAACAATAATCTAAAAAAATATATATAATAACATCTAAAAAATGAAAACATGTCTAAGTTCAAAAAATGACCAAATATGACAATGAACAAAATAAAATAGATTAAAAGTCCAATGTATGTAGCCCAAAAATGGGTAACCTTATAGGAAATATATGGTCCGGGCAGCTTCTTCCTTGGGGTCAACAACCTCCCCGCAGATACCTATTAGAAAAAAAAAAAGAGGAAAAGCGCCCGATCCATGCGTAAAATCCAATAAACAAGGTTTAGTATCACGAACAAAGACAAATGCGCACTCACACTTTGCCAATGAATTTATTTATTTTTAATTTTATCCATTATAAACATACAATTACTAAGATATTGTGTATTTATCATTATATTCATATTAGAATAGATTCTTTTTTCTCGACCTCTGCATAGTTGCACAATTAGAAAGTTTTATAGATAGATATGTTTGAATGTGTTCATATGTATACATATGTGTATTAATATATATGTGTATATGTAACATGAATATACACACCTTGTGGATATACCACATTTACATTGATTATCATTAGATTGATTGTTATATGATTGTATTTGCTTTAGATTTTTGGGTATTTATATTCTTACTATTATAATTAGTATGTCATCCATTGTTTACTCTCTGCTTTTTTTAGATTAATTTATGTTATGGTTTTCCTTATTTTTCATTTTTTTCTCATTATTTGGAAACATATATGTTGCCATTATATTTGAATATTATCTGTTTAGATCATTTAGCACAGATGACCTGAATTAACCATAATGCTTGCATTTATTCAATTGGACTGAGGCTTTAGAAATAGTAAGCCATTACAAGTGCAGTCCATCCCCTGATCAAATCCGCTGAGCCGGAAGAAACGCGTAGGGTCACGTGGTTATTGTACTGCTGCGGCCAAGTTTATTCGAGCATTTGCCCGTTCTTGGCCCCAGCAGTAGCCTGGCGCGCGCCCGAGTGTGCCGGGCGCGCGCCGAAGCAGCGGAAGAGCGCCCTCCGATCGGGGCGCTCTCCCTACCGCTGCCGGGTCCGCCGGGTCCCCCGGAACCCCCTGCCGCCGTCCCGCAGATCGCGGGACACCAGGGCTCCCTCGGGGAGCCCTGTACGCGCGTGCAGGGGGCGCAGGCTCCCGAAGACGCGTGACCGCGCGTCTATGACGCGTGACCGCGCGTCTATGACGCGCGGCACTCCGAAGGGGCGGCCACTAGCAAGCCGGGAAATCTCCCGGCTTGCGGTACCGACCACACTGCAATAAAGTGTGTCGGTAGTGTACTACGGTGGTGGAGCAGTTCAGACGCCAGGAGCCTGACTGCAGAGAGGAAGTTTCCCAAGACTCTCTCAAGACCATCCGTGCTGAATGGGAACTACAGGCTGCTCATTCGGGTTGCCGGAGAGACACTGAGACGGTGACACCAACAGCAGTGAAGCCTCAATATACACAGCAAGACGGAACAAATTGATTGCGGTCTGATACACGCTGGCGCATGGGCTTGTCCCATACAACGCTTTCAATTCATTGGCAAAGTGTGAGTGCGCATTTGTCTTTGTTGGTGATATTAAACCTTGTTTATTGGATTTTACACATGGATCGGGCGCTTTTCCTCTTTTTTCTTTTCTAATATATATATATATATATATATACACACACACACACACACACACATATATATACACATACACACACATATATATATATACACACACATCTATCTATCTATCTATCTATCTATCTATCTATCTATCTATCTATCTCTGTATCTATCTATCTATCTATCTATCTATCTGTCTGTCTGTCTGTCTGTCTGTCTGTCTGTCTGTCTGTCTGTCTGTCTGTCTGTCTGTCTGTCTGTCTGTCTGTCTGTCTGTCTGTCTGTCTCTGTATCTAGCTATCTATCTCTGTATCTATCCATCTATCCATCTATCCATCTATCCATCTATCCATCTATCCATCTATCCATCTATCCATCTATCCATCTATCCATCTATCCATCTATCCATCTATCCATCTATCCACACATACACACATACACACATACACACATACACACATACACACATACACACATACACACATACACACATACACACATACACACATACGGTTTAAAGAAGGGGTGTGCAATTTTTTGTGTATGTGTATATATATCTTAATATATAAAATCGAAAGGTTGGTACTAGCTGCGGTGAATCTGATTGGTCCTCAGCCTCTGGCCAATCAGATTGGTGGCTCTATGACGTCACCCGGCTCTATGACGTCACCCACCTCTCTCCCTCTCTCTCTCCCTCCCCCCCACCGGCTCCCGGACGGCTCCCGGAGGGGAAGTGCGGCCCTCCTGCCCCAGCCGCCAACGCTCACTTCCCTCCCTCCCCGACGGGGGAACAGGCAGTGGGCAGGCAGCCTCCGGAAGGACCCCCTTCCTCCTGCAGATGCCCCCGATAAGATGGCGGCGCACAGCGGACAGGCGGGGGGTGGTATTCAGTCAGGAGAGGGGGGGGGAGTTAGTCAGGAGAGGAGGGGGGAGAGGGAGTCAGGAGAGAGGGGGGGAGAGGAAGTCAGGAGAGAGGAGGGGGAGAGGGAGTCAGGAGAGAGAGGGGGGAGGGAGTCAGGAGAGAAGGGGGGGAAGCCTGAACAGCTGTGAAGAGGGGGGGAAGGGAGTTGAGAGGGAGGATGGGGGAGGCAGAACATTACATCACGGGCAACGCCGGGTATATCAGCTAGTATATATATATATATATATATATATATATAACGCCGGGTATATCAGCTAGTATATATATATATATATATATATATATATATATATATATATACTAGCTGATATACCCGGCGTTGCCCGTGATGTAATGTTCTGCCTCCCCCATCCTCCCTCTCAACTCCCTTCCCCCCCTCTATATATATATATATCAAATAAAAATATCACTTGTGAGCACATTCACATGTCTTAGACGGGTCTGCAACCCTACATCTCACCATCATCACCTACAGTAGCATACAGTGCTCCCAGTGTGGCAAGAGATTCTGGGAAATTACATAAATGAGCACACAGTGTCACCTTTTGCCTGAAATCCATTTTTACATGGAACCCTATTTAAGCTAATGCTCACTGTTCACACAGCTTTTAAGCACAGCCTGGGATTAGATGCAAAGACAGTAAAACCACCCCCACAGACAGCTGTTTCAACCTTTTTGGTCTCATCAGTATGAGGCTGGTTGTACTGGCTTTGTACAGTGTGAGACTGGTTGTTCCTAGATCTATAGATAGATAGAATCTAAAGGTCCCTTTTCCCTGAAACAAGTGCATATATTGTTCTCTGGCAAATACGTGAAGCATTGCACTGTGTCCACTACCTCTAAATGAGGGACCTCAAGTCACTGATCTAACTATGGACACTTGCAATCACTTTTATTGGACGATCATCAAAGTAATTCTTAGATGTTGTAGTGAATGTGATTTTGTGATGTCTTCACATGCAGCCTGCTACACACATTACATCCATTACTAAGGTTCTGAACGTCCTCCGACATATGTTTGGGAACTGATTAACTGCCCGCCCTCTGAAGGTGCAGCCGCAGATGTCGCTTCATTTAAAGGCAGAAGCCAAATCACACAGACCCTTCTCCCCCTTCCATGAAACCTCAGCTTAGTTCTTGAAGCACCATTTGCTCCTGTAGATGGATTACTTTCCATAAAAGAACAATTTGCTAAAAGCCGATAAACGGCACGAAGATTATGGGAGTCGCAGAAAGCCCCTTTCCAATCTACATGGAGAAAATGCTACTACGTTTCTGCTCAAAGGTCACATCACCTTCCAACCTCAATCAAGACATCGTCGTCGTATCCTTTTGTTGTCACCTGAGACATTTTAAAGAACATTGGCTTTGGACCATAGATTTATGAGGACATATAAGCAGCATCCCTGCAGAATATCAAGTTTCCGTCTGACCGGTGGTGTGTACAAAGGAAAGTTGATTGCTCCTTCCACTTTCTCCATGGTAGTAGTATTCAGAACATGACAGCTGCTTCCTCTAGAAGCCCTAATCTACTTGGGCAGGGGAGCTGGGCTCCAGTCCTCAAGCCCCCCAACAGGTCAGGTTTTCATGATATCCCAGTGTAGCGCTGTTTCCTCCACCCTATGGGACATGTGGCGGCTACTGAGTGTGCGTGGTGCTTTTACCTGTGGCTCACAGGAAGCCTGAACTTCCGCTGTTGGGAGCCCGGGGTGTTCATGATCCATCTGGTGACAGCGCCTCCACCTGTAAGGGATCCTGACAGCGCTGGATAACCCCTTCACAGGACCCAATGCAATAAGATCACCCACTTGTATTTAATAACAGTTTACTGAACACAGGTACAACTAGATACATCATTAATCCACATACAATATAGGACTCACATGGCCGTAGCCCCACCGTGCCCTCCAACCATAGTGTCCACCCCTGATGGGATTTCCCCAAAGTACTGAGGGGCCCCTGGGCACCCAACCTCCCTGGTGTCCACAAGAGCCAACCCACCCAATATGTGAAACAGCGCTGCCCTAAGTAACTGAAAGTGTTATAGTTGGTGCACGTTGTGAGGTACCTGCCCGGTGTTCCAACACCCGGGTATGGCAAAAAAGCAAAAGGGATCCACTGATTCAGCGACGTCGATGTCAGTGAAGCCTCTGCCTCTGCGTGGGGTGAACTCCGGAAGGAGGGTCTCACCTTTGATAGTCTATTGGTCCTGCCACAGACCACAGTCCACAAATCACTGTGCAGCGTCTTCAAATGGTACTATAAACTATACTGTACTATACAGCTACAGGGGAAATTTACCTAGCTAGGGGTTTCCCTGTAGCAGCCACAATCTGATTAGGTGAGGGGGGGCCTATTTTGGACCTAAAGGGTTAATCTGGCCTAGTCTGGATGCCACTGACACCCAGACCCTACCATACCTTTCTCTGTCCTGGCTCCAACTGTCCGTCCCCCTAACTGTCAGAACCCCAACTGTCAGAATTCTAACTGCCATTCATCTCTCAGCCCTATTGGTTGCCTGGCAGCATGTGGTCTGCAGCCCCTGAGCCTGCTGGGACTTGTAGTTCCCCTGCTGTGCTATACTCCTAATGGCCGACGCTTGCGCTTGCTAATTTGCATCCCCCAGCACTCTCCCCACCTCCGCTGCCTATGGAAAGGTAAGGGGAGAAACAGGAGACCCAGGCTATACCAGCTTCAGTCCTCGTGACTCAATCAGTCCCTGCTTCAGCACAGAAGGCTCAATCAGAGGCTCAGTCTTTGCCTGAGCCTCTGATTGAGCCACCTGTGCTGAAGCTGGGATATCCTGAAAACCTGTCCTGTTGGGGGGGGGGGGGGGGGCTTGAGGACTGAAGTTGAGCACCCCTGTACTAGGGCATTAGTTTTCAACCTGTGTTACATAGAACCCCAGGGTTCAATAGGACTGTGAGGTGAACATGTGGGGGGGGGGGGCATTATACTTTATACTTAGTGAATTCCTATAATTGTATTTACTATATTTTATTTTCAGAAAAACATTATTTACTGGATTTACTTTAAAGACTTACATTAAACGTATGGCATAAGAACATGTATTAATATTCTTTATTACGAGAAAAACAAGTCCGTTTACATTGATAGTATTTAGGAGCACAGAATAGGTAGGCTAGGTTCCTGCAGAACTTTATAAAGGGTTATACCGTTCTTAAACGGATGGGAGGAGAAGACCACTGTACTAGTGACACACATGCAACTTAATGGGTCATAAGGATCAAACAAATTTGTTAGAATTGTACAATGAAGCCGAAGGGTTTTCATCACTCACATTTAAAAGATGTAGTTATGCGCCTACGATGAGTGGATACCAGGTTTGGGGGGAAAAGTTCCACATTCAATTGTACCTCAGTAGGATAGGATATCTGTTTAACTTACAGAACATGGAACAATTCCCTGTGATATCCCCACAAGGTGCAGTTTATCATAGTTATTTTAACAGAAACACCCTGCATAAGAATAGTCAATGTGCAGTGAATGTTTACTCAGTTTCAATGGAGAAACATCAATGATATTACCGACGGCCGTTTCGCCTTCTCTCAACTATGGGATGGATGGGGTTTTATGAGAAAACAAAAGAAACATATCCATCTTTAACAATATCGTTTATTAGTGAAGAGTTTTATTAAAAAATCACACATCCACTTTTTGTATAATAACATAATTAGTATTTATTGCTAAGTTAGCGCCTTCGTGTTGAATGGGAAAAGAGCTTTTGCAAAATGTAAGTAGAAATTGGGTAATTCTTTGAAAAAAATCATCCATCCTGCATTTGCATACATGTGAACGTACAAACACAACTGCGTTCATAGTGCTTTAATAGTGCATTAATAGTACACTCCTTTGGGCCATAATGTACCTGATTCACATTTTTTTAAACAAAAATCAGACCTTTCTAAGCATGGTTAACTGTGGCATTAAAGGGATTTGATTTCCTCTTGGTCAGTGATTCCCAGGTTTGGCTAGGACTGGCCAGATAATAATTGGCTCACTACTTATGTGAGCGCTAATCTACCTGGCCAGATTGAGGCCTTCGAGGACCGAACTTGTGCAGCGCAGCTCTAGATACTCTCTTTTGCGTGATGTCACTATTGTGCTGAACAGGAGTTTGCACAGGCAGAGCCCCTCTCTCCTCCTTATCTTTATTGCCCCCCTTTACAGGGACAGGGTGGGGTACAGCTGGGGTTCTCAACTCTAGTCCTCAAGCCCTTCTAAAAAGTCAGGTTTTCAGGATATCCCAGCTTCAGCACAGTTGGCTCAATTAATACCAGCCTTAGCACAGGTGGCTCAATCCGTCCCTGTTTCAGTTGAGCACTCCTGGGTTAGAGAGTAAACACTTGATGAACATTCTCCCAATCAGAGGCCCTTATGAAAAGAATGGTGCAGAGACGAGAGCAAATAAAGCATCTCCTGCATAGCAAGATACTTGTTACTCTAACTCCGTGTTTTTCAAGCAGTGTTCCTAGGAACCCTTGCGTTCTCTGGGCACTCCTAAAGGGTTCCCTGTAATCTTCAGCCAGTTTTAAAATTGTACCAGATACATAAGAATTTAAAATGCATCTGGTCTCAGACGCGCTACTAGAGAGGGCTCGGGTTCCTTACAATGTATCTGATCGCAGACGCGCTATTAGAGAGGGTTGGGGTTCATTACAATGCATCTGATCTCAGACGCGCTATTAGAGAGGGTTGGGGTTCCTTACAATGCATCTGATTTCAGACGCGCTATTAGAGAGGGTTGGAGTTTCTTACAATGCATCTGATCTCAGACGGCTATTAGAGAGGGTTGGGGTTCCTTACAATGCATGTGATCTCAGACGCGCTATTAGAGAGGGTTGGGGTTCCTTACAATGCATCTGATCTCAGACACGCTATTAGAGAGGGTTGAGGTTCCTTAGAATGCATCTGATCTCAGACGCGCTATTAGAGAGGGTCGGGGTTTCTTACAATGCATCTGATCTCAGACGCGCTATTAGAGAGGGTTGAGGTTTCTTACAATGCATCTGATCTCAGACGCGCTATTAGAGAGGGTCGGGGTTTCTTACAATGCATCTGATCTCAGACGCGCTATTAGAGAGGGTCGGGGTTTCTTACAATGCATCTGATCTCAGACGCACTATTAGAGAGGGTCAGGGTTCCTTACAATGCATCTGATCTCAGACGCGCTATTAGAGAGGGTCGGGGTTCCTTACAATGCATCTGATCTCAGATGCGCTATTAGAGAGGGTCGGGGTTTCTTACAATGCATCTGATCTCAGACGCACTATTAGAGAGGGTCAGGGTTCCTTACAATGCATCTGATCTCAGACGCGCTATTAGAGAGGGTCGGGGTTCCTTACAATGCATCTGATCTCAGACACGCTATTAGAGAGGGTTGAGGTTCCTTAGAATGCATCTGATCTCAGACACGCTATTAGAGAGGGTTGAGGTTTCTTACAATGCATCTGATCTCAGACGCGCTATTAGAGAGGGTCGGGGTTTCTTACAATGCATCTGATCTCAGACGCGCTATTAGAGAGGGTCGGGGTTTCTTACAATGCATCTGATCTCAGACGCACTATTAGAGAGGGTCAGGGTTCCTTACAATGCATCTGATCTCAGACGCGCTATTAGAGAGGGTCGGGGTTCCTTACAATGCATCTGATCTCAGATGCGCTATTAGAGAGGGTTGGGGTTCCTTACAATGCATCTGATCTTAGACGTGCTATTAGAGAGGGTTGGGGTTCCTTACAATGCATCTGATCTCAGACATTCTATTAGAGAGGGTTGGGGTTCCTTACAATGCATCTGACCTCAGACGCGCCATTAGAGAGGGTTGGGGTTCCTTACAATGCATCTGATCTCAGACATGCTATTAGAGAGGGTTGGGATTCCTTACAATGCATCTGATCTCAGACGCGCTATTAGAGAGGGTTAGTGTTCCTTACAATGCATCTGGTCTCAGACGCACTATTAGAGAGGGTTGGGGTTCCTTACAATGCATCTGATCTCAGATGCGCTATTAGAGAGGGTTGGGGTTCCTTACAGTGCATCTGATCTCAGACGCTCTTTTAGAGAGGGTTGGGGTTCCTTACAATGCATCTGATCTCAGACGCGCTATTAGAGAGGGTTGGGGTTCCTTACAATGCATCTGATCTCAGACGCGCTTTTAGAGAGGGTTGGGGATCCTCGGAATTTCACACAGGGTGCCTTAACAAACAAAAAAAAGGTTAGAAACCGCTGCCCTTAACTGCTGTAAAGGATTGTGCATCATTTCTGATTGAACGGGATGATGGAGAATTAGGCTGAGTCCATAGAGGGGTCCAGCCGCGCTCCTCTGCGCTGACGCTGAGGCTCGCCTGCTCGGTCAGGAGCGATTCCATTGACTGGCAGGCGAGCCTGCGTGCGCGATCGGGAGGCAGGGGAGGTGGGGCAGTGACGTCGCTGGGCCAATAGCCCGCGAATCGCCAACGTGGACATCATGACGTCGACGTCATGACGCTGCTTCACGCTGATTGAGTGTTCTCAGCCGACAGCGCGCTGAGAAACTGGTTCTGCTGTCGGCTGAAAATCCTTGCGCCTCAGCACGCCTGTGGCCGCTCGTGGAAGCCCCCTCTAAAGACATCCTCATTGAGGATAATGGGGCTCAGGGCGGAGCGTCCGCACGGCTCAGCGCGGCTCCCCCCCCTATGGACCAGCCCAACTTGTCTGAAAATGGTGAGTGAATTTCAACATTAAGGGACATATGATCTGAGCGATGCGAATTGAATTGTTGACTTATATTAGCACACAAAAAATCCCCAATGACATTGCTCTTGTGTGTGCCGATGCTTGTGGCTGAGCCTTAAACATCAAAATAATATTTGGGTCTCAACTTAAAGCACTTAAAATTCTGTGCTATGTATCAATTATATTCTGTGCTATGTATCAATTATATTCTGTGCTATGTATCAATTATTTTGTTTTGCCACAGCACAGTAGGGCTATTATAAAATATATGAAACTAATTATTTATATTTACTAATAATGGTCATAAATAAAATTTTCAAATACATAATTCTGTTTTATTGAAATTGCATCAATCAGGTGTGCAACACGATGCAATTTATCGTCATTTCAGATAATGACCTACGCATCATATGTCACATACTGTAGTGTTCATACATACCACGCACGATTCATTAAGGCTTGTACTTATCTTGAGCAATACAATTTTGATGCCCCAAAATATTTTCAAGGATCATGTTGGTACATAAGACCCTTAGGATTTAGAACAGCTGATAATAATGTGATATACCCGGACTGTCTCGGACTGAGCCACTGATTGAGCCAACTGTGCTGAAGCAGGGATATCCTGAAAACCTGACCTACGGGGGGGGTGTTGAGGACTGGAGTTGAGAACCCCTGTGTTAAAGCAACAGTCCAAGCTACCATTTAAAAATATATATATATAAATTCCCTTTAATATGTGCATTAATACAATCCACACAATGATAAGTAATTAGCTAAGTTGCCGATCGATCCGTTCTCCTGTGATCGATCCGTGAAGATTCTACTCGGGGGTTCACTAAATGGCTGTCAGTGCAGCAGAAGTGGACAAAAGATGCAAAGTTCTGTGGGGAAGATAATGTGACCAGGCAGTCATTAGATACAATTGGTGCACTGCTGGAGAGTGAGCAGGGCTCAAAAAGGGGTGTGCCAGAGCCTGTTTCAGAAGAGGAAGGGGATGTGACTTTGTAAATGGCTGCTATAGAAACAAAAAATACTTGTTACATTATAATACATTAAAAATGTCATTCAGAATTGTTTACAAAAAAATGCTAAAAGTATTTTCTCATAGCACAGGACTGATTTATTTAAAAAAACACACATGTAGGATATTGCTTGGTCTGCAGCTTTAACCCTCTGCCGGTAGTATTTTTTTTCACACCGCTTATTTGTTTACATCAGCATGCGAAAAATATGGATTGATGCGAGTGGAAGAAACCCATAAAACTCACTGCCTTGTTTACTCCTGTGGCATTTTTGCTAATGAGATTTTTATGCCTGCAGAGGATGCTATCAATTACAGGATCATTTAATGCAGTGCCCTTCATTGGCACTATAACCGCACTCCAGAACCACTTTATTTCAATTATTTTAAGATTCATTAGTTCTCTTTTTTCTCTTCTCTCAGGATGGTAAAAGCTACTTAGCTCTCCACTACACATTCTGCCGAGTAATGGCCTTTTCCTTTATGCTTTAGCTTCTTTTTGTTGTTGGATTGTGCGTATATTTTTTTACTTTGTTTATTTTTTCCCTATTAGGATCTGAAGGATGTTTATATCTAAGGGGCAGCGGGTATTCATTCACTAGTGACCAGATTTGCATTTAAGGTCGTTATTCCTTATTATTAGACTAGGCGTGGTTGTTAGCAAGGTATAGTGGTCCCCTACTCCCTATGCCAAGGGTTCTCAAGTCCAGTCCTCAAGACCCCCCGCCCCTCCCCCCCCCAACAGGTCAGGGTTTCAGGCTATCCCTGCTTCAGCACAGGTGGTCTTTGACTGAGTCTTGAGGACTGGAGTTGAGAACCCCTGCCCTATGCAATTTGCTGAGAAGCAGGAAAACTCGGGTAAGGCGTGTATTATGGTAAGCGCGTGCGCATGACGTTGTGCGTGTACGTGGCGCGTACGTTTCGTGTGTACAGGCAAAGCTATGCTGCACGTGGTCGTAACGTCACACGGGCAGGCCTCCCTGTGATTGGTTCACAGTGTCACATGGCATAGCAGCCGCTCAAAAATACAAATTACTTTGTATTTCCACCAAGCTGCTGCGCCAACGCTGTCTGCCGCGCGCGCGTCTGCACTAGATACACTCTCCTAGGGAAACAGGTATTTCTCATTGACGCATGCGCGCACATGCTTACTGTAATACAGACCTTAGGCAGGCACCTCCCCCTATTCTTAAAGGAGCAATACATTCAAAATCCTTGTGTAGTATTAGATAATAATCCCACCGTCTTTTTGAAGTGAAACTTATTTTCTGGCACCTACCAAACAAAAATGTCTGTTGGAGTAAATTGCTTTTATGGTGACAGAAGTGACGTCACTGTTGGCAGAAGAGGCCTGCGCGCATGTACAGAGACCTCCCGCTCTGGGCGCGCATGCGCAGAGACCCCCCGCTCTGGGCGCGCATGCGCAGAGACCCCCCGCTCTGGGCGCGCATGCGCAGAGACCCCCCGCTCTGGGCGCGCATGTACAGAGACCTCCCGCTCTGGGCGCGCATGCGCAGAGACCTCCCGCTCTGGGCGCGCATGCGCAGAGACCTCCCGCTCTTGTTGCGCATGCGCAGAGCCCTCCCGCTCTGGTTGCGTATGCGCAGAGACCTCCCGTTCTGGGCGCGCATGCGCAGAGGACTCCACAGCAGCAGCATAGGGCAACACACAGAGACACACACACACAGAGACACACGCACACACACAGACATACAAAGACACAAACACACACACACACACAGAGACACACACACAGACATACAAGGAATTCACAATTAGTATACAGAAGTGCAAATAGCTAAAACGGGGAAAGGGAAGAGGAGGACGCGCATTCTGTCATACATCTTTGCATTTTGTCACTGAAATTGTGTTTTAATTTTTCATTGAAAACATCACCATCACAAATACAATTTCTGTAACAAAACAGGGATAAAATACCAAGAAGTTTCACTTCAAATGCGCGTGCTCGGCACACACACACACTTTTGTCCTTTTAATGTATTGAGCTTCCTATTGCAACTACTTACACTGGCACCGAACTTCCTCTCTTCAAATAGGCCGCCATAGTGTGAACCCGGATCTTGGCCGACCGATCACAGGAGAAAGGATCGTCGCCAACTTAGGTAATTACATTTCCTGAAAGCTAGGACACTAAGGGCCTCATGCAGTAAGCGTTGATAAGGGAATTATCACCATTTTATAGCCAAAATTGGGTTTGAGATTCAGTAAGCGCCGATAAGTGCTTGATTTCGCCAGGTTTCGGAGCCGATTATTTTGTTATGGCCAGTCGGCTGCCGATAAGCCTGTTTTCGCCACTGATCGCCACTTTTTTAAATCGGCTGGATTCAACAAAAAAAAAACAGCTTATCGGGGCTAATCGGCACTACGAAATTGAGATGTTATGGCCAATTTCTCCCGCCAACTAAAGTTGGCAGTTTGGAGGGGAGAACAATCGCTAAGGCTGCCGGAACGGCACTTAGAAAAAAAAAATCTTCTGTACATCAATGGAGTCAATGGAGCGGGGACGTATAACAGTATAGTACTGTTTACGTTTCATTGCTCACAATACAAAGGGGATTTGCATTACAGTGTGGGGGCATTCCCTGCATTGTGTCACAGCTGACGTGTATTATTTGCATAACATTGTACTTTTACATGTTTTCAGCATTTGCGTGTCACATTACTCATCATGTGATGATGTGTCAAGGGAAAATACTATACTCAACTCTTAAAGGAGAACCTCACATCATAGCACACATTTTACTGAACTGATCGACAATTATTTACATGATGTTACACATGTCACACATACACAGTATATTCATGTTCCTTTACATTACACAATGCTTGTAATGTGTCACGCATCTTTAAACGTTCATGTACATCTAAATTCTCATGTTTACATCTACGTTTGGTCCTCCCTATTTTCATGACGTCACTTATTGGACGAGCAATCACATTGCATGTTTACATTGTAACCGTTGCATTACAAGCACTTCAACCTAACTTATACACACATGTACAGTAATTCATCATTGGGACACCTTGTAAACTCATTCTATAGCAACTATCCTCATTACAGAAATGCATGCATATGCACACGACTATTCATTGTTGGCAACATGTCACAATAACATGGCTAATTACACATGTTACACAAAACTTTTCCCACGTCAATCTCAGCCTTTTTGTCTCATTACATGACTGACTCTTGCGTTCAGAAGTTTTACATGCATTGCACATGCAACTATTTATTTGCAAGCAATGTTTGTACAAAGCTTCACGTCACATCATTGGCAAATATCATCATTCCCTGCAGAATACACACAACAAATACTTATAACAACAACTGCACACAGCTTGCCACACAAGTACTTTATTATGTTAATGTAACACCTTGCATTTTACTATGTCACCTGACATCATCACATACTTATTTAAAGGACGCCCATTACCTGCTCATTCACAGCTACTCATTTCAAAATGTTGAGATTGTTTAGGAGACGGAGGAACATTCTTTTCTATGACATGCTTGATGATCAAGAGAATCATATAGGGCAAGGGAGGGACACACCGAGGGACAGTGACAGGGACAGTCACGTGGATACGACAGGGACAGGGAGAGGGACAGGCCGAGGGACAGGAGATCAGAGGAGAAGACAGAGGAGACAAGTTGTGCCTCATCCGCGTCTGTACAGGGAGAGAACCCTGTTAGATGGGATGAGTGAGGAGGAGATTGTAAGTCGCTATCGTTTGAGTTCAGCAGCAATCTTATCTCTTTATCAGGAGATAAGGGGAGATTTAGATTTTTTCACAGCCAGAGGTCGTGCAGTCCCTGGGCTTGTTAAAATGCTGTGCTCATTACATTATCTTGCTTCCGCGTCATACCAGACAACTGTGGGTATAGTGGGCGGGGTCTCGCAATCTACATTCTCGCGGGCCTTGACCCAGTTTCTCTATGCACTCAATAGACGCGCTAGGAATTATATTCATTTTCCTACAGAGGCGACAGAGTGGCTGGAAGTCAGGACTGGCTTTTATAATATAGCAGGGATACCATGTGTGCTGGGTGCAATCGATTGCACACATGTTGCTTTGATTGCACCTAGTCAGAGTGAGCATGTGTACCGCAATCGTAAGCACTACCATTCACTCAATGTACAGGTGGTATGTGATGCGACGATGAGGATAATGCATGTGGTACCCAAATTCCCTGGTTCCAGTCACGATTCCTCTATCCTGAGGAACTCTTCAGTCTTCCATGCGTTCGAAGAGGGACATTTTGAACATGGTTGGCTGCTGGGTGAGTACACATTTACATGTTATAACACAAAACACATTTTTATTTAGGAATGTTGGCATTGTACAATTTGATCACTAATGTCAGCTTATGTGTGCTCCATTCATTATAGGTGACTCAGGATACGGAATTAGGCCGTGGCTCTTGACTCCGGTGCTAAACCCTCAAACTGAAGCAGAGGAGAGGTACAATGCAGCCCATATATCTACAAGATCTGTTATAGAGAGGACATTTGGCCTACTCAAGACCAGATTTAGGTGTCTGGACAGAACTGGTGGGGCTCTTCTATACAAGCCTCAAAAAGTGTCTGATATTATACTTGCCTGTTGCATTTTGCACAATGTTGCACTCAGGCACAATGTACAATCAGACCTAGCTGAGCCTTTGGTAGACGAGCATCCAACCCATGTAGCTGCTGAAAATGAACAAACAGCCAGTGGTGGCCAGACACGTCAGAATCTCATCAATTCATTTTTTTCTTGTAAGTAAAAAAATATATGTTCCAAGTTCTACTTTTATACTTACATTATGTTATCTTAACAATAATGTTTTTTTATATACCCTTCTGGTAGGACACAGATGAATATGGGTTGCACACCTTTCTTTTCTCTGCTGTGTGCACAAAGGGATGTGGCACCGGTATGTTATTGTTGCACAGGTTATATAATCCCTCTTCAATTGTACTTTAGTTGTGTGTATGTGAATACAACTGGGGTAACAAAGCACTAATATTTTAGCATTGTGTTGTTCCTTATGCTAAGACAATACACATATTATGCCCATACTCATTCATGATTCTAGTATGCTTACATACAATGTTATTGGTGCAGTGTAACATGTACATCCATATGATGTGTACACCAGGCTCATTTACATTTTGAATGTCATTAAATATACATGGTGTTGCACATTTAACACCAAATACACACTTTGCTGTGTTGCTTACGGTACTGAAGATGGCATGTCAATGTTTGCTATTTATATATTGTTCCTTTGCATTATAGGTATATCTCCAGTATGACTGATCATGGTATGTATATTTGCTGACATCTATCATAAGATGTGCCTACCTCAATCTTCCTATAATTATTTGAAGTAAAAACCCAACATATTGGTTTAAACACAAATGTAACATATATGTACTTTCTGTATCATGTATATGCATTTAGCTACTCTTGAGCTTTCATGTGCATTGTATTAGAAAATGATTACTCCCATTTCATCACATTTTATGTATGTTTCCTTATAAATTCCATTAATGTAATATAGAGGTGTTTGGAGACAAGGGGATAACTGTACTTATTTGTTTACTTACGGGAGCTCATTCATCACGGATGAAATTGACTGATCATAACACTCCATGCATGAATGCCTGTAATCACAACAATGCGTACTACATCTTATATTTAGCAATGTAGGTGTTTTTTAATGCTAGGAATTAATAGTCAACATTAATTTAAATTTGTGACATGTGTATGTATAAGTCACACGTGTGTGGATGTGTCCTACATGTACCAAGTGTAAAACTGTTAACAGAAAACACAATTTTGTTGCAAATGTTACTGTCATTTAGCATTTCTAATTTACCTATATGACAATGTTGGTAATATTTTTGCAATATAAATCACGTCACTTCATCATTATCATGATGATAATTATCAAGTATTCTCACAATTGTAACGTCAATCACGTGCACATTAGCATAGACACACTTTTTAAGACAACTGTTTGTGTCTGTATCAATTTGTGTAGGATCCATGTATAACACCGACAAATGATAACACCAGCTTTATTATAGTAGCTTATATCATCATATTGACTATACTATGTATTTTTAGAACGTTTAATAAACACAGTAAACTATAGTTAGTTAGGTTAATGAAATATACACAGAAACGTACTTCATTACATGATGTTGATGTCATATTCAGAACATCATGCATTGTAGGGGACCACAACATCTGGCCAATAACATTAATTGCTACAGTCCCAAACCATTTTATCAACATACCCATGTAACAAGAGATTTTTAACAATAAAGGGCTAGTTGGTTGTAAGTGTCCTTTACATTCGGAGAAGGAGTGGCTCAGTGAGTAAAGACACACACTGGCACTGAGAGTTTGAAGCAGGGGAGTCTGGTTCAATTCCCGGTGTCGGCTCCTTGTGACCTTGGGCAAGTCACTTTATCTCCCTGTGCCTCAGGCGGCAAAAAATAAATTGTAAGTTCCACGGGCCAGGGACCTCAGCCTGAAAAATGTGTCTGTAAAGCGCTGTGTACAACTAGCAGCGCTATACATGAACATGCTCATATTATAATTATTATTATTATTCTTATTATTATTGTTACATAGTTTCGACAGTCATACGTTCCATTACACAATAGAATACACAAATGTGTTAGCAGAGTGGGAATGGTTGTTATATATAAAACACACCATGCCATAAAATGATAGTAGTCATTAAAGAACACTCAATAAAAATTCATGAGGCACTATTTTGCAACATCATTATGTTAATTAAGTGCTTATGCAATATAGGCATAAGGGTATCACATTTTAAATTGTTTGTTAATAAGCGCTGCAAGCAATATAAAATTAGTTCCATATGTAGTATAGTAGTCGGTGGCTCCTCCTCACAATCATCTCATATAAAGGTAGACTCTTCAGAAATCATACATTGATCTGATTGTATCTTCCCCGACATCTCTGAAATACAGCAAACACATGATGGTCAAAGATGGCACCTTACTATATATGTATCCGTGACAACGCGTTACACAGCTCTATATGATTGTGTACATACACACGTCACTCACTTATATGTTAGAACTACAAGTGTACATCAGTATGTAATGTTTCTTTAAATTTGTAGCAGGCATAACTATGTATATGATGTGAACGTTGCCTGTATACTGAAAAATGTGCGCGCACATCTTAGTGTGCGCACGCACTTCACGCTTGGCTGCACTAACTGTTTGCGCATGCGCAAAACAAAGCGTACGTTGTGCGTTCAATACATCTTGAAAATATCATTAAACATAAAATCTTTATTTCAAATACAATGAATACGAAACTACATTCGTTCTAAACGAGTACATCTGTATTCTTTTTAAACAGACGTGTTTGGACAGAAAGGACGGCCGATAACACAATGCGCAAATGCAATACGTGTGACGTCATGTTAAACCAGCGTGAAACGCACGCTAACACTCCTCCCACTCAATTAACATTCGGCTAACGCCCAGTTGACGCCTACAAACACTGAGCCGCACACATGACACACTGCAGTTACCGTTACTATAACAAAACATGACAGCCAATAGGCTTTGAGGCGCGCACGTCGCTTGGGGGCGGGACTTACATCCGTAATCCTTTTTAAGGACGCCTTGGGCCATGACATGGGTCCCACGTCATACGTGGTGGACCCGCTTTTAAATGTTGTAGATGTAGCATGATAACAAAACAGGTATGTGTTAGAGTTATGGTAAAATGTTGCTAATATGTTTAAAGTGATAGGAAAGTACGTATATTTATTCCGTCAGCAATGTGTACTACTCTTTCAGGTTCTACTATATTGCATTCGGAAACAATTTGTTTGTGATCGCTACATGTTATGCAGTCTGCAATGTTACGCTGTATCCACGCATTGAAAGGGAAAATGGTGGTTAGAAAAAAAAAAAATTTAAACGCAGAGTCAACTCATAACGGTTGTTATATTTACCATTCTTCTAGAATTAACTCTTCGTCTGGCTGCAACTGGTCGCTCCAGAAATGCAAGGCTTTTTCATCCACGCTTGACCCACCTGCTGAATCCAGTATGACACACATCTCCTCCATGAAGCGCTCATAGGAATCGCCACTGCTTTCTTCAAACAATTGGTCGGGAGGTAGGTTCATTTCTTCGGGTACCCATTCCAATGCATTTTCAGCTGAAAGGCTTGGTACATAATCATAGTAGTTTTGTTGTTGTACAATGTGGGTTTCAGGAATGGAGGGTACAGATATTGCAGCAGGTATCGATTCACACGGAACAGTAGTAGCGGATCCATTGCTATTGGCATTAGGAATAAATATGCCTTTAACCACAATATATGTGCCTTCTTTCACGGTGAAATGTTTTTCTTTGGCAATCTTCCAGAAACCATAGTTGTGTTCTAGCTTATCCTGCACACGTTCAAAAAAGTCATTAGTTGATAAAGTGAATCTTATTGAGGAATTAAAATTGCGCGCATGCCGACGGTCTTGGTAATAAGGATATTTTGCTCGAATCAAATCATAGATTTGGCGTGTGCTCGCTTGGTGTCCGCAAGTTCTCAAAATAGCTTCTGACACCATGTATTTAAACCCTAAATTCGGATTCATAATTTTCACGAATTCATCAGCCATTGCAGATTAGCACAAAAGATGTGTGCAGGTATCTGTTCTTTGCTCATCAAAATGAAACTGCTCAATGGCTAACAAATTGCTGTGTTTCCTTTTCAAGGTCAACAAAAGTATAAACTGTAACTCCTTATTTCAAACGCCAATTGGATTTGTAGTTTTAATTGCTTGAACATTTGTGGTTTGTGATAGCCGCATGTGGGACAAACATGTATCCTTTTTTTATCTCGTTTCTGAAAACATTACTACACTTTTAATTCAGTAACATTGAGTTTTCTTGAAAAATAACAAAGAGCACTGTGTGAAAATAGTGCTTAGACAGCCATATCAGTAAATACACACACCTGCAAAATGAAATGTTTTTTTCCCACATACATTTCTGTGTGTATTTGAAAGTCTGGTTAACTCCCTGTCTGCATGAGTTTAAATACGTGTGTATCTATATATATATAAATATATCTCTCTCATAAATATATATATATATAAAGTGTATATTGTACTATATGTATATTGTGTGTGTGTATGTGTATGTGTATGTGTATGTATATATATATATATATATATATATAAAATTATTATTTTTTTTTTTTTTAATATTGCAGGAGTACACACAACATATTGATGGCAGTAAGTAGGCCTTGTATGAAACCTATTTAAATGGTGATAAACATGAGTGAATTAAGTAATAAACATTTGTTTGCGCCCAATAATGTTAGAGGCTCACACTTAGTATAGTTCTCAAACATTAGGCCTGTATTATTTAAATACTGTGTTTTCACAAGGAAGCATGAAGTGTATGTTTTTTGTAAATACATCTATACCAGTTTAGATAGTACTATATATACATACACACACACACACACACACACACACACACACACAGTGTGTGTGTGTGTGTGTGTGTGTGTGTGTGTGTGTGTGTGTGTGTGTGTGTGTGTGTGTGTGTGTGTGTGTGCATATATGCATACATACTACATATATATTAGTATAAATTCAGAGATGTTCTTGAAACAAGAACACATAAATGATTAAAGGACAACATTACAATGGCCAGCAAAGGTAAGTAATATTTAACACAAAATCCTGCTGTACACGTACAAGAAAGATGTTTGCAGTTAAATAGGTGCTTTTATAATTGCATGTGAATAATATGCACATGCAATGATTACATCAAGTAACACACCCAAATGCAATGTTTTGCTGCAAAGTCAATGGCAGCTTCTCTAAACTTAGCAACTGGCTCCTGGTGGACCATTACTGAACAGACGATTAAAACATAAATATTTATAACACTATTCATTAATTAGGAGTGTTAACATTTCCAAAACTTCACGTGTACAAGAACATATTTGAAAGTTTGGGAACAACACAGTCTTCAGCATACATACAATATTAATTAGATAATCTGAAGTCAACAAAACAAGGCCAAAGACATATTTTGTGAATTATAAAATTTATTTTTTTTTGTTCCTTTTGAGACCGAGTAACAGGCCTGCTTGTTGTCTCTTGAATTTTCCTTTTTCGTTTGCCACCAACTTTAGCCACAACAGAGCCACTTTGAGTGGCCTCTGGCACTTCTCGGGCAGGGCTTGTGGCCAGTGACTCACCTACAGGGCTTTTGGGCAGTGATTCACCTACAGGGCTTTTGGGCAGTGATTCACCTACAGGGCTTTTGGGCAGTGATTCACCTACAGGGCTTTTGGGCAGTGATTCACCTACAGGGCTTTTGGGCAGTGATTCACCTACAGGGCTTTTGGGCAGTGATTCACCTACAGGGCTTTTGGCCAGTGATTCACCTACAGGGCTTTTGGGCAGTGATTCACCTACAGGGCTTGTGGCCAGTGACTCACCGACAGGGCTTGTGCCCACTGACACATGTGAGCAAGTTGGTAGACACTGCACAAGTGATGGTTGGTCTGTTTCATGTGTGTCTTTTGTTGTTTTTGACCAAAAACTGGTCAGTAGTAACTGCTTGTGTTTTGTTTTTGTGGCCTCCTTTGTAGGTGTCAGCTGCTGATTTTGTACAGATGGCAGCGGTAGGATGTCGTCAGGAACCTGCACAGCAATGTCTGCTACTTGACCGGTAACATTCGGACCTGGTGAATGAAGATCAGAAGCATGTGGTCAAAACTGACCAGCATGAACAGATCCTGCCTGTGAGCTGTTCAAGTTGAATTGTGGTACATTAGTCATTCTCAAGTAATTAGCTTGTGTTTGCTGAACAACTAATGCTTCGAATGAGGTGTTGATTTTTTGCAACTGTTTCGGCACTTCAATGAAGACTCTGTGGAGATGTGCCAATTGTGAAACTGTTTCTTCCTGCAGTGCAATCATCCTTTCCAGCACTGTCATCAGGTCACAATGGCGACGATTTTCTGCTTCCACAATTTTTCCCTCAGAAGCTACAATTGCATCGTATGTCGTATTTGCTGGACGATTTGGCGGTAAAACAGTTTCAATTGGAACGTCTTCATGGTCACTTGCTTGTATTTGTGTGTCTATGGCGGCGGCATCATCATCATCATCATCATCATCATAATCCTCTTCATCATGTTCTACAAATAAATGTACACATTATTAAATGGCATGTTAATCTCTGCTGTGTTACTATGTAATTCTACTGTGTCATAAGTAACAACTAACATGTTTCCATACGTTTTATAACCTCACATTAAAAACTACCTTGACTTAAGAATAATGTTTGGACTCAGTATGAAATATGAATGAATGAAAACTTGCTCTAAACTCACAACTCCTACATGATAGTTAACATCAGTAACACAATACATGTTGCGTTACACTTCATTTTCACATACACTAAGTAATCCTATTTAAAGAAGATGTGCAAAACAAATAATGAACATGACAACATAACATATAGAAGAGCACATATTATATGGCCACCAACTGATACACTCACCTTCTAGGTGTGTTGAGCTGGCTGACCCAGGTGAAGACACTTGTTCCGTCTCAGGTGACACATGTCCTCCAGGGGCAACTATATTTAACAATAACATTAGTTTTACAATTACATGTGTAAATATTGAACAAACAGTTATTGTATGTTCTGTATTTATGAGTACCTAACAGCATCAGTTCCTTTACCCAAAATGTGTGTGTGAAAGTGAACATAAATAGTTGTAATAACAATCTACATGCCTGTGTACTTAGAACTTTTGAGTTCCCTAACATACAACATACTATGGTTCTGCAGTAATGTGTGAGGAAAAATAGATTAAATTAGTACATAAAAATCATATGTTGTGTAGTCATATCAGTATCATAATGTACATAACTATCATGAGATGACCATTCACAATGGTTATCATGAAGGTGGTCATATTGCAAAAAGTGTTGTTTTTGGTAGAGGATATGTGTGGTACATTAATATAAGATGTGGCACACCTGAATGTGGCTGTGACTCAACAAGACAAGACATGCAGTGTGTGATAATGTGTCGTTGATAGTAGTTCAACTATAGATATGAGTGAACTAATGTGGGACGTACGCTTTGATAAGTAATGAGTTGTTGGGGCATTTAGTAGCTAAAGTGAAGCTTTCAAATGAGTGTGATTAACTTCAGTTGTGCTAGTCAGGTTGTAAGAACGGTATTCCCTTCCCCAAAAAGCCTAATCAGCCACACCTTTCAATTACTTGAAACAGGTGAAAATGGTGTGAACTAAGTTGACCCTAAAATGAGGCTGTAAGTAGTGTGTGTGCTGAACCCCACCCCCTCTGTTGAAGTGTATGCTGTGATGAGATATTAATTGCAGCTGCTTTAACACAATGGTAGATGAGCTAAATAGTCGTGTGCAGTTTTTAAGTTATGAAAACAATGACATAACATATGATACGTGTGCCTCATTATGCTGTCTGTATATGACTTAAATCAAAAATGGACCTTTTCATTAACAACTATAGATGTGTTAGTGCAAGTGATGTTTGTAGGCCGTTGCATGCAATATATTTGATGCATGCTTAAAATAGGCAGTAATGTCATGTTTGTCGGAGTAAAATAAATAAAATACACAATAATATTATACATATTTATGTTCTGTACCTGTAGCTAGTAATAATTTCTCATTAACATGTGTTACACATGTGTACTACCCTGTTGTTCCCCATCTTCGCCCACCATCAATTGATTCCACTGCAGCAATGCATTTTGGGAATTCACATGTAAATGAGCACGCAATGGCACGTGCTATATTAGTTACTGCTTTTAGTAGGACTACAACATATATGTCTATTTTGAGATATATATATATACAGAATCAGACATATACATATATAGATGCAGGTATGCTTATATTGTGAAGACAGTATAAAAAGCAGTGTAAATATGCAAAATAACTGTAAGCAACGACACGCCTAGTACATTAATATTTCTCACCTGGTGGAAATTGTGAGGGATAAATTCCAATATCCCGGTCACCAGGTAAGCCTTCCACGACGACGGGAAGTAATTTTGCCCGAAGCAGCTCCTCCAATGGACTTAATATGAGACGTTGTGGTGTCGGCCCACCTCCAGTGCCAGTAGCATGCACGCGTTGGTGTTGTATTTTCTTTTTCAATTTGGACCTAATATCATCAAATCTCTTGTGACAATTCCGCTTGTCCCTCACATGATTCCCACACGCATTGACACCAATGACTATTGTGTCCCACATTTCTTTTCTGCTTGCTGAACTTGTCCGCCCTTGAAAAACATATAAAATATATGAGGTAAATTAATAATAATAGAAGCACCAGTTTCCTACACTGCTAGCTCTCCAAGAGATAGCAAACATGCTGTTTTAGGTGTAATCTGTGAAGCACATGAGCATTCACTACTAAACCTATACATGTAAGCAAGCTTGCATTCATATTGTATGCAGTTATGGCAAATTGACCGCCTGTGTTTAGTTGTCCTTGTAACGCATGATAAAAAGCTGTGTTTCCAGACTAATTAACATAGAAAGATATTGTGAACCCATATTTGCATATGAACAAAACTCAGATGACCTAGGATCACATGTATTTGATTAATAAATGTAAAGGTACACTTACCTAGTAAATGTCCATATATACTGTCATAGTGCTCCAGAATCCCAGTGACAAGAGCTCTATTTTCCTGGTCATTGAAGCGAGGATTACGTGGCTTCTCCACACGTTTCTTCCGAGCAGGTTTAGGGTCAGAGCTTGGCTGGTGCTGACTGGACTCTCCTTCTTCCAATGGAAGAGCCTCCAAAAGCTGCCCACCAGCAAGCACGCCACCACCATCCACCCCATCAGCAACTGCGCCACCAGCAGCACTCCCAGCACCAGCACTCCCACTCCTAGCACCAGCACTCCCACTCCTAGCACCAGCACTCACACTCCTAGCACCAGCACTCACACTCCTAGCACCAGCACTCCCAGCACCAGCACTCCCAGCACCAGCACTCCCACTCCCAGCACCAGCACTCCCAGCAACAGCACTCCCACTCCCAGCAACAGCACTCCCACTCCCAGCAACACCACTCGCAGCACCAGCACTCCCACTCCCTGCAACACCACTCGCACTCTCAGCAACATCACTCCCCTGAACAGTACGTTCACTCCGACGCGTACTCGCACGAGTAGCACTCCCACTCCCACCAGCATCACTCTTCCCACGCTTTGCGGGCATACTTCCAGCACTCACAAAAAACAGACAAGAAATGTACAGCCAATCACACGAAACACTTCCACATATAAAACAAGACAAAGATGTAAACAAAACAACAATGGACAAAGCTCACCCAATACACAACAAGTCTCTCAGTCAATATGCAAATCTTCAAACAGCCAGCTCTGTGCGTCTCTCTCTCTCTCACTCCCAACAACACAGAGAATGATTAGCAGTACACGTTGCCTTTAAATATGGCGCGCAATCCAATACATGCTTGTTTCGCCTGATTCAGCAAGATTTGTGATTGGGCAACCTAACAGCACCCCGCCACGCACGCCGATACACCTGTGTGTGATCGGCTAATCATCGTGAGAGTGGGCGGATTTGTTTTCGGGTTGATTTTGAATGTATTCGGCACTTACTGCATACGGAGAGGAAAAATCGCCAATAACATGACTAATCGGTAAGATTGCCGATTTCACATAATCGACGCTTACTGCATGAGGCCCTAAGCAAGTTATGGGGAGTTAAAAAGTGACAAAAACCCTCCACCGTGCCGTGTACAGCAAATAAGAATTTCACGTGTGAGCACTTTCACACTTCTCAGACAGCTCTGCAATCTCAGAGGCCAAAAGAAAGGCTATAAGTTTAGAGGTTAAAAAAATGCTAAAACTAGGTGTAATTGAGGAATCCCAAAGTGGATGGAACAGCCCTATAGTCTTAGTCCCAAAGCCAGATGGTACAACAAGGTTTTGTAATGACTACCGGAAACTAAACGCGGTGTCAAAATTTGATACTTATCCTATGCCCAGGGTAGATGAACTTGTAGAGAGACTGGGCAAAGCCCGATATCTCACAACCCTAGACCTAACAAAAGGGTACTGGCAGGTTCCCCTCACAGAAAGGGCAAAAGAAAAGACAGCCTTCTCAACCCCAGACGGCCTCTTTCAGTATAAGGTGTTGCCTTTTGGCTTACATGGAGCTCCCGCCACATTCCAAAGAATGATGGATAAAATTTTAAAACCACATGCTCGGTATGCTGCCGCCTACCTGGATGATGTGGTAATCCATAGTGAGGATTGGCAAGGTCCAAGCTGTGCTTGACGCAGTCCGGTCTGCTGGACTAACTGCTAACCCCGCTAAATGCACTATTGGTCTGGAGGAGGCCAAGTATCTGGGATATTCTATTGGCAGAGGTTTACTCAAACCCCAAACACTCAAAGTGGAGGCGATTCAAAATTGGCCAAGGCCAGTTACAAAAAAACAAGTAAGGACCTTTTTGGGGTTAATTGGGTACTATAGAAGGTTTATTCCCAATTTTGCAACTAAGGCAACCCCACTAACTGACCTCACAAAAGCAAGAGGACCGCTAATGGTAAAGTGGTCCCCCGAAACCGAACAAGCCTTTAGAAGCCTGAAAGAAGCTCTCTGTGCCCAACCAGTGTTGGTCACACCTGACTTCTCAAAAGAGTTCGTAGTCCAAACCGACGCATCTGAGGTAGGGCTGGGGGCGGTACTCTCCCAGGAGTCTCAAGGTGAGGAGCACCCCATCCTTTATTTAAGTAGGAAACTAAATCCCCAGGAGAAAAATTACTCCATAGTAGAGAAAGAGTGTCTCGCAATAAAGTGGGCTGTAGAGACGCTCAAATACTACCTGTTGGGGAGAAAATTCCGGTTGGTCACAGATCATGCACCCCTTACCTGGATGTGTCAAAACAGGGAAAAGAATGCTAGAGTGACCAGGTGGTTCCTAAGCCTACAACCCTTTAAATTTTCTGTGGAACACAGGTCAGGGCACAAACATGGCAATGCTGACGGGTTGTCAAGGATGCACTCCCTAATATCCATGGTCGCTCATCCCTCGAGGTCTGAGCTGGGGGGGAGGATATGTGACAGAAACCAGGGGATGGTAATAAATTCCGTATATAGGGCTCCCAGGATACTAAACAGTTTCTATCCTGTTTGGCCTGGGAGTGCAGCCTTATAATACATACACTCCATCCCACAGTTTGGCAAGCGCTGGAACTGAGGGATGAGAGATCCAGACCAGAGTTTGTCTGCTGCCTGATTTCTGTCACCTGTCATGCTAATTAGGAATCAGGTATGAAAGACTGTTTTCCTGTTTGCTCTGGTCTCTCCACAAGAGCCAGGAGGCTGGAAGGCTGCTGAACTACAGAGGGGAGAAGCCTCTTCCCCAAACAGGTTCAATCTTTCTGTTCATTTGTATATGACTGCAAAAGTACCTTGTTTTGTTGTTGGGAGTGGAAAAGCCACTTCCAACCCTGAGTCAGGGATATCTAAGTTATCCCTCAGGTGAGCAGCTTTTGTTTTGATCTGTTTTCTGTTGTATGCACTGTGGCAGTCTCAGTGCCTGGGACTGAATAAACCAGGCATAGCCTGTTTAAAGGAACAGTACGTGACGCCTCATCATTTAACCTACCCTAAAAGACCGTGTTCTAAACAGTCCCGGACAAACGACGGAGCCCCAGAGTAAGCCGTTTGTCACAGTATGTATGTATGTGTGTGCATGTGTATGTGTGTGTGTGTATGTATGTGTGTGTATGTGTGTGTGCATATATATTTGTGTGTGTGTGTGTGTGTGTGTGTGTGTGTGTGTGTGTGTGTGTGTGTGTGTGTGTGTGTGTGTGTGTGTGTGTGGTGTTTAGAAAGGTTTAATAAAGTAAAATAAATAAAATACATCCATTCATGCTGGGGTAAAAACACATTTACATACGCAAGTACATATACATACAGGCACACCCCACATTAATGTACGCAATGGGACCGGAGCATGTCTGTAAAGTGAAAATGTACTTAAAGTGAAACACTACCTTTTTTCCACTTATCGATGCATGTACTTTATTGCAATCGTCATATACGTGCATAACTGATGTAAATAACGCATTTGTAACAGGCTCTATAGTCTCCCCGCTTGCGCACAGCTTCCGTACAGGTAGGGAGCTTGTATTGCTGTCCAGGACGTGCTGACAGGCGCATGCGCGAGTTGCCGTTTGCCTATTGGGCGATATGTCCTTACTTGCGAATGTACTTAAAGTGAGTGTCCTTAAAGCGGGGTATGCCTGTATACATATACACAAACACACACACATACACACACACACAGTTACCCAGTGACACACTGTAACAGGGGAGTTATCCCTGTTCAGGAAATGTGCCTCTAATCCAGCAGTGTGGTGGTTAATTGCTGCTAGTCAATTAACCAACACCACCTGGCTGATTAGATTCCTTAGAAAAAACTCCCTTTGAGAGAGGAAGGGAGATTGTTCCTGAGTCTCACAACTTGTGAGACTGACCATGGGGACAGAGGTCTTGAGCCTGCCAGAAGAAACAGCAGAGCTACTTGCAAGACACAGGGGAAAACACTTCTGAACCTGAATCCTGATATCGCCTGAGGAAAAAGGCAACAATCCAGGAACAGAGAAGACTTTCCCTCTAACTACAAGAAATCAGATAAGACTTTCCTTTATAAGACTTTATATCTGCACATATCAAGATATATGTTTGGGGCTGGGAGACATGCTAATCTAAAGGGAGTTGTGGACTGCATTGGTTTCACTAGACATACTCCCAAGTGAACAGAAGCTTTGTTTGACCCCTGATTTGAATATGTGGATGATTTTCTTATGTTAAATAGCCTTATTTAATTTCACCTTAACAAGTCTCCCTTGCATACCTCTGCGCGCTTCCTCCTACATATGGTCGTCAGAAGTGGGGCGAGAGGTGGAACTTGAAGTTAAAAGGGGCCCGGAGATTGCCTGTGAATTTTTTTTGTGCTTTTTGCCTACAAACAGCCTGAGCAACATAAACAAAGATCTCATGCAGCAGATCCAGAGTTAAAGGGGCACACCCAGGCAGGAAATAAAAACTGCACTGAAACTTACAAAACCACAGATGGACTCTTTTCCCCGATTCCAAGAGGAGAGAGAGACTGTGCTGAAGCAGGTAAACCTTATTTGCCTATCACAAATAAAGTGTAATATGGTCTGTTAGGACCAGTATGTCAGGCCAGAATCTACACTCATGTTAAGCTTCCATTTTGTCTGGTCATAACTAGTTAAGATTCTGTAGTCAGCCTTTTGCTGAAATATAATTCCTAACGCACTCAGTCTCTGCTAAATTGCATTTCCTTTCTTTCTGGTCAGGATATTACTAGATACTTTTGTGATGTCAATTTCCTGGTGTTTTAGTAGAATATAATAGAATGGTTCTCTGCAAGAAGCAAAATAGTGTAATATAGTTGCTAAGACTCAAGGTCTCTTTTGATAACAGACAATGAATAAGCTATGTATTCAGACAATTGCTTGTATTGGAAAAGACACGTCTCAAAAGTCACGCCACTAATATGTCCTGCCCCTAAATCACGCCTCTAATCAAAGCTACGCCCAAGACACACCTAGGATACGCCTATGTTACACCTAGGATACGCCTATGTTACGCCTCTAACCAATATCTTCTTTTTTCTGTATAAAAGTCATTACCCTATGAGTAATAAATTGAGACAAAGGATTTGAAACCTGGCTTGCGTTACGTTTCATTTCGTTCGTCTTCCAGGCCTGAAGTTCCCCAAAGACCGGAGATAACAGTTGCAGGGCGTGAAAGCTTCTCCGGGGAAGTCTGCTGCAAAATGGTGCAGATTGTGTATCCAGTCACAAGGCTTCAGTTTTCTTTGCAGGGAATAGGTTCCTTTTGGTTCTGAGGCCAGGGGAAGGAAATAACGGATTTTCCTTCAGTTTGGCCTCAGTTTTTCTCTGCAGAGAATAGGTTCCTTTTGGTTCTGAAGCCAGGGGAAGGAAATAACGGATTTTCCTTCAGTTTTTGGTGTCAGAAGTGGGATGTTCACAGAGGTGGTGAGTATATATGTAAATTTTTATATATGATGCTTCATCCCCTCTGGGAATTTAATAGACCTAAATTGTGACTGAAGAATTGGTATAGGCCCTTTTAAACAGAATTTTTGGTAAGAGTCCAGTAAATTCTATGCACGACTGGACTGTAATCTCTGATCTAGCTGAACGACCATTGTATATTGTGTAAGTATAAATATTGCAATTATTTGTCATAATTTAGCTGTTTTTCTTTAAGCTACTAATGGGTGCTTGCATGAGTAAGAATGACTCTGGACGGAAGCCTAGGAATGTACAAATTGTTAAATGCAAGTGTAAATCTGGTCGGATTCCTGAGGAATTTGTTGCTCAGACAGCTAGTATTATTGTGACCCGTTTTGTCGAATATGCAGAAGGTTCTTCTCGGCATGAAAATAAGGCAATGTATTTACAAGGCAGAGGGCAGAATAGACGGAGATCTTATGCTGGTCCCAGAAATCAATCAGGGAGAATAGCTCAGAATAATGGTGCCTGTTTTAACTGTGGTAATACTGGTCATTGGCAGAGAGAGTGCCCATATCAGAGTCAGAAGCAGGGAAGTGCTGCTTTGCCCGTGGGGGCTCAGAGTGAAAGTCTCTGTCAAAAAAAACACTGCTACCGAGTTTGTTTGTAACCCTGATGAATTTTTTCCTGAATGATTCTTGTGTGAAAGATACTGTGTGGTCATGCTGATTAACATTTGTACAAAAAATATGAATGTTAGTTGCTCATGATGAATTCTAAATTTTAAAAGGTTTTAAAAAGGTGTACACCGAATATAGAGAGAAATACCTCACAACAAAAGGGGAGTACATTCACCTCGGTCCCTGGTTATAGTTTGAAAGGTGTATTCGTCCTGGCCAGGTGGATACTTTTTAAACCGGACACATTTCTTTTCGTTTGTGGTATTTCTATCTTAATAAAAGGAGGGGCACAGCCTCTCTCTTACAGTTTAAAGAATGCGAAGCATTCACATTAAAATTAACTAGCTCTGTGCTTAAGCAGTTCATGAGAACAAGGTAATGTAGAACTGTCTTCTTTTCCGTAAAGCAGTAAGATAACACGTTACAATTTTATTTCTACAGGATTAAGATGTTTTTGTTTAAAATGCTTGTAAGAGCTCACAAGCACTGTTTGAATTAATATATTGTGTTATATATGTATATAACACCATTAATGTACATAGCGCTTCAAAAGGAGGGTGTCTGTGGTGTGAGCGGAGTGTGGTGATATCTGCCTTTAGCAGCATGGAGGTCAGTTATTTTAGCGAGAATTGTCTCCGTTAAATAAGCAGTGTAGAAGCCATACAAGACAGGTAGGGTCAAGCTTGCTGTTTTTTTAGTTATGGTATAACTGTTGCATGTTTGAAGATATTTAGTTTAGTTTAAGAGAGGGCATAGTTAAAACGGGATGGCAATTGTATTGATGGAAGTTTGCAGGAATATGAGATTTCTTTCAGAAGGCATTCAGCGGAATGAGTGAAAGAATGTTGCATGCTCTTGTAGGCATAGACTTGGTGTTTATAAGTAATTTGAAATATTCCCGTTATTTAATTTTTGAAAGACCATACAAAATGCAGTTTTAGGACAGCGTGGAAAGCTTCATATTTAACATTAAACTAATGTTACAATCCCCTGCGTGAGGATTAATCCAGCAGTTAACATGAATTAGACAGTGAAACCCATTTTCCGTTATCTGTACTTTGAGGTTTCTGGCTGTTTTCCCAGAAAAAAAAAAAAAAGGCGTTTTGAAAATTATTATTTTTTTTCTTTTTAAAGTCAGAGTGTCTTTTAAAGTTAATGCTGGCCGTGTGCTCAGCACTTTGCAAAGAGTTCAAAATTATTTGTCTATTTTAAAAGGAAATCTTTTGTTCAGGATTTCAGGATTTTTTCTTATATTGTAAATGCCACAGTTGTTAAAAGACCTACTGCAGGCTTTTTCTTCTTTTAACACAAGCAGTAAATATTTTTATAGTCACTACGCATACGGGTCTATTTGCCAGTTTGGTGTTGCTGTGTATCGGGGCTACCTGTTTTCATGGTTTTTTGTATTTTTGTATTTTTGTTCACATATATAGATAATATATGAACAAAAGAGGGGAGATACATACATAGGTTATTGAATTTATTATAGCAATGTTAACTCCAAGAGCTGACAGGCCCCTGGTAAATAATAATACCTTTGCAGATGTCACAGCAAAGCAGGTAGCAAGCCGTCCCTATGTTGAGGGATATATGATATCTGCCAAATTTATAATTTTGTAACCATTTATTTGTTTTTGGGTATGTCCTGGAAATAGAGTTAAAGGACAGGGGATATATAATTGCATAAGTGAACAGGGTATATATATTATATACAAGGCATTTCACATTTTTAGCAGAATAGTTACAGTGGAGTGCTTGAGGTGAAAGCCAGGAGTGACTGTGGGTGTGGGACAATAGCCATGAGTGCAGGCTGTTGGGATGCTTGATTTGTGGGACGAGTTTTAGTATTAAATGACTAAAAGGTTGACACCATTTGCATCAGAGAAAATGGCAGATGGCAGTTAGGTATGAATGAGAGTAAGTGTGTATTGGGAGAAGAGAGATTGATTTGTAGTTTGAGACAGTATTTTTGTCCCCATTTTTGAAGATTGGGACAACTCTAGCAGTTTTCCAGGTCTTAGGGATATGGCCTGCAGACAGGATAGAATTTATTATGGAAGCAATTGGTTTGGCAAAGGCTGAGGTACCAAGTTTTAGGAACTTGGATTGTAGCAAAGTCAAGTCCATATTGGTTGCTTAGTTTAAAATTTGAGGAGCGTTAATAGGGAATATCTCTGTTTAATATTGCGGATGCTAATAATAGTAGTAACCATATTAATACAAGAATGTATTTCTAGGTATAAATTCTCTCCCTATGAGACACTTATGGGATGAGTTATGACCATCAGTAGTTCAAAGTAACGAATTAAGGACCATGTTATTGGTAATAAAACAATTAATAAGTATTGCATGCAACTAATATATATTTTTGACTCTTTCTAGGCACAGGTTAAAGCTGAAAGTGCACCTACGCAAGACGGGTTAATGGTCAAGCATTTTCTACGCAAGCACGCTCTTCATCCCAGATGAAAAGGCCATTTAAATGCTACTCATCACCAGCATTGCAGTAAAAAATTCTTATCATCATGGATACACATCACGCACATCAAAATAGTGCCAGTCTAAGCACAAACAGCTAATAAAGACAAAGACATACTGTAGCACCTGCAAATAAGTGTTTTGATGGACACAATACTCTCTCACCACTAATCATCAAGGGAGAAAGGTTATAGGCAAAAATGTCCAGGCCTCAACACACGAACTTTGACATTTTTATTTTTACAGGTTTTTATTATTTTTCAGTTACAATGTATGCTCCATTATGTTTGTGTAAGTGGCGTCATAAGGATGACAAAATAGTATAAGGTATTATTTGTTTAACTTTGTTTATTTTGTTTGGATTTCTAGGTTAATAGAATCTCCCTGCAGAATGATATCCCGGTGGGAGAATGTTTTATCAGTCAAACACACGGTTATGTTAATTGCTCACAGGTAGAGTTAGAAACAGAAGAGATGCACCCAATACACAAGTGCTAAAAAGTAGTCTATGGGAAGAATAAGTTTCAGGGAATTTATTCCCAAATGTAGGAGTTGGGTTACTGTATGACAGGTTTACAGGGATATCCTAAATCATACAACCACAGACGTTTACTCATTTAACCAAGAATAGGTTTAGTTTAAATTAATGGCCCCGCAGAATAAAAATAGCTCTAGACTATATTTTAGCCTCAAAAGGAGGGGCATGTATGCGCCCTAGTTAAAGCGCAATGTTGTGTATTTATCCAGGATTTAGGGATCATGGGGACTTGGTGGTTGGATTGATTTGCTTTGAGCGAAGCTAGCGAATGTTTTTGTATGTGTGTGTTTGTCCTACTCATTGCTCTCTATGTATTAAGTACAGCAAAACTCTGATCCAGAAGTGCGTTGCAACCCCCACCGACGCTATGCCTCTCTGCGGTGATGATGTCGCCAGTCCCCCAGAAGAAGAGACCAAAGAAGAAATCAACTGGGCTGATATAATGGCCAGAAAAGAAAGGAATGAAGTTATTCACAACTTGGACATCTTGGACTATGAAACGGTTAACTGTTCTGTTCTTTAAATAGACTGTCTCTTAAGGATATGGGGGGACTGAGAAGACTGGATATGAGGAAGGTGGGAGGTCACAAAGGGACGTGAGTCAACCACAAGGAAAGGATCACGTCATCCATTTTGACCAAAGCAGCCATCTTGGTCCGTTTTGCCATTCTGAGTAAATGCAGTATGAAAGATATGTGCAAGAAGAATGTTTGTGCAGTCGCTCTTAGCAGAAATTAGCCCCCACCAATTCTCACAAATAGCTGACCCTTAGATTATGTGACATATTGAGATGTAAGCCATTTTCTAATCTATAGAAATATTTAATGATATATATATCTATTGGTTGTGTGGCATGTGGGCCACTAAGATTGTACCCTGCAATCACACTGCCCTTTGTTATCTGGGTTTCATTCTTCCCACTTTCTATGTATCTGACACGTTACCCCAAGGGAAGCTGAGAAATCGAAAAGATCTGACCAGGACCATTAGTTCAACCCGCATTGCAGCTGGGGTTTTTATACCTAGTTTAGGTGTTCTGGATCTCTATTCTAAATTAAGTGATGTTATGGTAAATATTAAAGATGCTCTTAATCAGACAAGTGATGCTATTATCCGTCTGACTAATGAACAAGAGCAGATCCGAACAGTAATATTACAGAATAGAATGGCTCTTGATTATCTGCTAGCCTCACAAGGAGGTGTTTGTAAACTTGTAGGACAGAAGTGCTGTGCCTATATTGAAGATGAGTCTGGCGCTATTCATGAAGATATGGATAAGTTACAGGAAATTCAGGCAAGGATGCGTAAAGAATCCTCAGGCCTTAGCTTAAATTGGATGTCAGCACTCACTAGTTGGATCGGAGAATTGGGTATGAAAATTCTCTATGGTTTTATTGTAGTGATTAGTATAATCGCAGCAATTTTTGTTATTTTTCACTGTGCTAAGTGTGCAATGCTTTCATTTGTCTCAAGGAAACCTTCAGTTTCATCTCACGCCATGTATGCAACTAATAATTCATATGTGGCCATAAACAGAGTCTATGATACTATTGGTCGCCATAAGGCCATAGTCATAGAGAAGCATACCTAGTAAGGGTATTTGTTCTTTTAGAGAACAAAAAGGAGGGAATTGTTAGGACCTGTATGTCAGGCCAGAATCTACACTCATGTTAAGCTTCCATTTTGTCTGGTCATAACTAGTTAAGATTCTGTAGTCAGCCTTTTGCTGAAATATAATTCCTAACGCACTCAGTCTCTGCTAAATTGCATTTCCTTTCTTTCTGGTCAGGATATTACTAGATACTTTTGTGATGTCAATTTCCTGGTGTTTTAGTAGAATATAATAGAATGGTTCTCTGCAAGAAGCAAAATAGTGTAATATAGTTGCTAAGACTCAAGGTCTCTTTTGATAACAGACAATGAATAAGCTATGTATTCAGACAATTGCTTGTATTGGAAAAGACACGTCTCAAAAGTCACGCCACTAATATGTCCTGCCCCTAAATCACGCCTCTAATCAAAGCTACGCCCAAGACACACCTAGGATACGCCTATGTTACACCTAGGATACGCCTATGTTACGCCTCTAACCAATATCTTCTTTTTTCTGTATAAAAGTCATTACCCTATGAGTAATAAATTGAGACAAAGGATTTGAAACCTGGCTTGCGTTACGTTTCATTTCGTTCGTCTTCCAGGCCTGAAGTTCCCCAAAGACCGGAGATAACAGTTGCAGGGCGTGAAAGCTTCTCCGGGGAAGTCTGCTGCAAAATGGTGCAGATTGTGTATCCAGTCACAAGGCTTCAGTTTTCTTTGCAGGGAATAGGTTCCTTTTGGTTCTGAGGCCAGGGGAAGGAAATAACGGATTTTCCTTCAGTTTGGCCTCAGTTTTTCTCTGCAGAGAATAGGTTCCTTTTGGTTCTGAAGCCAGGGGAAGGAAATAACGGATTTTCCTTCATGGTCATTGAAATAGGGATTTTTTTTCCAGCTGTAGTCAGAGTTCAAGAAGTAAGTTAGCCCTTAAAAGGGATAGGCGTTTGTTGTTTTCAAATGTTTAGTTGAAGCAGTGAATACAGATGGTGACCCATGAGCGGTACTGATTCTGCAAGTACAGGCTGCCACACCACATAGGACTACCTGCTGTGAATGGAGTATATGCAGAAACGTGTGAAAATTGATACAAGAGTGTGCTGAAGCAGGGGAATTTTCAGTAAACAAGTGCTGAGGGTAAAATTGCCTACTAGAAAAAAGGAATTGCTGAGCTGTGTAAAAGATATCCAAAAGTGTGAAGAGTGAATGTCATAATACCCAAAGTTGAGTCTGAACTCAAGCAGAAAACCACATTATTTGGCTGAAGCGGAGGGATTGCACCTAGCAAGTAAATGGTGTAAAGCAAACAGAAGTTTTTACCTAGCAACTGCACATCCCGTATACCTAATGAGAGAAAATGCGTGCACACGACTGCTGATATTGTAAAACTTACCCAAGAGAAAGAAAAAGTCTACAGAGATGCCTGTGAGAGCTACGACCTCTACAAGCAAAATATGCCCACCTGTAGGACTGGCACAATTGGGGGTTCTAGCAAATACAGTGGCAACAGCTGCAATAGCGCCTCCTGAGGTCAGGAAAAAAATTATACCTGAGAGCCCCAAAATGGAGGACAAGATGCAGCGTTCCTGTAATGAACCCTACCCCACGGAAGAGGGGCCCTTCCAGTCCAATAAAGAGGAAGACATCTCTTACGGGGAACCCAAACTGAGTCACACCCACAAAACACCCCAAGAATGGTTGGGGTGTCTGAACTCGGCACGAACCGAAAAGACCGCTCTCTATGATGACGAATATGATTGGCAGGAGAAAGAGCGGGAGCAGCAGATCACCAAATATTTCTGTCAGCTAACGCAACTGCAAGAAAAGCCTGGCGTATACAATGAAGTCGCTAAAGTATCAAATAAAGAAGGAGACCCCAGTATTCCTGATTGGACAGAGTCATCCAAAACAAAAAGGCGGAAAAAGAAAAAGAAAAGCGGCTCTTCACTTACCGTGGAAGGAACAGACACGTCCGCAGATCCTGTGGAGAAAAAGGGGAACCGAGTTGCCCTGCAGCCTAGAGAAAATGGAGAATTCGTCCCGCGGATAACCGAATATCCAGAGGGCCCAAGGCAGAAGTCGTGTACCCCAAAGAAGTATCTGTCCGGTGACACCAGTGAGGAACCATCAACCAACCATCCCAGGGAAGTGGAACCGGAACCAATGAGTGTCGATCCCTTGACCAGCCCTGAAGATGCCCTGAAAAATGCCAGGCATGACTGTGATATGCTCGTGAACAATTGAAACAAAAGAAAGATGGTTGCACAGAGCTACAGAAAAATAACGTGAGGCTACAGAAAGATGTGCCCACAATTTACTCTTTGGCCAGGACAGAATTGGACGCCTACTCTTCGCGTAGAGCTGAATGCCTCACAACAGGAGGTCAACACTGTCCGGACAGAGGTGGACGTATCTCAGAAAGAAGTTCATACACTCCGCAGAGCACTGGATGCCTCACATCATGAGACCAACAGCTGCCGCACAGACCTGGAAGTCTCCAGAAAGGAACTTCAAAGTCTCACTGAGGAGCTGGACATTGCAAAGAAAACTATCCTTCATCTTAACTTAGATCTCAAAGTCTCTCAGAAGGAGCTTCAGACCCTCAACCTAGAGAAGGAAGTCTCACGCGAGGAGACTGTCATTCTCAAAGCAGATGTGCGTAAATGGAAGGAGGACTGCAAGGAGGCCCTGAATAGTACAGAGACTGAAAAAAGAGAAAACTTAAAACTGAAAGAAGAAAATTTTCATTTGACTGACGACGTCAAGGAAAAGAATGAAAAGCTGCACGAGCTTAAAGAAATAATTAGACGTTTGGAAGGTGAGAAGTTTGAAGCAGAGCACCGACTGCAGAACCAACTGCAAGGTCTGCGTACGCACCTCCAGAAGGCCAAGGAGAAGCAGCGAACTCTGCAGGAAGACAATCTACAGGCTGTTAAAGAAATACAAGTGCTGCAGGAATGTCTGATTACCCAGTATGTTCCCGCAAAGCAGCATGAGAAACTGAAGGCTGCCCTGAGCATCACCAAAGCATTGCTTGAGGCCAAGCTTAGAACCCAGGTGATTCGGCACAAAAGGGAGCACAAGAAGGTCCAGAAACTGAGACAAGTAACTGTGGCCCGAGCAAAGAAATTCATAGTGCTTCACAATGCAGTGAAAATGTGGAAGCAAGCTCAGAGAAAGCAAAGTGTGCAGATAAATTCCCTGAGAAGAGACTTGCAAGACGCACTCAAAAAACAGGGATCTCTCGCGGAGGAGATGACAGTTCTACAAGTACAAGTATTGGCCCTGACTAAGTGTCAGTATCCCACAGCCACAAAAACCCATGAAGACAAGGGTACAGTGAGAGCTGGGAATATCGCTCGTCTGAAAGACAAGGTTGCAAAATTTGAACCACCTAAACAAGCACTAGCAAAACCTTCAGCCACCCAACAGGCAATAAAAGAAGGTACACGTGCTGAATCAAAACCAGAAGAATCCATAGCTGATGAAGCTGAAAAGATGGGGCATTCTCTGGAAGTGGATGTGGAATTGCAACTTAATCCCAAAGAGGCTGAACTAGCAAATCCATTGAGTGGGAAAAGTGCAGAGAGACAACTTCAAGAGCGGAAAACTCAAAGGGCTGTTTTTAAACGCTCTGCAACTGCTGCCAAACAGTCTGCCTACAAAAAGACGAGCACCCGACTTGAGGGAAATCTCATGACCACGTACGTAGCAAAAAGACTATACTTAGAAAAAGTCCTCCTCGAACGACTGAGGAGTGCTGATCTCAAGCACCTTCGGGAGGAGACACAAATAAACTGGAGAAAGGGCCCCAATCCCAGCGGGACTGAGGGTTCTCTTCCTCCATCCACTCTCATTCAAGTCACAGAGATATCTCGAATGAGAGTGGAAGGATGGGCTTTGGCCGTGGCAAGCCCGAGGTTCCCACAAACAGGGGAGGTATGTAAAAGGGGAGTTATCCCTGTTCAGGAAATGTGCCTCTAATCCAGCAGTGTGGTGGTTAATTGCTGCTAGTCCATTAACCAACACCACCTGGCTGATTAGGTTCCTTAGAAAAACCTCCCTTTGAGACAAGAAGGGAGATTATTCCTGAGTCTCACAACTTGTGAGACTGACCATGGGGACAGAGGTCTTGAGCCTGCCAGAAGAAACAGCAGAGCTACTTGCAAGACACAGGGGGAAACACTTCTGAACCTGAATCCTGATATCGCCTGTGGAAAAAGGCAACAACCCAAGAACAGAGAAGACTTTCCCTCTAACTACAAGAAATCAGATAAGACTTTCCTTTATAAGACTTTATATCTGCACATATCAAGATATATGTTTGGGGCTGGGAGACATGCTAATCTAAAGGGAGTTGTGGACTGCATAGGTTTCACTAGCCATACTCCCAAGTGAACAGAAGCTTTGTTTGACCCCTGATTTGAATATGTGGATGATTTTCTTATGTTAAAGAAGCAGGCGCAATAAAAGCCTTATTTAATTTCACCTTAACAAGTCTCCCTTGCATTCCTCTGCGCGCGTCCTCCTACACACACACACACACACACACACACACACAAACACACAGTACCTTCCAAGACTGTCGCTCACAGCATACACACAAAAAGCGAGCGTCACATGCACACGCGTTTGCACAGGCGCGCGCGCACTATATTACGGGCCTATTGTTGAAGATTTTAATGGTGATTAAATAAGAGAGGCTCTCATTCCATTGGATGCTTTTACCATAGCAAGTTTCCCCAGATAATGGAGCTGTGGTGGCAGAACACGTGGGAATATAAATGGCCTTGGTGACATGGTGGGAATTTTTCTAGTAACAGCTTGCGTGTAGTGACTGATCTGTGTGGTTGATTTGAAGTGCTGGTTGTTTAAAGTGTTTGCCGTTAGAATGAGCAGGATTGAAAATGCCACTCAATGCACATCTTGCTACATGTATGTGCACTTGGAGCAGCTGTTCCAAGGAGCATACCACTGTGACAGGTGTGAACGGGTGGTCTCTTTAGAATCAGAGATTGCTGATCTGAAGAGGCAACTTGCAATATTGAGGGACATTGGCAATCTTGAAAGGGAATTAGAGCTCACTGAGCAGGCCCTTGCTTCGACTAGTGGTGCAGATGGTGGCGATGTTAGTGAGGAGCAGGTAGGTAGCTTGGTTGCCGTTAGTGAGGAGCAGGTAGGTAGCTGGATGACAGTTAGAAGGGGAAGCAGGGGCAATAGGGAGAGGCAGGTCATTTCTGAGCTGACACATCCCAATAGATTTGCCGTGTTGAGTGAAGATATTAGGAATGTCGGGGCAGAAATGGCAAGGCTGGGGGAGACTAATTCCTCTAGCAGCCAGGGGAATAGTTCCTCCAGCACAGTGGGGACTCAGGATGCTCAGATACAAAGAAAGATTGTGGTGGTAGGGGACTCCATTATTAGGAAGGTAGATAGGGCAATCTGTTGCCGTGACCGCATGAACCAAACAGTTTGTTGTCTCCCGGGTGCTCGGTTTCGGCACATTGCGGATCGGGTAGACAGATTGTTGGGGGGGCTGGGATTGACCCAACGGTCTTGGTACACGTTGGCACCAATGACAAAGTTAGAGAAAGATGGAGGGTCCTAAAAAATGATTACAGGGATCTAGGCCAAAAGCTTAAGGCAAGGACCTCCAACATAGTAATTTCTGAAATACTACCAGTGCCATGCTCTACCGCAGGGAGACAGTCAGAGATCAGGGAGGTTAATGCATGGCTAAAAGTGGTGCAGGAAGGAGGGGTTTGGGTTTTTAGAGCAATGGGACTCCTTTTCTGAGAGATGCCATCTATATTCTAGGGACGGATTGCACCTCAATGAAGAGGGATCTTCTGTGCTAGGGGGGAGAATGCTAAAATGGTTGGAGGAGATTTTAAACTAGGATGGAGGGGGGAGGGAGTGAAACAGATAATGAACTAAATGGAATAGATGAGGATACAAGGTGGTATGGAAGTAGAATGGGGGCAAGTGCGAGTTTGACAAGCAATGAGACATCCATAGTAAATACAGATAATACTAGAAAACTTCAAAAGACTAAACCAAGTGGGCGCAGAAAGGAAGGAGCAGATAAGATAATAGTACAGGCTGAAAAAAACCTTAAATGCATGCTGGCTAATGCAAGAAGCCTGACAGATAAAATGGGGGAGCTTGAATTAATAGCTGCAAAGGAGCATTATGATATCATAGGCATTACTGAAACATGGTGAGAAGAAACTCATGACTGGACAGTTAATTTAGAGGGTTATTCTCTTTTTCGGAAGGATCAAACAAAAAGAAGGGGAGGTAGAGTATGTTTGTATGTTAAACCGGAATTAAAAACCTATTATAAGGGATGATGTTTATGAAGGAAATGAGGAAAATGTAGAGACTTTGTGGATAGAAATTAGCAGTGGAGGTAAAAGTATTAAGAAAATGTTTGTGGGAATATGCTATAAACCACCAAATATCTGTGAGATTGAGGAAGCCTTAAATACTTTTGCAAATGGAAAAGGCATCAAAACTGGGTCATGTTTGCATAATGGAGGATTTTAATTATCCAGCCATAGACTGGGGCAATGAGATTAGCATTACAACAAAAGGAAACAGGTTTTTGCGGGTGCTTAAAGACAATTATATGACCCAAATAATTGAGGAACCAACCAGGAGAGGGGCAATACTGGATTTGGTCATATCAAACAATGTAGAAGTAATAACAAATATTCAAGTCCTGGAACATTTGGGTAACAGTGATCATAACATGGTCTCATTTGAAATAAATTATCAAAAAATAGATTTCTTGGGTTCAACAAAGACCTTAAACTTTAGTAAGGCAGATTTTAATAAACTGAGGTCTAATCTAGTAGTAATACAATGGGATGATGTTTTTGCAGGGAAAACTGTAGAAGATAAATGGGCAGTGTTTAAACCATTGTTAGAAAAGCACACTTATCAGTGTATACCCTTGGGTAATAAGTATAAAATAAATAAGTCAAAACCAATGTGGCTAAATAAACAGGTAGGGGAGGAAATGGACAAGAAGAGGAAGGCGTTTAGATTCTTTAAGTCAGAAGGGACGGAGACATCGTATCAGAATTATAAGGAATGTAACAAAAATTGCAAAAGGGCAATCAAATTAGCAAAAATGGATAATGAAAAAAGGATTGCAATAGAAAGTAAGGTCAACCCTGAAAAGTTATTTAAGTACCTTAATAACAAAAAAATGAGAAAAGAAAATATAGGACCATTTCAGTGTGAGATGGGTAGGCAGATTATTGGAGATAAGGAAAAAGCTGAGGTATTAAACAAATTCTTTGCCTCTGTGTTTACCAGGGAAGAATCAAGTTCAATAGTAGTGCAGCAGGAGGAAGCCACAACCTCCATACTAATGAACAATTGGTTAACTGAGGAAGAAGTTCATAAGCGACTTGAAAAATTTTTAAGTAAATAAGGCACCTGGCCTTGATGGCATACATCCAAGAGTTCTCAAGGAGTTAAGCTCAGTAATAGCCAAACCATTATATTTAATATTCAAGGACTCCATTTCCACAGGCTCAGTACCACAAGATTGGCGTAAAGCAGATGTAGTGCCTATAATTAAAAAGGGAGCTAGATCACAACCGGGAAATTACAGACCTGTAAGCCTAACTTCAATAGTAGGGAAACTACTTGAAGGTTTATTACGGGATAATATTCAGGAATACCTAATGGAAAACAAAATTATTAGTAATAGTCAGCATGGATTTATGAAGGATAGATCTTGCCAAACTAGTTTCTTTTAGGAGGTAATTAGGAATGTAGACCAGGGTAATGCAGTTGATGTGGTCTACTTAGATTTTGCAAAGGCTTTTGATACGGTTTCACACAAGAGGTTGGTGTACAAAATAAAGAAAATTGGATTCAGTAATAATTTATGCACCTGGATTGAAAACTGGTTAAAGGACAGACAACAGAGAGTTGTCATAAATGGAACTTTTTCGGGTTGGGCTAAAGTCGTGAGTGGAGTACCTCAGGGATCAGTACTGGGACCCCTGCTTTTTAACTTGTTTATTAATGACCTTGAGGTTTGGGATCGAGAGCAAAGTCTCCATCTTTGCTGATGATAATAAATTGTGTAAGGTAATAGAATCAGAGCAGGATGTAATTTATCTTCAGAAGGACTTGGAGAGACTGGTAACGTGGGCAGGTAAATGGCAAATGAGGTTTAATACAGATAAATGTAAGGTTATGCATTTGGGAAGCAAGAATTAAAAGGCGACAGACAAATTTAATGGAGATATATTGGGGGAATCCTTGATGGAGAAGGATTTAGGATTGCTTGTAGACAGCAGGCTTAGCAATAGTGCCCAATGTCATGCAGTAGCTACAAAGGCAAACAAGATCTTATCTTGCATCAAACAGGCAATGGATGGAAGGGAAGTAAACATAATTATGCCCCTTTATAAAGCACTAGTGAGACCACACCTTGAATATGGAGTACAATTTTGGGCACCAATCCTAAGAAAAGACATTATGGAACTAGAGTGAGTGCAGAGAAGAGCCACCAAATTAATAAAGGGGATGGACAATCTAACTTATGAGGAGAGGCTAGCTAAATTAGATTTATTTACATTAGAAAAGAGGCGTCTAAGAAGGGAAATATTAACTATATACAAATATATTCGGGGACAATACAAGGAGCTTTCAAAATAACTATTCATCCCACGGGCAGTACAAAGGACTCGGGGCCATCCCTTAAGGTTGGAGGAGAGGAAATTTCACCAGCAACAAAGGAAAGGGTTCTTTACAGTACAATGTGGAATTCATTACCCATGGAGACTGTGATGGCAGATACAATAGATTTGTTCAAAAAAAGGTTGGACATCTTTTTAGATGGGAAAGGTATACAGGGTTATACCAAATAAGTATATATGGGAAGGATGTTGATCCAGGGATTAATCCGATTGCCAATTCTTGGAGTCAAGAAGGAATGTATTTTTCCCCTTATGAGATATCATTGGAAGATATGACACTGGGTTTTTTTGTTTGCCTTCCTCTGGATCAATAAGTAAGTATAGATATAGGATAAAGTATCTGTTGTCTAAATTTAGCATAGGTTGAACTTGATGGACGTACGTCTTTTTTCAACCTCATCTACTATGTAACTATATGTAACTAGGATGGTGTGTGGTCATGTAGTAGAACTATGGTGGCAAGCTCCAGTCCTCAAGGACCACCAACAGGTCAGGTTGTAAGGATATCCCTGCTTCCGCGCAAGGGGCTCAATCACTCGGTCAAAGACTGAGTCACCTGTGCTGAAGCAGGGATAGCCTTAAAACTTGACCTGTTGGTGGCCCTTGAGGACAGGAGTTGGCCTCCCCTGTTGTAGAACAAAGGCAGTCACCCTTAGAATTGGCGGTAACCTAACCCTAAAATTGCAGCATAAATATGACAAGTGTGAAAATGTGGAAATCATTTCAAATAGGAGGAGCTAGTGAGGACTGGAATGTTATATAATTATATTGCTACTGTATATTCAAATGCATGGAGACGCCTATATTATGTCACACGTGAATTCTAAATATGGGTTCATTGTAACATCTTTACACGGCACGTAAATGCAGAACGAGGATCAGATTATCCAGCGTTTCCAATGCTCATTTTGTTTTTGATCAATGCATTTTTGAACCATTAAACATCTCGTGCATGAGCTGTGAGATTGCAGTTACTAGAAGCAAATATAAGACGCTTCATTGTTAATGTCATGATATAATTAAGAATATAACAGAGTTCGCTGCACTTTATTTTATTTTAATATATGCATCATTTAATTAACTTTATTGAAATCTATTCACCAAAGCTGACGATCTATTTGTTCTCCTGTGATCGATTAGCAAAGATCTTACTTCCCTGGGTTCACATAACACCTGCCTTTCAGTTTCAATCAATCCATCCGTCCGTGTAACTTAGGTACAAAGTATTCTTATAATACCAAGGTAACTTTATCTATTGTTACAGTTTGCAGCTCAAACTGCTGGGAACATTGGCAACAAATGATCACAAACAGGAAAGTGTTACAAGGATCTTGCACTGCTGGAGACGTGTGCTAAAACCTGCCATAGAAATTAAAGCACGCTCTCTCATTAAAAATGGCATTGCGAGTTGAATAACATTTTTTTTAATGCAATAAGTATTATCTAATACTACAGAACTGATTGATTTAAAAACACACACATACTGTAGGATATTGAATGTTTTTTTTTACTTTAATGTCGTTGTAGTGATTAAACAATGTCAGAGCACATGCAGAGGGGAGAGTTAAATGTAGTAAATAGCAGGATCCGGGAAGAGTTAAATGTAGTAAATAGCAGGATCCGGGAAGAGTTAAATGTAGTAAATAGCAGGATCCGGGAAGAGTTAAATGTAGTAAATAGCAGGATCCAGGAAGAGTTAAATGTAGTAAATAGAGACTCTTTTTAATATCAATAATGTACATTGAACTTTGAGACTGAGTCGAATTGTTTGGAGTTGTATACTGCAGGGGTGCGCAAACTTTTCCCCGGGCGAACCCCTGCCTGCTCTCCTCGGCGACTCGCGCCCCCCTCCCCCTGCTCGACCCTGGCGTCAAATAACGTGCGGGGTCATGTGACATCACGTCGGCATGGTAACGTGCCGTCACGTGACCCCGCACCGTAATTTGACGCCTGGTTACCAGGACGACGCGTTGCGGGAAGGGAAGCGTATTATAGAGGCCTTGCGTGGTCCCCCGGCATTTAATTTAAATGCCTGGGGGGAGAGCACGGGACCTCTATAATTGCCGCGCCCCCCAGTTTGCGCACCAGTGGTATACAGTACTGTACAGTAATAGGTCAGCGACCAGCGCTGCAGTTGTAATCTACCACAAGCCTTTAATTTGGCACGATCAGACGTAAGAGAATTAGTACTTTAATTAATTAGCTTACATGACCTGGCCGTGTGATTACTGGCCGTTCATAGCACCCAGTGATGTATACTAGCAAATATTAGATCTGCAATCATTTGAAAGCAATTAGGCATGTACAGTACATCATTGGGATTATGATCTGTGTACAGAAATACGGCAAAGCCCCAGACCTGAAATAGGAAACATTGCTTTTCATGCGATCTCTCTGATCTTCTTTGGGTATTAAAAATGAACAGGCCAGAGAATTGTTTCAGTTCCCACAGAGAGGGAGAGGGGCAGTTGGGAGAATGAGCATGTTTTTATAGGTGCGGTAATCCTGGGCTGAAGGTGCGGCTCGGTGAGTAACGGCACTGACCCTGAGAACAATGGCACGGAACTTCAGTGCAGGGAGAGCCTGGTCCCAATCCCGGTGTCAGCTCCTTGGGCCAGTCACTTTATGTCTCTGCGCCTCAGGCACCCAAAACATAGATTGTAAGCTCTACGGGTCAGGAACTCATCTCTGCAATATATATATATATATATATATATATATATATATATATATATATATATAATATATATATATATATATATATATATATATATATATATATATATATATATATATATATATATATATATATAGCACTGTGTACATAGTCAGTGCTATACAAGAAAAAAACCCATTATTATTATAATCAACCTGCCAAAGCGCTATGGGAGAGATTCAGAAACCTCTAATATGGGCTATCACAACGGCAGTCACTCCGGATAACCCTTATTGGAGGTTTGTAAGTGATCTATCTTAGAATAGTAAGCACAGCCTTAATTATTCCCATGGCTTTCACTGACTGGGCAATGTATGTTATTATTTGAGGCCTTAACATTGCATCTCACACCATTCTTCACTATACACTCTTTATATACACATTCAAATCACACAAAAAATATATACGTAACGCACTTTTCCCCACCCTCTGGGAGATATTGCGGCTACTGTGTGTGTGGTGCGTTACCTGTGGCTCACAGGAGGTCTGAGCCTCCGCTGCTGGGAGCCTGGGGTGTACCTGATCCGTCTGGTTACAGCTCCTCCACCTGTGCGGGATCCTACTATGGGCTCATACAGTAGAGTCTCCGAAGCAGAACTGCATTGATTTCAGGTCCGGGGACCCCCTGCTTCCTGAGATACAGGCCCCGTTATGGGGTGCCGGTATCTCCTATGCATTGAAATGTCCCAGTCACGTGACGCGAGACATTTACATGCTTAGGAGATACCGGCACCCTATAACGGGGCCTGTATCTCAGGAAGCAGGGGGTCCCCGTACCTCAACTCAACAAGGTTCTTCCCTGGAGACCCCCTGCTCATCTACACTAGTAAGAAAATTAAAAATAATGTAGTAAAAACCAATACTCAACCCACCCCCTGTGCCCCCACATAAAACCATTATTTATTTTATTAGACACAGGATAAATACTGTGGGCCCCACAAGGCACCCTGGGTGGTTCCCATTGGTGTCTGGGGGCCCCTGGGTGGTCCCTGTGAGGCTCCGTGTGTCTCCAGGTGGTCCCCACGGGTGATGGTGGGACCACGAGTCATCCCCGCAGGTGTCTGGGGGTCCTCAGGTGGTCCCCATGGGTGTCCAGGGGTCCAAGGGTGGTCCCTGTGAGCGTCCGTGGGTCCTCGGTTGGTCCCTGTGGGCGTCCGTGGGTCCAAGGGTGGTCCCTGTGGGTCCCTTTTGGACTGTGGTACCATTCCTGTATTTAAAAAAAACAAAACACGGCCTACATTTCAATAAATACACTCCGCCCCCCCAACAAACATACATACTGTACATTACAGTAATGTGCAAAATAACTATTATCCAGATATGGATAATAGATTATTTGCCCATTATTAAACACAACATTAGCCAGGCAGCATAAATAAAGTAAATAAAATCCGTTCTACTTACCCCTGACAACATGAAGGGCGTCCTCATCGGCATACTGCAGGGCCATGTCCTCCGATGTCAGCAACAAAAAAAAATACAATCGGTATTAACCGCTAAGGTAATGAAGGGGTTATATCCATCCACAAGCCCCCCGCAAGGCCTAAACACACACCAAGGGCCAAATACCACCTTCACCCACCCCTGCTACCCACAATAAGCATGGCACTGGTGGTTAACCCTTTCATTGCCTTATCGGTTAGCCGCTAGGGTAAAGAAGTTGCCTGTAAATGCGTTTTTATGCATCTGATTCATGCCGGGGGTCTCCGGTGGTGATATTAATGGATATCAGCTCCGGAGTCTCCAGCTTCTCGGCCGATTCTCACCACCTTCTTGCCAACTTATTGTGGCGGGACGATTTGGAGAGGAAATCTCCATTCTAGAGTGGCGATCAGCCTCGATAAGCTGATCGGGGCTACTAGAATACCGCGAGTTTGAGACGCTGGCGATAAGCGTCGATAAGTGGTTTATCTCCGCGCGTTTATCGATTTATTTATTTTTCCCTCAGCAAAAATTGCGATTTTTGCTATTATCGCCAGCTTATCGGGGTTTACTGAATCGCTGTAGGCTTTTTTTGGCGATAAGGGGCTTATCGCTGCTTACTGCATGAGGCCCTAAATTGGATAACCCCGCCACAGGGCCCGATACAATGATACACACACTGATAAGAATAGCAGTTTACTGTATGCATAAGAGAAAGGACAACACTATAACTTCCCCACCGACTAGGCCACGCACGGCCATAACCCCACAGGGCCCTCACCCACACCATCCACACCCGATGGGATATCCCTCAAATTACTGATGGGCCCTTGGGCACCCAACCACCCTGGTGTGCACAAGAAGCAACCCACCCAATGTGTGAGACAGCGCTGCCCAAAACTAACGTGGGTAAAGTTGGTGCACTGCCGGGTACTCCAGCACCCGGTAGTGCCGACTGTAAACAAAGGGGCTGTCTGATCCCACGCCGTCGTCGTCAGCGACGAGTCCGCCTCCACGTTGGGTGGTGTCCAGCAGGAGTGTCCCACCTTTATAGTCTCTCAGTGCGTAGTGATCTGGTCCCAGACCTCCTGATGCCAAGGTGCAATTGCACCCTGACTGTGTCCTTCACACTGGTACTACAGGGGCAGTGTCCCTATCTAATGGGCCTGTCCCTGCAGCAACCACAAGCTGAGGGGAGTCGTGGCCTCGCTGGGGCCTAAGGGGGTCTGTGGTCTAGTGCAGGGGTCACAGACGCCCTGCACACACACCCTACCCTCTGCTTGTCCCAGCTCCGACTGGCGTGATCCTCAGCACGCCAAATGTATCAATCCGGCTGCTCCGTTATTTTTGCTGCCCTATTGGTTGTCTGGCTGCATGTGATCTCTCAGCCCCTGGCCACATACAGTATATATATATATATTGCACTGCCTAAATGTTTACAATAATACTTTGACATTGTAGAACCATTCCAGATTAATAAGAAAGAATTGCGCGGCGGATGCGTCATGAGGCTGGTTCGCCGTGATTGGCTGAGCCGCTCAAGTGACGCGGCCGTCGCTTGAAAAGACAACCTTTTTGTCTTTTCAAAACGCGGTCCCGTCATCGCACTCCGTCGTGCGCACGTGCGTACTAGCGCTGGCCACATAGGGATTAATCACTTTGTTCCTGTCGCGCGCAAGCTCTATAGCACAGACTATAATCCCAGCTTCATTCTTTAAAGTTTATTCAATGTGGTTCTCTAATGAGGAGGCATATCTTGTGTAATATCTAAAGAAATAAAACACTCGGAAGCTAAAGGACTCCTGATTGCATTCAGGGGAGAAATGGTCCGTAAGTTTGCAATGATTGCATCAAATAATCCAGTCCCTCCAGTGCTGTATAGATTTTCGTTTTCATTACTCGCGCATCATCACAAGGTTTGGATGGCGCGTTTCAGCTTAACGTGTGAAAACACAATAACGAAGTGACAGTGACAAATCGGAGCATTTAGTTTTCATTATGCAGTGGCGCTAAAAAGGTGGCGCTGGCCGTTAATATTTTCCAGCACTATTCCCTACCCTGTTCATCGTGAATGTAAGGAGGAGATGCACCTAGCTCAAATAAGGGTTATCAGAGCTCGATCGGCGCTGACGGTCATTGACGTGTGTTAACACGAGATCACGTTGCGATGCCGCGTTTCGCAGGGTCGGGAATATCAGCCTACATTCTGTGGACTAGCACAAGATCACCGAAAGCTAGTACCTTAGTCATTATTTGGCTGCAAAGTCAGTGATCTGACAACTAGACCGCTGTTATACAATGATCCTTTCTCAAGTTCAAAAATGGTTCTCTGCTACGTGATCCGGCATCAAATGCATATTTAAAAAATAAATAAAAAAAACACCTTTGTTACATTGATGTTAAAAGTAATTTGGAACATGTTTCATGGTATTAGCGTACGTCACTTGTTAACCTAGTACAAAGGCGGCCAACTCCAGTTCGCAAGGGCGGCCAACAGGCCAGGTTTTGAGGATACCCCTGCTTCAGCACAGGTGGTTCAATCAGTGGCTCAGTAAGTGCAAACAAATACAATCAGTGCAAACAAAGCCAATTTTAAAGCAGCCGAAAAGCTGCTATGTAATGCGTGTCCCTCACAGGGGGCACAGGTGTTACCCTCCCGGCTGCTAGCGAGTTTACATCGGATATTCTCCAGATTGGGCCTGTACAGTGCGTTACCTTGTCAGTGTGGTGCGCCCGTGCAGCTGGGTGTAAAGGTAAAAAAGATGGGTGTCAGTAGCTTTATTAACAGGACAGGCTTTATTTAAGGAAAAGTAACTTCCCCAGGTGAATTACTGCAGTCCTGGAGAGGCAAACGCTTAGAACAGTTGGGGTAGTTGATTAGTCATACAAGATACTGTAACTTAGTATCACATGACATACTCTGTGACGGTAGGGGCAGATGCGACTGCTTTTACTAAAGGCTTAGCCCGCAATTCCCTCTACCTGTCAGTAATACAGTTGTATTATGTTATAGATATCTACGTACTATGCAGCCGGGATCCAGCACTGCAGGGCCGCGCGTGCGCTCTGTGTGCAGCCGGGATCCAGCACTGCAGGGCCGCGCGTGCGCTCTGTGTACAGCCGGGTTCCAGCACTGCAGGGCCGCGCGTGTGCTCTGTGTACAGCCGGGATCCAGCACCGCAGGGCCGCGCGTGCGCTCTGTGTACAGCCGGGTTCCAGCACTGCAGGGCCGCGCGTGCGCTCTGTGTACAGCCGGGTTCCAGCACTGCAGGGCCGCGCGTGTGCTCTGTGTACAGCCGGGATCCAGCACCGCAGGGCCGCGCGTGCGCTCTGTGTACAGCCGGGTTCCAGCACTGCAGGGCCGCGCGTGCGCTCTGTGTACAGACGGGATCCAGCACTGCAGGGCTGCGCGTGCGCTCTGTGTACAGCCGGGTTCCAGCACTGCAGGGCCGCGCGTGCGCTCTGTGTACAGCCGGGTTCCAGCACTGCAGTGCCGCGCGTGCGCTCTGTGTACAGCCGGGATCCAGCACTGCAGGGCCGCGCGTGCGCTCTGTGTACAGCCGGGTTCCAGCACTGCAGGGCCGCGCGTGCACTCTGTGTACAGACGGGATCCAGCACTGCAGGGCCGCGCGTGCGCTCTGTGTGCAGCCGGGATCCAGCACCGCAGGGCTGCGCGTGCGCTCTGTGTACAGCCGGGTTCCAGCACTGCAGGGCCGCGTGTGCGCTCTGTGTACAGCCGGGATCCAGCACTGCAGGGCCGCGCGTGCGCTCTGTGTACAGCCGGGATCCAGCACTGCAGGGCCGCGCGTGCGCTCTGTGTACAGCCGGGTTCCAGCACTGCAGGGCCGCGCGTGCACTCTGTGTACAGACGGGATCCAGCACTCCAGGGCCGCGCGTGCGCTCTGTGTGCAGCCGGGATCCAGCACCGCAGGGCTGCGCGTGCGCTCTGTGTACAGCCGGGTTCCAGCACTGCAGGGCCGCGCGTGCGCTCTGTGTACAGCCGGGATCCAGCACTGCAGGACCGCGCGTGCGCTCTGTGTACAGCCGGGTTCCAGCACTGCAGGGCCGCGCGTGTGCTCTGTGTACAGCCGGGATCCAGCACTGCAGGGCCGCGCGTGCGCTCTGTGTACAGCCGGGATCCAGCACTGCAGGGCCGCGCGTGCGCTCTGTGTACAGCCGGGTTCCAGCACTGCAGGGCCGCGCGTGCGCTCTGTGTACAGCCGGGATCCAGCACTGCAGGGCCGCGCGTGCGCTCTGTGTACAGCCGGGTTCCAGCACTGTAGTGCCGCGCGTGCGCTCTGTGTACAACCGGGATCCAGCACTGCAGGGCCGCGCGTGCGCTCTGTGTACAGCCGGGTTCCAGCACTGCAGGGCCGCGCGTGCGCTCTGTGTACAGCCGGGTTCCAGCACTGCAGGGCCGCGCGCGCGCTCTGAGTACAGCCGGGTTCCAGCACTGCAGGGCCGCGCGTGTGCTCTGTGTACAGCCGGGATCCAGCACTGCAGGGCCGCGCGTGCGCTCTGTGTACAGCCGGGATCCAGCACTGCAGGGCCGCGCGTGCGCTCTGTGTACAGCCGGGTTCCAGCACTGCAGGGCCGCGCGTGTGCTCTGTGTACAGCTGGGATCCAGCACTGCAGGGCCGCGCGTGCGCTCTGTGTACAGCCGGGATCCAGCACTGCAGGGCCGCGCGTGCGCTCTGTGTACAGCCGGGTTCCAGCACTCCAGTGCCGCGCGTGCGCTCTGTGTACAGCCGGGATCCAGCACTGCAGGGCCGCGCGTGCGCTCTGTGTACAGCCGGGTTCCAGCACTACAGGGCCGCGTGTGCGCTCTGTGTACAGCCGGGATCCAGCACTGCAGGGCCGCGCGTGTGCTCTGTGTACAGCCGGGTTCCAGCACTCCAGTGCCGCGCGTGCGCTCTGTGTACAGCCGGGTTCCAGCACTGCAGGGCCGCGCGTGCGCTCTGTGTACAGCCGGGTTCCAGCACTGCAGGGCCGCGTGTGCGCTCTGTGTACAGCCGGGATCCAGCACTGCAGGGCCGCGCGTGTGCTCTGTGTACAGCCGGGTTCCAGCACTGCAGGGCCGCACGTGCGCTCTGTGTACAGCCGGGATCCAGCACTGCAGCGCCGCGCGTATGCTCTGTGTACAGCCGGGATCCAGCACTGCAGGGCCGCGCGTGCGCTCTGTGTACAGCCGGGATCCAGCACTGGAGGGCCGCGCGTGCGCTCTGTGTACAGCCGGGATCCAGCACTGCAGGGCCGCGCGTGCGCTCTGTTTACAGCCGGGTTCCAGCACTGCAGGGCCGCGCGTGCGCTCTGTGTACAGCCGGGTTCCAGCACTGCAGGGCCGCGCGTGCGCTCTGTGTACAGCCGGGATCCAGCACTGCAGGGCCGCGCGTGCGCTCTGTTTACAGCCGGGTTCCAGCACCGCAGGGCCGCGCGTGCGCTCTGTGTACAGCCGGGTTCCAGCACTGCAGGGCCACGCGTGCGCTCTGTGTACAGCCGGGTTCCAGCACTGCAGGACCGCGCGTGCGCTCTGTTTACAGCCGGGTTCCAGCACCGCAGGGCCGCGCGTGCGCTCTGTGTACAGCCGGGTTCCAGCACTTAAGGGCCGCGCGTACGCTCTGTGTACAGCCGGGATCCAGCACTGCAGGGCTGCGCGTGCGCTCTGTGTACAGACGGGATCCAGCACCGCAGGACCGCGCGTGCGCTCTGTGTACAGCCGGGTTCCAGCACTGCAGGACCGCGCGTGCGTTCTGTGTACAGCCGGGATCCAGCACTGCAGGGCCGCGCGTGCGCTCTGTGTACAGCCGGGTTCCAGCACCGCAGGGCCGCGCGTGCGCTCTGTGTACAGCCGGGTTCCAGCACTGCAGGGCCGCGCGTGCGCTCTGTGTACAGCCGGGTTCCAGCACCGCAGGGCCGCGCGTGCGCTCTGTGTACAGCCGGGTTCCAGCACTGCAGGACCACGCATGCGCTCTGTGTACAGCCGGGTTCCAGCACTGCAGTGCCGCGCGTGCGCTCTGTGTACAGCCGGGTTCCAGCACTGCAGGGCCGCGCGTGCGCTCTGTGTACAGCCGGGTTCCAGCACCGCAGGGCCGCGCGTGCGCTCTGTGTACAGCCGGGTTCCAGCACTGCAGGGCCGCGCGTGCGCTCTGTGTACAGCCGGGTTCCAGCACCGCAGGGCCGCGCGTGCGCTCTGTGTACAGCCGGGTTCCAGCACTGCAGGACCGCGCATGCGCTCTGTGTACAGCCGGGTTCCAGCACTGCAGTGCCGCGCGTGCGCTCTGTGTACAGCCGGGTTCCAGCACTGCAGGGCCGCGCGTGCGCTCTGTGTACAGCCGGGTTCCAGCACCGCAGGGCCGCGCGTGCGCTCTGTGTACAGCCGGGTTCCAGCACTGCAGGACCGCGCGTGCGCTCTGTGTACAGCCGGGTTCCAGCACTGCAGGGCCGCGCGTGCGCTCTGTGTACAGCCGGGTTCCAGCACCGCAGGGCCGCGCGTGCGCTCTGTGTACAGCCGGGTTCCAGCACCGCAGGACCGCGCGTGCGCTCTGTGTACAGCCGGGATCCAGCACTGCAGGGCCGCGCGTGCGCTCTGTGTACAGCTGGGTTCCAGCACTGCAGAGCCGCGCGTGCGCTCTGTGTACAGCCGGGTTCCAGCACTGCAGGGCCGTGCGTGCGCTCTGTGTACAGCCGGGTTCCAGCACTGCAGGGCCGCGCGTGCGCTCTGTGTACAGCCGGGATCCAGCACTGCAGGGCCGCGCGTGCGCTCTGTGTACAGCCGGGTTCCAGCACTGCAGGGCCGCGCGTGCGCTCTGTGTACAGCCGGGATCCAGCACTGCAGCACCGCAGGGCCGCGCGTGCGCTCTGTGTACAGCCGGGATCCAGCACTGCAGGGCCGCGCGTGCGCTCTGTGTACAGCCGGGATCCAGCACTGCAGGGCTGCGCGTGCGCTCTGTGTACAGCCGGGATCCAGCACCGCAGGACCGCGCGTGCGTTCTGTGTACAGCCGGGATCCAGCACTGCAGGGCCGCGCGTGCGCTCTGTGTACAGCCGGGATCCAGCACTGCAGGGCCGCGCGTGCGCTCTGTGTACAGCCGGGATCCAGCACTGCAGGGCCGCGCGTGTGCTCTGTGTACAGCCGGGTTCCAGCACTGCAGGGCCGCGCGTGCGCTCTGTGTACAGCCGGGTTCCAGCACTGCAGGGCCGCGCGTGCGCTCTGTGTACAGCCGGGTTCCAGCACTGCAGGGCCGCGCGTGCGCTCTGTGTACAGCCGGGATCCAGCACTGCAGGGCCGCGCGTGCGCTCTGTGTACAGCCGGGTTCCAGCACTGCAGGGCCACGCGTGCGCTCTGTGTACAGCCGGGTTCCAGCACTGCAGGGCCGCGCGTGCGCTCTGTGTACAGCCGGGTTCCAGCACTGCAGGGCCGCGCGTGCGCTCTGTGTACAGCTGGGTTCCAGCACTGCAGGACCGCGCGTGCGCTCTGTGTACAGCCGGGATCCAGCACCGCAGGGCCGCGCGTGCGCTCTGTGTACAGCCGGGTTCCAGCACTGCAGGGCCGCGCGTGCGCTCTGTGTACAGCCGGGATCCAGCACTGCAGGGCCGCGCGTGCGCTCTGTGTACAGACGGGATCCAGCACTGCAGGACCGCGCGTGCGCTCTGTGTACAGCCGGGTTCCAGCACTGCAGGGCCGCGCGTGTGCTCTGTGTACAGCCAGGTTCCAGCACTGCAGGACCGCGCGTGCGCTCTGTGTACAGCCGGGATCCAGCACTGCAGGACCGCGCGTGCGCTCTGTGTACAGCCGGGTTCCAGCACTGCAGGACCGCGCGTGCGCTCTGTGTACAGCCGGGTTCCAGCACTGCAGGGCCGCGCGTGCGCTCTGTGTACAGCCGGGATCCAGCACTGCAGGGCCGCGCGTGCGCTCTGTGTACAGCCGGGTTCCAGCACTGCAGGGCCGCGCGTGCGCTCTGTGTACAGCCGGGATCCAGCACTGCAGCACCGCAGGGCCGCGTGTGCGCTCTGTGTACAGCCGGGATCCAGCACTGCAGGGCCGCGCGTGCGCTCTGTGTACAGCCGGGATCCAGCACTGCAGGGCCGCGCGTGCGCTCTGTGTACAGCCGGGATCCAGCACTGCAGGGCTGCGCGTGCGCTCTGTGTACAGCCGGGATCCAGCACCGCAGGACCGCGCGTGCGCTCTGTGTACAGCCGGGTTCCAGCACTGCAGGGCTGCGCGTGCGCTCTGTGTACAGCCGGGATCCAGCACTGCAGGGCCGCGCGTGCGCTCTGTGTACAGCCGGGATCCAGCACTGCAGGGCCGCGCGTGCGCTCTGTGTACAGCCGGGTTCCAGCACCGCAGGACCGCGCGTGCGCTCTGTGTACAGCCGGGATCCAGCACCGCAGGACCGCGCGTGCGTTCTGTGTACAGCCGGGATCCAGCACTGCAGGGCCGCGCGTGCGCTCTGTGTACAGCCGGGATCCAGCACTGCAGGGCCGCGCGTGCGCTCTGTGTACAGCCGGGATCCAGCACTGCAGGGCCGCGCGTGTGCTCTGTGTACAGCCGGGTTCCAGCACTGCAGGGCCGCGCGTGCGCTCTGTGTACAGCCGGGTTCCAGCACTGCAGGGCCGCGCGTGCGCTCTGTGTACAGCCGGGTTCCAGCACTGCAGGGCCGCGCGTGCGCTCTGTGTACAGCCGGGATCCAGCACTGCAGGGCCGCGCGTGCGCTCTGTGTACAGCCGGGTTCCAGCACTGCAGGGCCGCGCGTGCGCTCTGTGTACAGCCGGGATCCAGCACCGCAGGGCCGCGCGTGCGCTCTGTGTACAGCCGGGTTCCAGCACTGCAGGGCCGCGCGTGCGCTCTGTGTACAGCCGGGTTCCAGCACTGCAGGGCCGCGCGTGCGCTCTGTGTACAGCCGGGATCCAGCACTGCAGGGCCGCGCGTGCGCTCTGTGTACAGACGGGATCCAGCACTGCAGGACCGCGCGTGCGCTCTGTGTACAGCCGGGTTCCAGCACTGCAGGGCCGCGTGTGTGCTCTGTGTACAGCCGGGTTCCAGCACTGCAGGACCGCGCGTGCGCTCTGTGTACAGCCGGGATCCAGCACTGCAGGGCCGCGCGTGCACTCTGTGTACAGCCGGGATCCAGCACTGCAGGGCCGCGCGTGCGCTCTGTGTACAGCCGGGTTCCAGCACTGCAGGACCGCGCGTGCGCTCTGTGTACAGCCGGGAACCAGCACCGCAGGGCCGCGCGTGTGCTCTGTGTACAGCCGGGTTCCAGCACTGCAGGGCCGCGCGTGCGCTCTGTGTACAGCCGGGTTCCAGCACTGCAGGGCCGCGCGTGCGCTCTGTGTACAGCCGGGTTCCAGCACTGCAGGGCTGCGCGTGCGCTCTGTGTACACCCGGGTTCCAGCACTGCAGGGCCGCGCGTGCGCTCTGTGTACAGCCGAGATCCAGCACTGCAGGGCTGCGCGTGCGCTCTGTGTACAGCCGGGATCCAGCACTGCAGGGCCGCGCGTGCGCTCTGTGTACAGCCGGGTTCCAGCACTGCAGGGCCGCGCGTGCGCTCTGTGTACAGCCGGGTTCCAGCACTGCAGGACCGCGCGTGCGCTCTGTGTACAGCCGGGATCCAGCACTGCAGGGCTGCGCGTGCGCTCTGTGTACAGCCGGGATCCAGCACTGCAGGGCCGCGCGTGCGCTCTGTGTACAGCCGGGTTCCAGCACTGCAGGGCCGCGCGTGCGCTCTGTGTACAGCCGGGTTCCAGCACTGCAGGACCGCGCGTGCGCTCTGTGTACAGCCGGGATCCAGCACTGCAGGGCTGCGCGTGCGCTCTGTGTACAGCCGGGATCCAGCACCGCAGGGCCGCGCGTGCGCTCTGTGTACAGCCGGGTTCCAGCACTGCAGGACCGCGCGTGCGCTCTGTGTACAGCCGGGATCCAGCACCGCAGGGCCGCGCGTGCGCTCTGTGTACAGCCGGGATCCAGCACTGCAGGACCGCGCGTGCGCTCTGTGTACAGCCGGGATCCAGCACTGCAGGGCTGCGCGTGCGCTCTGTGTACAGCCGGGTTCCAGCACTGCAGGACCGCGCGTGCGCTCTGTGTACAGCCGGGATCCAGCACTGCAGGGCCGCGTGCGCTCTGTGTACAGCCGGGTTCCAGCACTGCAGTGCTGCGCGTGCGCTCTGTGTACAGCCGGGATCCAGCACTGCAGGGCCGCGCGTGCGCTCTGTGTACAGCCGGGATCCAGCACTGCAGGGCCGCGCGTGCGCTCTGTGTACAGCCGGGTACCAGCACTGCAGGGCCGCGCGTGCGCTCTGTGTACAGCCGGGATCCAGCACTGCAGGGCCGCGCGTGTGCTCTGTGTACAGCCGGGATCCAGCACTGCAGGACCGCGCGTGCGCTCTGTGTACAGCCGGAATCCAGCACCGCAGGGCCGCGCGTGCGCTCTGTGTACAGCCGGGTTCCAGCACTGCAGGGCCGCGCGTGCGCTCTGTGTACAGCCGGGTTCCAGCACTGCAGGACCGCGCGTGCGCTCTGTGTACAGCCGGGATCCAGCACCGCAGGGCCGCGCGTCCGCTCTGTGTACAGCCGGGTTCTAGCACCGCAGGGCCGCGCGTGCGCTCTGTGTACAGCCGGGTTCCAGCACTGCAGGGCCGCGCGTGCGCTCTGTGTACAGCCGGGATCCAGCACTGCAGGACCGCGCGTGCGCTCTGTGTACAGCCGGGATCCAGCACCGCAGGACCGCGCGTGCGCTCTGTGTACAGTCGGGATCCAGCACTTCAGGGCCGCGCGTGCGCTCTGTGTACAGCCGGGATCCAGCACTGCAGGGCCGAGCGTGCGCTCTGTGTACAGCCGGGTTCCAGCACCGCAGGACCGCGCGTGCGCTCTGTGTACAGACGGGATCCAGCACTGCAGGACCGCGCGTGCGCTCTGTGTACAGCCGGGATCCAGCACTGCAGGACCGCGCGTGCGCTCTGTGTACAGCCGGGATCCAGCACCGCAGGACCGCGCGTGCGCTCTGTGTACAGCCGGGATCCAGCACCGCAGGGCCGCGCGTGCGCTCTGTGTACAGCCGGGTTCCAGCACTGCAGGGCCGCGCGTGCGCTCTGTGTACAGCCGGGATCCAGCACTGCAGGACCGCGCGTGCGCTCTGTGTACAGCCGGGATCCAGCACTGCAGAGCCGCGCATGCGCTCTGTGTACAGCCGGGTTCCAGCACTGCAGGGCCGCGCGTGCGCTCTGTGTACAGCCGGGTTCCAGCACTGCAGGGCCGCGCGTGCGCTCTGTGTACAGCCGGGTTCCAGCACTGCAGGACCGCGCGTGCGCTCTGTGTACAGCCGGGATCCAGCACTGCAGGGCTGCGCGTGCGCTCTGTGTACAGCCGGGATCCAGCACCGCAGGGCCGCGCGTGCGCTCTGTGTACAGCCGGGTTCCAGCACTGCAGGACCGCGCGTGCGCTCTGTGTACAGCCGGGATCCAGCACCGCAGGGCCGCGCGTGCGCTCTGTGTACAGCCGGGATCCAGCACTGCAGGACCGCGCGTGCGCTCTGTGTACAGCCGGGATCCAGCACTGCAGGGCTGCGCGTGCGCTCTGTGTACAGCCGGGTTCCAGCACTGCAGGACCGCGCGTGCGCTCTGTGTACAGCCGGGATCCAGCACTGCAGGGCCGCGTGCGCTCTGTGTACAGCCGGGTTCCAGCACTGCAGTGCTGCGCGTGCGCTCTGTGTACAGCCGGGATCCAGCACTGCAGGGCCGCGCGTGCGCTCTGTGTACAGCCGGGATCCAGCACTGCAGGGCCGCGCGTGCGCTCTGTGTACAGCCGGGTACCAGCACTGCAGGGCCGCGCGTGCGCTCTGTGTACAGCCGGGATCCAGCACTGCAGGGCCGCGCGTGTGCTCTGTGTACAGCCGGGATCCAGCACTGCAGGACCGCGCGTGCGCTCTGTGTACAGCCGGAATCCAGCACCGCAGGGCCGCGCGTGCGCTCTGTGTACAGCCGGGTTCCAGCACTGCAGGGCCGCGCGTGCGCTCTGTGTACAGCCGGGTTCCAGCACTGCAGGACCGCGCGTGCGCTCTGTGTACAGCCGGGATCCAGCACCGCAGGGCCGCGCGTCCGCTCTGTGTACAGCCGGGTTCTAGCACCGCAGGGCCGCGCGTGCGCTCTGTGTACAGCCGGGTTCCAGCACTGCAGGGCCGCGCGTGCGCTCTGTGTACAGCCGGGATCCAGCACTGCAGGACCGCGCGTGCGCTCTGTGTACAGCCGGGATCCAGCACCGCAGGACCGCGCGTGCGCTCTGTGTACAGCCGGGATCCAGCACTGCAGGGCCGCGCGTGCGCTCTGTGTACAGCCGGGATCCAGCACTGCAGGACCGCGCGTGCGCTCTGTGTACAGCCGGGATCCAGCACTGCAGAGCCGCGCATGCGCTCTGTGTACAGCCGGGTTCCAGCACTGCAGGGCCGCGCGTGCGCTCTGTGTACAGCCGGGTTCCAGCACTGCAGGGCCGCGCGTGCGCTCTGTGTACAGCCGGGTTCCAGCACTGCAGGACCGCGCGTGCGCTCTGTGTACAGCCGGGATCCAGCACTGCAGGGCCGCGCGTGCGCTCTGTGTACAGCCGGGTTCCAGCACTGCAGGGCGGCGCGTGCGCTCTGTGTACAGCCGGGTTCCAGCACTGCAGGGCCGCGCGTGCGCTCTGTGTACAGCCGGGATCCAGCACTGCAGGGCCGCGCGTGCGCTCTGTGTACAGCCGGGTTCCAGCACTGCAGGACCGCGCGTGCGCTCTGTGTACAGCCGGGATCCAGCACTGCAGGGCCGCGCGTGCGCTCTGTGTACAGCCGGGATCCAGCACTGCAGGGCCGCGCGTGCGCTCTGTGTACAGCCGGGATCCAGCACTGCAGGGCCGCGCGTGCGCTCTGTGTACAGCCGGGTTCCAGCACTGCAGGACCGCGCGTGTGCTCTGTGTACAGCCGGGTTCCAGCACCGCAGGACCGCGCGTGCGCTCTGTGTACAGCCGGGTTCCAGCACTGCAGGACCGCGCGTGTGCTCTGTGTACTGCCGGGTTCCAGCACTGCAGGGCCGCGCGTGCGCTCTGTGTACAGCCGGGTTCCAGCACTGCAGGGCCGCGCGTGCGCTCTGTGTACAGCCGGGTTCCAGCACTGCAGGACCGCGCGTGCGCTCTGTGTACTGCCGGGTTCCAGCACTGCAGGGCCGCGCGTGCGCTCTGTGTACAGCCGGGTTCCAGCACTGCACGGCCGCGCGTGCGCTCTGTGTACAGCCGGGATCCAGCACTGCAGAACTGCGCGTGCGCTCTGTGTACAGCCGGGATCCAGCACCGCAGGACCGCGCGTGCGCTCTGTGTACAGCCGGGTTCCAGCACTGCAGGGCCGCGCGTGCGCTCTGTGTACAGCCGGGATCCAGCACTGCAGGGCCGCGCGTGCGCTCTGTGTACAGCCGGGATCCAGCACTGCAGGACCGCGCGTGCGTTCTGTGTACAGCCGGGTTCCAGCACTGCAGGGCCGCGCGTGCGCTCTGTGTACAGCCGGGTTCCAGCACTGCAGGGCCGCGCGTGCGCTCTGTGTACAACCGGGTTCCAGCACTGCAGGGCCACGCGTGCGCTCTGTGTACAGCCGGGTTCCAGCACTGCAGGGCCGCGCGTGCGCTCTGTGTACAGCCGGGATCCAGCACTGCAGGGCCGCGCGTGCGCTCTGTGTACAGCCGGGATCCAGCACTGCAGGACCGCGCGTGCGCTCTGTGTACAGCCGGGATCCAGCACCGCAGGGCCGCGCGTGCGCTCTGTGTACAGCCGGGATCCAGCACCGCAGGGCCGCGCGTGCGCTCTGTGTACAGCCGGGATCCAGCACTGCAGGACCGCGCGTGCGCTCTGTGTACAGCCGGGATCCAGCACCGCAGGGCCGCGCGTGCGCTCTGTGTACAGCCGGGATCCAGCACCGCAGGGCCGCGCGTGCGCTCTGTGTACAGCCGGGATCCAGCACCGCAGGGCCGCGCGTGCGCTCTGTGTACAGCCGGGATCCAGCACCGCAGGGCCGCGCGTGCGCTCTGTGTACAGCCGGGATCCAGCACCGCAGGGCCGCGCGTGCGCTCTGTGTACAGCCGGGTTCCAGCACTGCAGGACCGCGCGTGCGCTCTGTGTACAGCCGGGATCCAGCACTGCAGGACCGCGCGTGCGCTCTGTGTACAGCCGGGATCCAGCACCGCAGGGCCGCGCGTGCGCTCTGTGTACAGCCGGGATCCAGCACCGCAGGGCCGCGCGTGCGCTCTGTGTACAGCCGGGTTCCAGCACCGCAGGACCGCGCGTGCGCTCTGTGTACAGCCGGGATCCAGCACTGCAGGACCGCGCGTGCGCTCTGTGTACAGCCAGGATCCAGCACTGCAGGGCCGCGCGTGCGCTCTGTGTACAGCCAGGATCCAGCACTGCAGGACCGCGCGTGCGCTCTGTGTACAGCCAGGATCCAGCACTGTAGGGCCGCGCGTGCGCTCTGTGTACAGCCAGGATCCAGCACTGCAGGACCGCGCGTGCGCTCTGTGTACAGCCAGGTTCCAGCACTGCAGGGCCGCGCGTGCGCTCTGTGTACAGCCGGTATCCAGCACTGCAGGGCAACGCGTGCGCTCTGTGTACAGCCGGGATCCAGCACTGCAGGGCCGCGCGTGCGCTCTGTGTACAGCCGGGTTCCAGCACTGCAGGACCGCGCGTGCGCTCTGTGTACAGCCGGGTTCCAGCACTGCAGGGCCGCGCGTGCGCTCTGTGTACAGCTGGGTTCCAGCACTGCAGGGCCGCGCGTGAGCTCTGTGTACAGCCGGGATCCAGCACTGCAGGACCGCGCGTGCGCTCTGTGTACAGCCGGGATCCAGCACTGCAGGGCCGCGCGTGCGCTCTGTGTACAGCCGGGATCCAGCACTGCAGGGCCACGCGTGCGCTCTGTGTACAGCCGGGATCCAGCACTGCAGGGCCGCGCGTGCGCTCTGTGTACAGCCGGGATCCAGCACTGCAGGGCCGCGCGTGTGCTCTGTGTACAGCCGGGTTCCAGCACTGCAGGACCGCGCGTGCGCTCTGTGTACAGCCGGGTTCCAGCACTGCAGGGCCGCGCGTGCGCTCTGTGTACAGCCGGGATCCAGCACTGCAGGGCCGCGCGTGCGCTCTGTGTACAGCCGGGTTCCAGCACTGCAGGGCCGCGCGTGCGCTCTGTGTACAGCTGGGTTCCAGCACTGCAGGGCCGCGCGTGCGCTCTGTGTACAGCCGGGATCCAGCACTGCAGGACCGCGCGTGCGCTCTGTGTACAGCCGGCTTCCAGCACCGCAGGGCCGCGCGTGCGCTCTGTGTACAGCCGGGATCCAGCACCGCAGGGCCGCGCGTGTGCTCTGTGTACAGCCGGGATCCAGCACTGCAGGACCGCGCATGCGCTCTGTGTACAGCCGGGATCCAGCACTGCAGGGCCGCGCGTGCGCTCTGTGTACAGCCGGGTTCCAGCACTGCAGGGCCGCGCGTGCGCTCTGTGTACAGCCGGGATCCAGCACTGCAGGACCGCGCGTGCGCTCTGTGTACAGCCGGCTTCCAGCACTGCAGGGCCGCGCGTGCGCTCTGTGTACAGCCGGGATCCAGCACTGCAGGACCGCGCGTGCGCTCTGTGTACAGCTGGGTTCCAGCACTGCAGAGCCGCGCGTACGCTCTGTGTACAGCCGGGTTCCAGCACTGCAGGGCCGCGCGTGTGCTCTGTGTACAGCCGGGATCCAGCACTGCAGGGCCGCGCGTGCGCTCTGTGTACAGCCGGGATCCAGCACTGCAGGGCCGCGCGTGCGCTCTGTGTACAGCCGGGATCCAGCACCGCAGGGCCGCGCGTGCGCTCTGTGTACAGCCGGGTTCCAGCACTGCAGGGCCGCGCGTGCGCTCTGTGTGCAGCCGGGTTCCAGCACTGCAGGGCCGCGCGTGCGCTCTGTGTACAGCCGGGTTCCAGCACTGCAGGGCCGCGCGTGCGCTCTGTGTACAGCCGGGTTCCAGAACTCTAGGGCCGCGCGTGCGCTCTGTGTACAGCCGGGATCCAGCACTGCAGGGCCGCGCATGCGCTCTGTGTACAGCCGGGTTCCAGCACCGCAGGGCCGCGCGTGCGCTCTGTGTACAGCCGGGATCCAGCACTGCAGGACCGCGCGTGCGCTCTGTGTACAGCCGGGATCCAGCACCGCAGGGCCGCGCGTGCGCTCTGTGTACAGCCGGGTTCCAGCACTGCAGGGCCGCGCGTGCGCTCTGTGTACAGCCGGGTTCCAGCACTGCAGGGCCGCGCGTGCGCTCTGTGTACAGCCGGGTTCCAGCACTGCAGGGCCGCGCGTGCGCTCTGTGTACAGCCGGGTTCCAGCACTGCAGGGCCGCGCGTGCGCTCTGTGTACAGCCGGGATCCAGCACTGCAGGGCCGCGCGTGCGCTCTGTGTACAGCCGGGTTCCAGCACTGCAGGGCCGCGCGTGCGCTCTGTGTACAGCCGGGTTCCAGAACTCTAGGGCCGCGCGTGCGCTCTGTGTACAGCCGGGATCCAGCACTGCAGGGCCGCGCATGCGCTCTGTGTACAGCCGGGTTCCAGCACTGCAGGGCCGCGCGTGCGCTCTGTGTACAGCCGGGTTCCAGCACTGCAGGACCGCGCGTGCGCTCTGTGTACAGCCGGGATCCAGGACTGCAGGGCCGCGCGTGTGCTCTGTGTACAGCCGGGTTCCAGCACTGCAGGACCCCGCGTGCGCTCTGTGTACAGCCGGGATCCAGCACCGCGGGACCAAGCGTGCGCTCTGTGTACAGCCGGGTTCCAGCACCACAGGGCCGCGCGTGCGCTCTGTGTACAGCCGGGATCCAGCACTGCAGGGCTGCGCGTGCGCTCTGTGTACAGCCGGGATCCAGCACCGCAGGGCCGCGCGTGCGCTCTGTGTACAGCCGGGTTCCAGCACTGCAGGGCCGCGCGTGCGCTCTGTGTACAGCCGGGATCCAGCACCGCAGGGCCGCGCGTGCGCTCTGTGTACAGCCGGGTTCCAGCACTGCAGGGCTGCGCGTGCGCTCTGTGTACAGCCGGGATCCAGCACCGCAGGGCCGCGCGTGCGCTCTGTGTACAGCCGGGTTCCAGCACTGCAGGGCCGCGCGTGCGCTCTGTGTACAGCCGGGATCCAGCACCGCAGGGCCGCGCGTGCGCTCTGTGTACAGCCAGGTTCCAGCACCGCAGGGCCGCGCGTGCGCTCTGTGTACAGCCGGGATCCAGCACTGCAGGACCGCGCCGTGCGCTCTGTGTACAGCCGGGATCCAGCACTGCAGGACCGCGCGTGCGCTCTGTGTACAGCCGGGATCCAGCACCGCAGGGCCGCGCGTGCGCTCTGTGTACAGCCGGGTTCCAGCACTGCAGGGCCGCGCGTGCGCTCTGTGTACAGCCGGGTTCCAGCACTGCAGGGCCGCGCGTGCGCTCTGTGTACAGCCGGGTTCCAGCACTGCAGGGCCGCGCGTGCGCTCTGTGTACAGCCGGGTTCCAGTACTGCAGGGCCGCGCGTGCGCTCTGTGTACAGCCGGGATCCAGCACTGCAGGGCCGCGCGTGCGCTCTGTGTACAGCCGGGTTCCAGAACTCTAGGGCCGCGCGTGCGCTCTGTGTACAGTCGGGATCCAGCACTGCAGGGCCGCGCGTGCGCTCTGTGTACAGCCGGGATCCAGCACTGCAGGGCCGCGCGTGCGCTCTGTGTACAGCCGGGTTCCAGCACTGCAGGGCCGCGCGTGCGCTCTGTGTACAGCCGGGTTCCAGCACTGCAGGGCCGCGCGTGCGCTCTGTGTACAGCCGGGATCCAGCACTGCAGGGCCGCGCGTGCGCTCTGTGTACAGCCGGGTTCCAGAACTCTAGGGCCGCGCGTGCGCTCTGTGTACAGCCGGGATCCAGCACTGCAGGGCCGCGCGTGCGCTCTGTGTACAGCCGGGTTCCAGCACTGCAGGGCCGCGCGTGCGCTCTGTGTACAGCCGGGTTCCAGCACTGCAGGGCCGCGCGTGCGCTCTGTGTACAGCCGGGATCCAGCACCCCAGGGCCGCGCGTGCGCTCTGTGTACAGCCGGGTTCCAGCACCGCAGGGCCGCGCGTGCGCTCTGTGTACAGCCGGGATCCAGCACTGCAGGACCGCGCCGTGCGCTCTGTGTACAGCCGGGTTCCAGCACTGCAGGGCCGCGCGTGCGCTCTGTGTACAGCCGGGTTCCAGCACTGCAGGACCGCGCGTGCGCTCTGTGTACAGCCGGGATCCAGCACTGCAGGACCGCGCGTGCGCTCTGTGTACAGCCGGGATCCAGCACTGCAGGACCGCGCGTGCGCTCTGTGTACAGCCGGGATCCAGCACTGCAGGGCCGCGCGTGCGCTCTGTGTACAGCCGGGTTCCAGCACTGCAGGGCCGCGCGTGCGCTCTGTGTACAGCCGGGTTCCAGCACCGCAGGGCCGCGCGTGCGCTCTGTGTACAGCCGGGATCCAGCACCGCAGGGCCGCGCGTGCGCTCTGTGTACAGCCGGGTTCCAGCACTGCAGGGTCACGCGTGCGCTCTGTGTACAGCCGGGTTCCAGCACTGCAGGGCCGCGCGTGCGCTCTGTGTACAGCCGGGATCCAGCACCGCAGGGCCGCGCGTGCGCTCTGTGTACAGCCGGGATCCAGCACTGCAGGGCCGCGCGTGCGCTCTGTGTACAGCCGGGTTCCAGCACTGCAGGGCCGCGCGTGCGCTCTGTGTACAGCCGGGATCCAGCACCGCAGGGCCGCGCGTGCGCTCTGTGTACAGCCGGGTTCCAGCACCACAGGACCGCGCGTGAGCTCTGTGTACAGCCGGGTTCCAGCACTGCAGGACCGCGCGTGCGCTCTGTGTACAGCCGGGTTCCAGCACTGCAGGGCCGCGCGTGCGCTCTGTGTACAGCCGGGTTCCAGCGCTGCAGGGCCGCGCGTGCACTCTGTGTACAGCCGGGTTCCAGCACTGCAGGGCCGCGCGTGCGCTCTGTGTACAGCCGGGTTCCAGCACTGCAGGGCCGCGTGTGCGCTCTGTGTACAGCCGGGTTCCAGCACTGCAGGACCGCGCGTGCGCTCTGTGTACAGCCGGGTTCTAGCACTGCAGGGCCGCGCGTGCGCTCTGTGTACAGCCGGGATCCAGCACCCCAGGGCCGCGCGTGCGCTCTGTGTACAGCCGGGATCCAGCACCGCAGGACCGCGCGTGCGCTCTGTGTACAGCCGGGATCCAGCACTGCAGGACCGCGCGTGCGCTCTGTGTACAGCCGGGTTCCAGCACTGCAGGGCCGCGCGTGCGCTCTGTGTACAGCCGGGATCCAGCACCCCAGGGCCGCGCGTGCGCTCTGTGTACAGCCGGGTTCCAGCACCGCAGGGCCGCGCGTGCGCTCTGTGTACAGCCGGGATCCAGCACTGCAGGACCGCGCCGTGCGCTCTGTGTACAGCCGGGTTCCAGCACTGCAGGACCGCGCGTGCGCTCTGTGTACAGCCGGGATCCAGCACTGCAGGACCGCGCGTGCGCTCTGTGTACAGCCGGGATCCAGCACTGCAGGACCGCGCGTGCGCTCTGTGTACAGCCGGGATCCAGCACTGCAGGGCCGCGCGTGCGCTCTGTGTACAGCCGGGTTCCAGCACTGCAGGGCCGCGCGTGCGCTCTGTGTACAGCCGGGATCCAGCACTGCAGGGCCGCGCGTGCGCTCTGTGTACAGCCGGGATCCAGCACCGCAGGGCCGCGCGTGCGCTCTGTGTACAGCCGGGTTCCAGCACTGCAGGGTCACGCGTGCGCTCTGTGTACAGCCGGGTTCCAGCACTGCAGGGCCGCGCGTGCGCTCTGTGTACAGCCGGGATCCAGCACCGCAGGGCCGCGCGTGCGCTCTGTGTACAGCCGGGATCCAGCACTGCAGGGCCGCGCGTGCGCTCTGTGTACAGCCGGGTTCCAGCACTGCAGGGCCGCGCGTGCGCTCTGTGTACAGCCGGGATCCAGCACCGCAGGGCCGCGCGTGCGCTCTGTGTACAGCCGGGTTCCAGCACCACAGGACCGCGCGTGAGCTCTGTGTACAGACGGGTTCCAGCACTGCAGGACCGCGCGTGCGCTCTGTGTACAGCCGGGTTCCAGCACTGCAGGGCCGCGCGTGCGCTCTGTGTACAGCCGGGTTCCAGCGCTGCAGGGCCGCGCGTGCGCTCTGTGTACAGCCGGGTTCCAGCACTGCAGGGCCGCGCGTGCGCTCTGTGTACAGCCGGGTTCCAGCACTGCAGGGCCGCGTGTGCGCTCTGTGTACAGCCGGGTTCCAGCACTGCAGGACCGCGCGTGCGCTCTGTGTACAGCCGGGATCCAGCACTGCAGGACCGCGCGTGCGCTCTGTGTACAGCCGGGATCCAGCACTGCAGTGCCGCGCGTGCGCTCTGTGTACAGCCGGGATCCAGCACTGCAGTGCCGCGCGTGCGCTCTGTGTACAGCCGGGTTCCAGCACTGCAGGGCCGCGCGTGCGCTCTGTGTACAGCCGGGTTCCAGTACTGCAGGGCCGCGCGTGCGCTCTGTGTACAGCCGGGTTCCAGCACTGCAGGGCCGCGCGTGCGTTCTGTGTACAGCCGGGATCCAGCACTGCAGGGCCGCGCGTGCGCTCTGTGTACAGCCGGGTTCCAGCACTGCAGGGCCGCGCGTGCGCTCTGTGTACAGCCGGGTTCCAGCACCACAGGACCGCGCGTGCGCTCTGTGTACAGCCGGGTTCCAGCACTGCAGGACCGCGCGTGCGCTCTGTGTACAGCCGGGTTCCAGCACTGCAGGGCCGCGCGTGCGCTCTGTGTACAGCCGGGTTCCAGCACTGCAGGGCCGCGCGTGCGCTCTGTGTACAGCCGGGTTCCAGCACTGCAGGACCGCGCGTGCGCTCTGTGTACAGCCGGGATCCAGCACTGCAGGACCGCGCGTGCGCTCTGTGTACAGCCGGGATCCAGCACTGCAGTGCCGCGCGTGCGCTCTGTGTACAGCCGGGTTCCAGCACTGCAGGGCCGCGTGTGCGCTCTGTGTACAGCCGGGTTCCAGCACTGCAGGACCGCGCGTGCGCTCTGTGTACAGCCGGGATCCAGCACTGCAGGACCGCGCGTGCGCTCTGTGTACAGCCGGGATCCAGCACTGCAGTGCCGCGCGTGCGCTCTGTGTACAGCCGGGTTCCAGCACTGCAGGGCCGCGCGTGCGCTCTGTGTACAGCCGGGTTCCAGCACTGCAGGGCCGCGCGTGCGCTCTGTGTACAGCCGGGTTCCAGCACTGCAGGGCCGCGCGTGCGTTCTGTGTACAGCCGGGATCCAGCACTGCAGGGCCGCGCGTGCGCTGTGTACAGCCGGGTTCCAGCACTGCAGGACCGCGCGTGCGCTCTGTGTACAGCCGGGTTCCAGCACTGCAGGGCCGCGCGTGTGCTCTGTGTACAGCCGGGATCCAGCACTGCAGGACCGCGCGTGCGCTCTGTGTACAGCCGGGATCCAGCACCGCAGGACCGCGCGTGCGCTCTGTGTACAGCCGGGTTCCAGCACTGCAGGGCCGCGCATGCGCTCTGTGTACAGCCGGGTTCCAGCACTGCAGGGCCGCACGGGTGCTCTGTGTACAGCCGGGATCCAGCACCGCAGGACCGCGCGTGCGCTCTGTGTACAGCCGGGATCCAGCACTGCAGGGCTGCGCGTGCGCTTTGTGTACAGCCGGGTTCCAGCACTGCAGGGCCGCGCGTGTGCTCTGTGTACAGTCGGGTTCCAGCACCGCAGGGCCGCGCGTGCGCTCTGTGTACAGCCGGGATCCAGCACTGCAGGGCCGCGCGTGCGCTCTGTGTACAGCCGGGTTCCAGCACTGCAGGACCGCGCGTGCGCTCTGTGTACAGCCGGGTTCCAGCACTGCAGGGCCGCGCGTGCGCTCTGTGTACAGCCGGGTTCCAGCACTGCAGGGCCGCGCGTGCGCTCTGTGTACAGCCGGGTTCCAGCACTGCAGGGCCGCGCGTGCGCTCTGTGTACAGCCGGGTTCCAGCACTGCAGGGCCTCGCGTGCGCTCTGTGTACAGCCGGGTTTCAGCACTGCAGGACCGCGCGTGCGCTCTGTGTACAGCCGGGATCCAGCACCGCAGGGCCGCGCGTGCGCTCTGTGTACAGCCGGGATCCAGCACTGCAGGACCGCGCGTGCGCTCTGTGTACAGCCGGGATCAAGCACTGCAGGGCAGCGCGTGCGCTCTGTGTACAGCCGGGTTCCAGCACTGCAGGACCGCGCGTGCGCTCTGTGTACAGCCGGGATCCAGCACTGCAGGACCGCGCGTGCGCTCTGTGTACAGCCGGGATCCAGCACTGCAGTGCCGCGCGTGCGCTCTGTGTACAGCCGGGATCCAGCACTGCAGTGCCGCGCGTGCGCTCTGTGTACAGCCGGGTTCCAGCACTGCAGGGCCGCGCGTGCGCTCTGTGTACAGCCGGGTTCCAGCACTGCAGGGCCGCGCGTGCGCTCTGTGTACAGCCGGGTTCCAGCACTGCAGGGCCGAGCGTGCGTTCTGTGTACAGCCGGGATCCAGCACTGCAGGGCCGCGCGTGCGCTCTGTGTACAGCCGGGTTCCAGCACTGCAGGGCCGCGCGTGCGCTCTGTGTACAGCCGGGTTCCAGCACCACAGGACCGCGCGTGAGCTCTGTGTACAGCCGGGTTCCAGCACCGCAGGACCGCGCGTGCGCTCTGTGTACAGCCGGGTTCCAGCACTGCAGGACCGCGCGTGCGCTCTGTGTACAGCCGGGTTCCAGCACTGCAGGGCCGCGCGTGCGCTCTGTGTACAGCCGGGTTCCAGCACTGCAGGGCCGCGCGTGCGCTCTGTGTACAGCCGGGTTCCAGCACTGCAGGACCGCGCGTGCGCTCTGTGTACAGCCGGGATCCAGCACTGCAGGACCGCGCGTGCGCTCTGTGTACAGCCGGGATCCAGCACTGCAGTGCCGCGCGTGCGCTCTGTGTACAGCCGGGTTCCAGCACTGCAGGGCCGCGCGTGCGCTCTGTGTACAGCCGGGTTCTAGCACTGCAGGACCGCGCGTGCGCTCTGTGTACAGCCGGGATCCAGCACTGCAGGACCGCGCGTGCGCTCTGTGTACAGCCGGGATCCAGCACTGCAGTGCCGCGCGTGCGCTCTGTGTACAGCCGGGTTCCAGCACTGCAGGGCCGCGCGTGCGCTCTGTGTACAGCCGGGTTCCAGCACTGCAGGGCCGCGCGTGCGCTCTGTGTACAGCCGGGTTCCAGCACTGCAGGGCCGCGCGTGCGTTCTGTGTACAGCCGGGATCCAGCACTGCAGGGCCGCGCGTGCGCTGTGTACAGCCGGGTTCCAGCACTGCAGGACCGCGCGTGCGCTCTGTGTACAGCCGGGTTCCAGCACTGCAGGGCCGCGCGTGTGCTCTGTGTACAGCCGGGATCCAGCACTGCAGGACCGCGCGTGCGCTCTGTGTACAGCCGGGATCCAGCACCGCAGGACCGCGCGTGCGCTCTGTGTACAGCCGGGTTCCAGCACTGCAGGGCCGCGCATGCGCTCTGTGTACAGCCGGGTTCCAGCACTGCAGGGCCGCGCGGGTGCTCTGTGTACAGCCGGGATCCAGCACCGCAGGACCGCGCGTGCGCTCTGTGTACAGCCGGGATCCAGCACTGCAGGGCTGCGCGTGCGCTTTGTGTACAGCCGGGTTCCAGCACTGCAGGGCCGCGCGTGTGCTCTGTGTACAGCCGGGTTCCAGCACCGCAGGGCCGCGCGTGCGCTCTGTGTACAGCCGGGATCCAGCACTGCAGGGCCGCGCGTGCGCTCTGTGTACAGCCGGGTTCCAGCACTGCAGGACCGCGCGTGCGCTCTGTGTACAGCCGGGTTCCAGCACTGCAGGGCCGCGCGTGCGCTCTGTGTACAGCCGGGTTCCAGCACTGCAGGGCCGCGCGTGCGCTCTGTGTACAGCCGGGATCCAGCACTGCAGGGCCGCGCGTGCGCTCTGTGTACAGCCGGGTTCCAGCACTGCAGGGCCGCGCGTGCGCTCTGTGTACAGCCGGGTTCCAGCACTGCAGGGCCGCGCGTGCGCTCTGTGTACAGCCGGGTTCCAGCACTGCAGGGCCGCGCGTGCGCTCTGTGTACAGCCGGGTTCCAGCACTGCAGGGCCTCGCGTGCGCTCTGTGTACAGCCGGTTTTCAGCACTGCAGGACCGCGCGTGCGCTCTGTGTACAGCCGGGATCCAGCACCGCAGGGCCGCGCGTGCGCTCTGTGTACAGCCGGGATCCAGCACTGCAGGACCGCGCGTGCGCTCTGTGTACAGCCGGGATCAAGCACTGCAGGGCCGCGCGTGCGCTCTGTGTACAGCCGGGTTCCAGCACCGCAGGACCGCGCGTGTGCTCTGTGTACAGCCGGGATCCAGCACTGCAGGGCCGCGCGTGCGCTCTGTGTACAGCCGGGGTCCAGTACTGCAGGGCCGCGCGTGCGCTCTGTGTACAGCCGGGTTCCAGCACTGCAGGACGCGCGTGCGCTCTGTGTACAGCCGGGTTCCAGCACTGCAGGGCCGCGCGTGCGCTCTGTGTAGAGCCGGGTTCCAGCACTGCAGGGCCGTGCGTGCGCTCTGTGTACAGCCGGGTTCCAGCACTGCAGGACCGCGCGTGCGCTCTGTGTACAGCCGGGTTCCAGCACCGCAGGACCGCGCGTGCGCTCTGTGTACAGCCGGGTTCCAGCACTGCAGGGCCGCGCGTGCGCTCTGTGTACAGCCGGGATCCAGCACTGCAGGGCCGTGCGTGCGCTCTGTGTACAGCCGGGATCCAGCACTGCAGGGCCGCGCGTGCGCTCTGTGTACAGCCGGGTTCCAGCACCGCAGGACCGCGCGTGCGCTCTGTGTACAGCCGGGTTCAAGCACCGCAGGGCCGCGCGTGCGCTCTGTGTACAGCCGGGATCCAGCACTGCAGGACCGTGCGTGCGCTCTGTGTACAGCCGGGATCCAGCACTGCAGGGCCGCGCGTACGCTCTGTGTACAGCCGGGATCCAGCACTGCAGGGCCGCGCGTGCGCTCTGTGTACAGCCGGGTTCCAGCACTGCACGGCTGCGCGTGCGCTCTGTGTACAGCCGGGATCCAGCACTGCAGGGCCGCGCGTGCGCTCTGTGTACAGCCGGGTTCCAGCACTGCAGGGCCGCGCGTGCGCTCTGTGTACAGCCGGGATCCAGCACCGCAGGGCCGCGCGTGCGCTCTGTGTACAGCCGGGTTCCAGCACTGCAGGGCCGCGCGTGCGCTCTGTGTACAGCCGGGATCCAGCACTGCAGGACCGCGCGTGCGCTCTGTGTACAGCCGGGTTCCAGCACTGCAGGGCCGCGCGTGCGCTCTGTGTACAGCCGGGATCCAGCACTGTAGGACCGCGCGTGCACTCTGTGTACAGCCGGGTTCCAGCACTGCAGGGCCGCGCCGTGCGCTCTGTGTACAGCCAGGATCCAGCACTGCAGGGCCGCGCGTGCGCTCTTGGTACAGCCGGGATCCAGCACTGCAGGGCCGCGCGTGCGCTCTGTGTACAGCCGGGATCCAGCACTGCAGGGCCGCGCGTGCGCTCTGTGTACAGCCGGGATCCAGCACTGCAGGGCCGCGCGTGCGCTCTGTGTACAGCCGAGTTCCAGCACTGCAGGACCGCGCGTGCGCTCTGTGTACAGCCGGGATCCAGCACTGCAGGGCCGCGCGTGCGCTCTGTGTACAGCCGGGATCCAGCACTGCAGTGCCGCGCGTGCGCTCTGTGTACAGCCGGGATCCAGCACTGCAGGACCGCGCGTGCGCTCTGTGTACAGCCGGGTTCCAGCACTGCAGGGCCGCGCGTGCGCTCTGTGTACAGCCGGGTTCCAGCACTGCAGGGCCGCGGGTGCGCTCTGTGTACAGCCGGGATCCAGCACTGCAGGGCCGCGCGTGCGCTCTGTGTACAGCCGGGATCCAGCACTGCAGGGCCGCGCGTGCGCTCTGTGTACAGCCGGGATCCAGCATTGCAGGGCCGCGCGTGCGCTCTGTGTACAGCCGGGTTCCAGCACTGCAGGGCCGCGCGTGCGCTCTGTGTACAGCCGGGTTCCAGCACTGCAGGGCCGCGCGTGCGCTCTGTGTACAGCCGGGATCCAGCACTGCAGGACCGCGCGTGCGCTCTGTGTACAGCCGGGTTCCAGCACTGCAGGGCCGCGCGTGCGCTCTGTGTACAGCCGGGTTCCAGCACTGCAGGACCGCGCGTGCACTCTGTGTACAGCCGGGATCCAGCACTGCAGGGCCGCGCGTACGCTCTGTGTACAGCCGGGATCCAGCACTGCAGGGCCGCGTGTGCGCTCTGTGTACAGCCGGGTTCCAGCACTGCAGGGCCGCGTGTGCGCTCTGTGTACAGCCGGGATCCAGCACTGCAGGGCCGCGCGTGCGCTCTGTGTACAGCCGGGATCCAGCACTGCAGGGCCGCGCGTGCGCTCTGTGTACAGCCGGGTTCCAGCACTGCAGGGCCGCGCGTGCGCTCTGTGTACAGCCGGGATCCAGCACTGCAGGGCCGCGCGTGCGCTCTTGGTACAGCCGGAATCCAGCACTGCAGAGCCGCGCGTGCGCTCTGTGTACAGCCGGGATCCAGCACTGCAGGGCCGCGTCTGCGCTCTGTGTACAGCCGGGATCCAGCACTGCAGGACCGCGCGTGCGCTCTGTGTACAGCCGGGTTCCAGCACCGCAGGACCGCGCGTGCGCTCTGTGTACAGCTGGGTTCCAGCACCGCAGGACCGCGCGTGCGCTCTGTGTACAGCCGGGATCCAGCACCGCAGGACCGCGCGTGCGCTCTGTGTACAGCCGGGTTCCAGCACTGCAGGACCGCGCGTGTGCTCTGTGTACAGCCGGGATCCAGCACTGCAGGGCCGCGCGTGCGCTCTGTGTACAGCCGGGATCCAGCACTGCAGGGCCGCGCGTGCGCTCTTGGTACAGCCGGGATCCAGCACTGCAGAGCCGCGCGTGCGCTCTGTGTACAGCCGGGATCCAGCACTGCAGGGCCGCGTCTGCGCTCTGTGTACAGCCGGGATCCAGCACTGCAGGGCCGCGCGTGCGCTCTGTGTACAGCCGGGTTCCAGCACTGCAGGACCGCGCGTGCGCTCTGTGTACAGCCGGGTTCCAGCACTGCAGGACCGCGCGTGCGCTCTGTGTACAGCCGGGATCCAGCACTGCAGGGCCGCGCGTGCGCTCTGTGTACAGCCGGGTTCCAGCACTGCAGGACCGCGCGTGCGCTCTGTGTACAGCCGGGTTCCAGCACTGCAGGGCCGCGCGTGCGCTCTGTGTACAGCCGGGTTCCAGCACTGCAGGGCCGTGCGTGCGCTCTGTGTACAGCCGGGATCAAGCACCGCAGGGCCGCGCGTGCGCTCTGTGTACAGCCGGGATCCAGCACTGCAGGGCCGCGCGTGCGCTCTGTGTACAGCCGGGATCCAGCACTGCAGGACCGCGCGTGCGCTCTGTGTACAGCCGGGATCTAGCACCGCAGGACCGCGCGTGCGCTCTGTGTACAACCGGGTTCCAGCACTGCAGGACCGCGCGTGTGCTCTGTGTACAGCCGGGTTCCAGCACCGCAGGGCCGCGCGTGCGCTCTGTGTACAGCCGGGTTCCAGCACTGCAGGACCGCGCGTGCGCTCTGTGTACAGCCGGGTTCCAGCACTGCAGGGCCGCGCGTGCGCTCTGTGTACAGCCGGGTTCCAGCACTGCAGGGCCGCGCGTGCGTTCTTGGTACTGCCGGGATCCAGCACTGCAGGGCCGCGCCTGCGCTCTGTGTACAGCCGGGATCCAGCACTGCAGGGCCGCGCGTGCGCTCTGTGTACAGCCGGGATCCAGCACTGCAGGGCCGCGCGTGCGCTCTGTGTACAGCCGGGATCCAGCACTGCAGGGCCGCGCGTGCGCTCTGTGTACAGCCGGGTTCCAGCACTGCAGGGCCGCGCGTGCTCTCTGTGTACAGCCGGGATCCAGCACTGCAGGACCGCGTGTGCGCTCTGTGTACAGCCGGGATCCAGCACTGCAGGGCCGCGCATGCGCTCTGTGTACAGCCGGGATCCAGCACTGCAGGGCCGCGCGTGCGCTCTGTGTACAGCCGGGATCCAGCACTGCAGGGCCGCGCGTGCGCTCTGTGTACAGCCGGGATCCAGCACTGCAGGACCGTGCGTGTGCTCTGTGTACAGCCGGGTTCCAGCACTGCAGGGCCGCGCGTGCGCTCTGTGTACAGCCGGGTTCCAGCACTGCAGGACCGCGCGTGCGCTCTGTGTACAGCCGGGATCCAGCACTGCAGGACCGCGCGTGCGCTCTGTGTACAGCCGGGTTCCAGCACTGCAGGACCGCGCGTGTGCTCTGTGTACAGCCGGGTTCCAGCACCGCAGGGCCGCGCGTGCGCTCTGTGTACAGCCGGGTTCCAGCACTGCAGGGCCGCGCGTGCGCTCTGTGTACAGCCGGGATCCAGCACTGCAGGGCCGCGCGTGTGCTCTGTGTACAGCCGGGATCCAGCACCACAGGGCCGCGCGTGCGCTCTGTGTACAGCCGGGATCCAGCACTGCAAGACCGCGTGTGCGATCTGTGTACAGCCGGGATCCAGCACTGCAGGACCGCGTGTGCGCTCTGTGTACAGCCGGGTTCCAGCACTGCAGGACCGCGCGTGCGCTCTGTGTACAGCCGGGATCCAGCACCGCAGGACCGCGCGTGCGCTCTGTGTACAGCCGGGTTCTAGCACCGCAGGGCCGCGCGTGTGCTCTGTGTACAGCCGGGTTCCAGCACTGCAGGGCCGCGCGTGTGCTCTGTGTACAGCCGGGTTCCAGCACTGCAGGGCCGCGCGTGCGCTCTGTGTACAGCCGGGTTCCAGCACTGCAGGGCCGTGCGTGCGCTCTGTGTACAGCCGGGATCAAGCACCGCAGGGCCGCGCGTGCGCTCTGTGTACAGCCGGGATCCAGCACTGCAGGGCCGCGCGTGCGCTCTGTGTACAGCCGGGATCCAGCACTGCAGGACCGCGCGTGCGCTCTGTGTACAGCCGGGATCTAGCACCGCAGGACCGCGCGTGCGCTCTGTGTACAGCCGGGTTCCAGCACTGCAGGGCCGCGCGTGCGCTCTGTGTACAGCCGGGTTCCAGCACTGCAGGGCCGCGCGTGCGCTCTGTGTACAGCCGGGATCCAGCACTGCAGGGCCGCGCGTGCGCTCTGTGTACAGCCGGGTTCCAGCACTGCAGGGCCGTGCGTGCGCTCTGTGTACAGCCGGGATCCAGCACTGCAGGACCCCGCGTGCGCTCTGTGTACAGCCGGGATCCAGCACTGCAGGGCCGCGCGTGCGCTCTGTGTGCAGCCGGGATCCAGCACTGCAGGGCCGCGCGTGCGCTCTGTGTACAGCCGGGTTCCAGCACTGCAGGGCTGCGCGTGCGCTCTGTGTGCAGCCGGGATCCAGCACTGCAGGGCCGCGCGTGCGCTCTGTGTGCAGCCGGGATCCAGCACTGCAGGGCCGCGCGTGCGCTCTGTGTACAGCCGGGATCCAGCACTGCAGGGCCGCGCGTGCGCTCTGTGTACAGCCGGGATCCAGCACTGCAGGGCCGCGCGTGCGCTCTGTGTACAGCCGGGTTCCAGCACTGCAGGGCCGCGCGTGCGCTCTGTGTACAGCCGGGTTCCAGCACTGCAGGGCCGCGCGTGCGCTCTGTGTACAGCCGGGATCCAGCACTGCAGGACCGCGCGTGCGCTCTGTGTACAGCCGGGTTCCAGCACTGCAGGACCGCGCGTGCGCTCTGTGTACAGCCGGGATCCAGCACTGCAGGACCGCGCGTGCGCTCTGTGTACAGCTGGGTTCCAGCACTGCAGGACCGCGCGTGCGCTCTGTGTACAGCCGGGATCCAGCACTGCAGGACCGCGCGTGCGCTCTGTGTACAGCCGGGATCCAGCACTGCAGGGCCGCGCGTGCGCTCTGTGTACAGCCGGGATCCAGCACTGCAGGACCGCGCGTGCGCTCTGTGTACAGCCGGGATCCAGCACTGCAGGACCGCGCGTGCGCTCTGTGTACAGCCGGGTTCCAGCACTGCAGGGCCGCGCGTGCGCTCTGTGTACAGCCGGGTTCCAGCACCGCAGGGCCGCGCGTGCGCTCTGTGTACAGCCGGGATCCAGCACTGCAGGACCGCGCGTGCGCTCTGTGTACAGCCGGGATCCAGCACTGCAGGACCGCGCGTGCGCTCTGTGTACAGCCGGGTTCCAGCACTGCAGGACCGCGCGTGCGCTCTGTGTACAGCCGGGTTCCAGCACTGCAGGACCGCGCGTGCGCACTGTGTACAGCCGGGTTCCAGCACCGCAGGGCCGCGCGTGCGCTCTGTGTACAGCCGGGATCCAGCACTGCAGGACCGCGCGTGCGCTCTGTGTACAGCCGGGATCCAGCACTGCAGGACCGCGCGTGCGCTCTGTGTACAGCCGGGTTCCAGCACTGCAGGGCCGCGCGTGCGCTCTGTGTACAGCCGGGTTCCAGCACTGCAGGACCGCGCGTGCGCTCTGTGTACAGCCGGGATCCAGCACTGCAGGGCCGCGCGTGCGCTCTGTGTACAGCCGGGATCCAGCACTGCAGGACCGCGCGTGCGCTCTGTGTACAGCCGGGTTCCAGCACTGCAGGGCCGCGCGTGCGCTCTGTGTACAGCCGGGATCCAGCACTGAAGGGCCGCGCGTGCGCTCTGTGTACAGCCGGGTTCCAGCACTGCAGGGCCGCGCGTGCGCTCTGTGTACAGCCGGGTTCCAGCACTGCAGGGCCGCGCGTGCGCTCTGTGTACAGCCGGGTTTCAGCACTGCAGGGCCGCGCGTGCGCTCTGTGTACAGCCGGGTTCCAGCACCGCAGGACTGCGCGTGCGCTCTGTGTACAGCCGGGTTCCAGCACTGCAGGGCCGCGCGTGCGCTCTGTGTACAGCCGGGATCCAGCACCGCAGGGCTGCGCGTGCGCTCTGTGTACAGCCGGGTTCCAGCACTGCAGGGCCGCGCGTGCGCTCTGTGTACAGCCGGGTTCCAGCACCGCAGGACCGCGCGTGCGCTCTGTGTACAGCCGGGTTCCAGCACTGCAGGGCCGCGCGTGCGCTCTGTGTACAGCCGGGTTCCAGCACTGCAGGGCCGCGCGTGCGCTCTGTGTACAGCCGGGATCCAGCACTGCAGGACCGCGCGTGCGCTCTGTGTACAGCCGGGTTCCAGCACTGCAGGGCCGCGCGTGCGCTCTGTGTACAGCCGGGTTCCAGCACTGCAGGGCCGCGCGTGCGCTCTGTGTACAGCCGGGATCCAGCACCGCAGGGCCGCGCGTGCGCTCTGTGTGCAGCCGGGTTCCAGCACTGCAGGACCGCGCGTGCGCTCTGTGTACAGCCGGGTTCCAGCACCGCAGGACCGCGCGTGCGCTCTGTGTACAGCCGGGATCCAGCACCGCAGGGCTGCGCGTGCGCTCTGTGTACAGCCGGGTTCCAGCACTGCAGGGCCGCGCGTGCGCTCTGTGTACAGCCGGGTTCCAGCACCGCAGGACCGCGCGTGCGCTCTGTGTACAGCCGGGTTCCAGCACTGCAGGGCCGCGCGTGCGCTCTGTGTACAGCCGGGTTCCAGCACTGCAGGGCCGCGCGTGCGCTCTGTGTACAGCCGGGATCCAGCACTGCAGGACCGCGCGTGCGCTCTGTGTACAGCCGGGTTCCAGCACTGCAGGGCCGCGCGTGCGCTCTGTGTACAGCCGGGTTCCAGCACTGCAGGGCCGCGCGTGCGCTCTGTGTACAGCCGGGATCCAGCACCGCAGGGCCGCGCGTGCGCTCTGTGTGCAGCCGGGTTCCAGCACTGCAGGACCGCGCGTGCGCTCTGTGTACAGCCGGGTTCCAGCACCGCAGGACCGCGCGTGCGCTCTGTGTACAGCCGGGTTCCAGCACTGCAGGGCCGCGCATGCGCTCTGTGTACAGCCGGGATCCAGCACTGCAGGGCCGCGCGTGTGCTCTGTGTACAGCCGGGTTCCAGCACTGCAGGGCTGCGCGTGCGCTCTGTGTACAGCCGGGTTCCAGCACTGCAGGACCGCGCGTGCGCTCTGTGTACAGCCGGGTTCCAGCACTGCAGGACCGCGCGTGCGCTCTGTGTACAGCCGGGTTCCAGCACTGCAGGGCCGCGCGTGCGCTCTGTGTACAGCCGGGTTCCAGCACTGCAGGGCCGCGCGTGCGCTCTGTGTACAGCCGTGTTCCAGCACTGCAGGGCCGCGCATGCGCTCTGTGTACAGCCGGGATCCAGCACTGCAGGGCCGCGCGTGTGCTCTGTGTACAGCCGGGTTCCAGCACTGCAGGGCTGCGCGTGCGCTCTAAGTACAGCCGGGTTCCAGCACCGCAGGACCGCGCGTGCGCTCTGTGTACAGCCGGGTTCCAGCACCGCAGGACCGCGCGTGCGCTCTGTGTACAGCCGGGTTCCAGCACCGCAGGGCCGCGCGTGCGCTCTGTGTACAGCCGGGATCCAGCACTGCAGGGCCGCGCGTGCGCTCTGTGTACAGCCGGGATCCAGCACTGCAGGGCCGCGCGTGCGCTCTGTGTACAGCCGGGTTCCAGCACTGCAGGGCCGCGTGTGCGCTCTGTGTACAGCCGGGATCCAGTACTGCAGGGCCGCGCGTGCGCTCTGTGTACAGCCGGGTTCCAGCACTGCAGGACCGCGCGTGCGCTCTGTGTACAGCCGGGTTCCAGCACTGCAGGGCCGCGCGTGCGCTCTGTGTACAGCCGGGTTCCAGCACTGCAGGACCGCGCGTGCGCTCTGTGTACAGCCGGGATCCAGCACTGCAGGGCCGCGCGTGCGCTCTGTGTACAGCCGGGATCCAGCACTGCAGGGCCGCGCGTGCGCTCTGTGTACAGCCGGGATCCAGCACTGCAGTGCCGCGCGTGCGCTCTGTGTACAGCCGGGTTCCAGCACTGCAGGGCCGTGCGTGCGCTCTGTGTGCAGCCGGGATCCAGCACTGCAGGACCCCGCGTGCGCTCTGTGTACAGCCGGGATCCAGCACTGCAGGGCCGCGCGTGCGCTCTGTGTGCAGCCGGGATCCAGCACTGCAGGGCCGCGCGTGCGCTCTGTGTACAGCCGGGTTCCAGCACTGCAGGGCCGCGCGTGTGCTCTGTGTACAGCCGGGTTCCAGCACTGCAGGGCTGCGCGTGCGCTCTGTGTGCAGCCGGGATCCAGCACTGCAGGGCCGCGCGTGCGTTCTGTGTGCAGCCGGGATCCAGCACTGCAGGGCCGCGCGTGCGCTCTGTGTACAGCCGGGATCCAGCACTGCAGGGCCGCGCGTGCGCTCTGTGTACAGCCGGGTTCCAGCACTGCAGGGCCGCGCGTGCGCTCTGTGTACAGCCGGGATCCAGCACTGCAGGGCCGCGCGTGCGCTCTGTGTACAGCCGGGTTCCAGCACTGCAGGGCCGCGCGTGCGCTCTGTGTACAGCCGGGTTCCAGCACTGCAGGGCCGCGCGTGCGCTCTGTGTACAGCCGGGATCCAGCACTGCAGGACCGCGCGTGCGCTCTGTGTACAGCCGGGTTCCAGCACTGCAGGACCGCGCGTGCGCTCTGTGTACAGCCGGGATCCAGCACTGCAGGGCCGCGCGTGCGCTCTGTGTACAGCCGGGTTCCAGCACTGCAGGACCGCGCGTGCGCTCTGTGTACAGCTGGGTTCCAGCACTGCAGGACCGCGCGTGCGCTCTGTGTACAGCCGGGATCCAGCACTGCAGGACCGCGCGTGCGCTCTGTGTACAGCTGGGTTCCAGCACTGCAGGACCGCGCGTGCGCTCTGTGTACAGCCGGGATCCAGCACTGCAGGACCGCGCGTGCGCTCTGTGTACAGCCGGGATCCAGCACTGCAGGGCCGCGCGTGCGCTCTGTGTACAGCCGGGATCCAGCACTGCAGGACCGCGCGTGCGCTCTGTGTACAGCCGGGATCCAGCACTGCAGGACCGCGCGTGCGCTCTGTGTACAGCCGGGTTCCAGCACTGCAGGGCCGCGCGTGCGCTCTGTGTACAGCCGGGTTCCAGCACCGCAGGGCCGCGCGTGCGCTCTGTGTACAGCCGGGATCCAGCACTGCAGGACCGCGCGTGCGCTCTGTGTACAGCCGGGATCCAGCACTGCAGGACCGCGCGTGCGCTCTGTGTACAGCCGGGTTCCAGCACTGCAGGACTGCGCGTGCGCTCTGTGTACAGCCGGGTTCCAGCACTGCAGGACCGCGCGTGCGCTCTGTGTACAGCCGGGTTCCAGCACCGCAGGGCCGCGCGTGCGCTCTGTGTACAGCCGGGATCCAGCACTGCAGGACCGCGCGTGCGCTCTGTGTACAGCCGGGATCCAGCACTGCAGGACCGCGCGTGCGCTCTGTGTACAGCCGGGTTCCAGCACTGCAGGGCCGCGCGTGCGCTCTGTGTACAGCCGGGTTCCAGCACTGCAGGACCGCGCGTGCGCTCTGTGTACAGCCGGGATCCAGCACTGCAGGGCCGCGCGTGCGCTCTGTGTACAGCCGGGATCCAGCACTGCAGGACCGCGCGTGCGCTCTGTGTACAGCCGGGTTCCAGCACTGCAGGGACGCGCGTGCGCTCTGTGTACAGCCGGGATCCAGCACTGAAGGGCCGCGCGTGCGCTCTGTGTACAGCCGGGTTCCAGCACTGCAGGGCCGCGCGTGCGCTCTGTGTACAGCCGGGTTCCAGCACTGCAGGGCCGCGCGTGCGCTCTGTGTACAGCCGGGTTCCAGCACTGCAGGGCCGCGCGTGCGCTCTGTGTACAGCCGGGTTCCAGCACCGCAGGGCTGCGCGTGCGCTCTGTGTACAGCCGGGTTCCAGCACTGCAGGGCCGCGCGTGCGCTCTGTGTACAGCCGGGTTCCAGCACTGCAGGGCCGCGCGTGCGCTCTGTGTACAGCCGGGATCCAGCACCGCAGGGCTGCGCGTGCGCTCTGTGTACAGCCGGGTTCCAGCACTGCAGGGCCGCGCGTGCGCTCTGTGTACAGCCGGGTTCCAGCACCGCAGGACCGCGCGTGCGCTCTGTGTACAGCCGGGTTCCAGCAGTGCAGGGCCGCGCGTGCGCTCTGTGTACAGCCGGGTTCCAGCACTGCAGGGCCGCGCGTGCGCTCTGTGTACAGCCGGGATCCAGCACTGCAGGACCGCGCGTGCGCTCTGTGTACAGCCGGGTTCCAGCACTGCAGGGCCGCGCGTGCGCTCTGTGTACAGCCGGGTTCCAGCACTGCAGGGCCGCGCGTGCGCTCTGTGTACAGCCGGGATCCAGCACCGCAGGGCCGCGCGTGCGCTCTGTGTGCAGCCGGGTTCCAGCACTGCAGGACCGCGCGTGCGCTCTGTGTACAGCCGGGTTCCAGCACCGCAGGACCGCGCGTGCGCTCTGTGTACAGCCGGGTTCCAGCACTGCAGGGCCGCGCATGCGCTCTGTGTACAGCCGGGATCCAGCACTGCAGGGCCGCGCGTGTGCTCTGTGTACAGCCGGGTTCCAGCACTGCAGGGCTGCGCGTGCGCTCTGTGTACAGCCGGGTTCCAGCACCGCAGGACCGCGCGTGCGCTCTGTGTACAGCCGGGTTCCAGCACCGCAGGACCGCGCGTGCGCTCTGTGTACAGCCGGGTTCCAGCACCGCAGGGCCGCGCGTGCGCTCTGCGTACAGCCGGGATCCAGCACTGCAGGGCCGCGCGTGCGCTCTGTGTACAGCCGGGATCCAGCACTGCAGGGCCGCGCGTGCGCTCTGTGTACAGCCGGGTTCCAGCACTGCAGGACCGCGCGTGCGCTCTGTGTACAGCCGGGTTCCAGCAGTGCAGGGCCGCGCGTGCGCTCTGTGTACAGCCGGGTTCCAGCACTGCAGGGCCGCGCGTGCGCTCTGTGTACAGCCGGGATCCAGCACTGCAGGACCGCGCGTGCGCTCTGTGTACAGCCGGGTTCCAGCACTGCAGGGCCGCGCGTGCGCTCTGTGTACAGCCGGGTTCCAGCACTGCAGGGCCGCGCGTGCGCTCTGTGTACAGCCGGGATCCAGCACCGCAGGGCCGCGCGTGCGCTCTGTGTGCAGCCGGGTTCCAGCACTGCAGGACCGCGCGTGCGCTCTGTGTACAGCCGGGTTCCAGCACTGCAGGGCCGCGCATGCGCTCTGTGTACAGCCGGGATCCAGCACTGCAGGGCCGCGCGTGTGCTCTGTGTACAGCCGGGTTCCAGCACTGCAGGGCTGCGCGTGCGCTCTGTGTACAGCCGGGTTCCAGCACCGCAGGACCGCGCGTGCGCTCTGTGTACAGCCGGGTTCCAGCACCGCAGGACCGCGCGTGCGCTCTGTGTACAGCCGGGTTCCAGCACCGCAGGGCCGCGCGTGCGCTCTGCGTACAGCCGGGATCCAGCACTGCAGGGCCGCGCGTGCGCTCTGTGTACAGCCGGGATCCAGCACTGCAGGGCCGCGCGTGCGCTCTGTGTACAGCCGGGTTCCAGCACTGCAGGACCGCGCGTGCGCTCTGTGTACAGCCGGGTTCCAGCACTGCAGGGCCGCGCGTGCGCTCTGTGTACAGCCGGGTTCCAGCACTGCAGGGCCGCGCGTGCGCTCTGTGTACAGCCGGGTTCCAGCACTGCAGGGCCGCGCATGCGCTCTGTGTACAGCCGGGATCCAGCACTGCAGGGCCGCGCGTGTGCTCTGTGTACAGCCGGGTTCCAGCACTGCAGGGCTGCGCGTGCGCTCTGTGTACAGCCGGGTTCCAGCACCGCAGGACCGCGCGTGCGCTCTGTGTACAGCCGGGTTCCAGCACCGCAGGACCGCGCGTGCGCTCTGTGTACAGCCGGGTTCCAGCACCGCAGGGCCGCGCGTGCGCTCTGTGTACAGCCGGGATCCAGCACTGCAGGGCCGCGCGTGCGCTCTGTGTACAGCCGGGATCCAGCACTGCAGGGCCGCGCGTGCGCTCTGTGTACAGCCGGGTTCCAGCACTGCAGGGCCGCGCGTGCGCTCTGTGTACAGCCGGGATCCAGCACTGCAGGGCCGCGCGTGCGCTCTGTGTACAGCCGGGTTCCAGCACTGCAGGACCGTGCGTGCGCTCTGTGTACAGCCGGGTTCCAGCACTGCAGGGCCGCGCGTGCGCTCTGTGTACAGCCGGGTTCCAGCACTGCAGGACCGCGCGTGCGCTCTGTGTACAGCCGGGATCCAGCACTGCAGGGCCGCGCGTGCGCTCTGTGTACAGCCGGGATCCAGCACTGCAGGGCCGCGCGTGCGCTCTGTGTACAGCCGGGTTCCAGCACTGCAGGGCCGCGTGTGCGCTCTGTGTACAGCCGGGATCCAGCACTGCAGGGCCGCGCGTGCGCTCTGTGTACAGCCGGGTTCCAGCACTGCAGGACCGCGCGTGCGCTCTGTGTACAGCCGGGTTCCAGCACTGCAGGGCCGCGCGTGCGCTCTGTGTACAGCCGGGTTCCAGCACTGCAGGACCGCGCGTGCGCTCTGTGTACAGCCGGGATCCAGCACTGCAGGGCCGCGCGTGCGCTCTGTGTACAGCCGGGATCCAGCACTGCAGTGCCGCGCGTGCGCTCTGTGTACAGCCGGGATCCAGCACTGCAGGGCCGCGCGTGCGCTCTGTGTACAGCCGGGTTCCAGCACTGCAGGGCCGCGCGTGCGCTCTGTGTACAGCCGGGTTCCAGCACTGCAGGGCCGCGCGTGCGCTCTGTGTACAGCCGGGTTCCAGCACTGCAGGGCCGCGCATGCGCTCTGTGTACAGCCGGGATCCAGCACTGCAGGGCCGCGCGTGTGCTCTGTGTACAGCCGGGTTCCAGCACTGCAGGGCTGCGCGTGCGCTCTGTGTACAGCCGGGTTCCAGCACCGCAGGACCGCGCGTGCGCTCTGTGTACAGCCGGGTTCCAGCACCGCAGGACCGCGCGTGCGCTCTGTGTACAGCCGGGTTCCAGCACCGCAGGGCCGCGCGTGCGCTCTGTGTACAGCCGGGATCCAGCACTGCAGGGCCGCGCGTGCGCTCTGTGTACAGCCGGGATCCAGCACTGCAGGGCCGCGCGTGCGCTCTGTGTACAGCCGGGTTCCAGCACTGCAGGGCCGCGCGTGCGCTCTGTGTACAGCCGGGATCCAGCACTGCAGGGCCGCGCGTGCGCTCTGTGTACAGCCGGGTTCCAGCACTGCAGGACCGTGCGTGCGCTCTGTGTACAGCCGGGTTCCAGCACTGCAGGGCCGCGCGTGCGCTCTGTGTACAGCCGGGTTCCAGCACTGCAGGACCGCGCGTGCGCTCTGTGTACAGCCGGGATCCAGCACTGCAGGGCCGCGCGTGCGCTCTGTGTACAGCCGGGATCCAGCACTGCAGGGCCGCGCGTGCGCTCTGTGTACAGCCGGGTTCCAGCACTGCAGGGCCGCGTGTGCGCTCTGTGTACAGCCGGGATCCAGCACTGCAGGGCCGCGCGTGCGCTCTGTGTACAGCCGGGTTCCAGCACTGCAGGACCGCGCGTGCGCTCTGTGTACAGCCGGGTTCCAGCACTGCAGGGCCGCGCGTGCGCTCTGTGTACAGCCGGGTTCCAGCACTGCAGGACCGCGCGTGCGCTCTGTGTACAGCCGGGATCCAGCACTGCAGGGCCGCGCGTGCGCTCTGTGTACAGCCGGGATCCAGCACTGCAGTGCCGCGCGTGCGCTCTGTGTACAGCCGGGATCCAGCACTGCAGGGCCGCGCGTGCGCTCTGTGTACAGCCGGGTTCCAGCACTGCAGGGCCGCGCGTGCGTTCTGTGTACAGCCGGGATCCAGCACTGCAGGGCCGCGCGTGCGCTGTGTACAGCCGGGTTCCAGCACTGCAGGACCGCGCGTGCGCTCTGTGTACAGCCGGGTTCCAGCACTGCAGGGCCGCGCGTGCGCTCTGTGTACAGCCGGGTTCCAGCACTGCAGGGCCGCGCGTGCGCTCTGTGTACAGCCGGGATCCAGCACTGCAGGGCCGCGCGTGCGCTCTGTGTACAGCCGGGTTCCAGCACTGCAGGACCGTGCGTGCGCTCTGTGTACAGCCGGGTTCCAGCACTGCAGGGCCGCGCGTGCGCTCTGTGTACAGCCGGGTTCCAGCACTGCAGGACCGCGCGTGCGCTCTGTGTACAGCCGGGATCCAGCACTGCAGGGCCGCGCGTGCGCTCTGTGTACAGCCGGGATCCAGCACTGCAGGGCCGCGCGTGCGCTCTGTGTACAGCCGGGATCCAGCACTGCAGTGCCGCGCGTGCGCTCTGTGTACAGCCGGGTTCCAGCACTGCAGGGCCGTGCGTGCGCTCTGTGTGCAGCCGGGATCCAGCACTGCAGGACCCCGCGTGCGCTCTGTGTACAGCCGGGATCCAGCACTGCAGGGCCGCGCGTGCGCTCTGTGTGCAGCCGGGATCCAGCACTGCAGGGCCGCGCGTGCGCTCTGTGTACAGCCGGGTTCCAGCACTGCAGGGCCGCGCGTGTGCTCTGTGTACAGCCGGGTTCCAGCACTGCAGGGCTGCGCGTGCGCTCTGTGTGCAGCCGGGATCCAGCACTGCAGGGCCGCGCGTGCGTTCTGTGTGCAGCCGGGATCCAGCACTGCAGGGCCGCGCGTGCGCTCTGTGTACAGCCGGGATCCAGCACTGCAGGGCCGCGCGTGCGCTCTGTGTACAGCCGGGTTCCAGCACTGCAGGGCCGCGCGTGCGCTCTGTGTACAGCCGGGATCCAGCACTGCAGGGCCGCGCGTGCGCTCTGTGTACAGCCGGGTTCCAGCACTGCAGGGCCGCGCGTGCGCTCTGTGTACAGCCGGGTTCCAGCACTGCAGGGCCGCGCGTGCGCTCTGTGTACAGCCGGGATCCAGCACTGCAGGACCGCGCGTGCGCTCTGTGTACAGCCGGGTTCCAGCACTGCAGGACCGCGCGTGCGCTCTGTGTACAGCCGGGATCCAGCACTGCAGGGCCGCGCGTGCGCTCTGTGTACAGCCGGGTTCCAGCACTGCAGGACCGCGCGTGCGCTCTGTGTACAGCTGGGTTCCAGCACTGCAGGACCGCGCGTGCGCTCTGTGTACAGCCGGGATCCAGCACTGCAGGACCGCGCGTGCGCTCTGTGTACAGCTGGGTTCCAGCACTGCAGGACCGCGCGTGCGCTCTGTGTACAGCCGGGATCCAGCACTGCAGGACCGCGCGTGCGCTCTGTGTACAGCCGGGATCCAGCACTGCAGGGCCGCGCGTGCGCTCTGTGTACAGCCGGGATCCAGCACTGCAGGACCGCGCGTGCGCTCTGTGTACAGCCGGGATCCAGCACTGCAGGACCGCGCGTGCGCTCTGTGTACAGCCGGGTTCCAGCACTGCAGGGCCGCGCGTGCGCTCTGTGTACAGCCGGGTTCCAGCACCGCAGGGCCGCGCGTGCGCTCTGTGTACAGCCGGGATCCAGCACTGCAGGACCGCGCGTGCGCTCTGTGTACAGCCGGGATCCAGCACTGCAGGACCGCGCGTGCGCTCTGTGTACAGCCGGGTTCCAGCACTGCAGGACCGCGCGTGCGCTCTGTGTACAGCCGGGTTCCAGCACTGCAGGACCGCGCGTGCGCTCTGTGTACAGCCGGGTTCCAGCACCGCAGGGCCGCGCGTGCGCTCTGTGTACAGCCGGGATCCAGCACTGCAGGACCGCGCGTGCGCTCTGTGTACAGCCGGGATCCAGCACTGCAGGACCGCGCGTGCGCTCTGTGTACAGCCGGGTTCCAGCACTGCAGGGCCGCGCGTACGCTCTGTGTACAGCCGGGTTCCAGCACTGCAGGACCGCGCGTGCGCTCTGTGTACAGCCGGGATCCAGCACTGCAGGGCCGCGCGTGCGCTCTGTGTACAGCCGGGATCCAGCACTGCAGGACCGCGCGTGCGCTCTGTGTACAGCCGGGTTCCAGCACTGCAGGGACGCGCGTGCGCTCTGTGTACAGCCGGGATCCAGCACTGAAGGGCCGCGCGTGCGCTCTGTGTACAGCCGGGTTCCAGCACTGCAGGGCCGCGCGTGCGCTCTGTGTACAGCCGGGTTCCAGCACTGCAGGGCCGCGCGTGCGCTCTGTGTACAGCCGGGTTCCAGCACTGCAGGGCCGCGCGTGCGCTCTGTGTACAGCCGGGTTCCAGCACCGCAGGGCTGCGCGTGCGCTCTGTGTACAGCCGGGTTCCAGCACTGCAGGGCCGCGCGTGCGCTCTGTGTACAGCCGGGTTCCAGCACTGCAGGGCCGCGCGTGCGCTCTGTGTACAGCCGGGATCCAGCACCGCAGGGCTGCGCGTGCGCTCTGTGTACAGCCGGGTTCCAGCACTGCAGGGCCGCGCGTGCGCTCTGTGTACAGCCGGGTTCCAGCACCGCAGGACCGCGCGTGCGCTCTGTGTACAGCCGGGTTCCAGCAGTGCAGGGCCGCGCGTGCGCTCTGTGTACAGCCGGGTTCCAGCACTGCAGGGCCGCGCGTGCGCTCTGTGTACAGCCGGGATCCAGCACTGCAGGACCGCGCGTGCGCTCTGTGTACAGCCGGGTTCCAGCACTGCAGGGCCGCGCGTGCGCTCTGTGTACAGCCGGGTTCCAGCACTGCAGGGCCGCGCGTGCGCTCTGTGTACAGCCGGGATCCAGCACCGCAGGGCCGCGCGTGCGCTCTGTGTGCAGCCGGGTTCCAGCACTGCAGGACCGCGCGTGCGCTCTGTGTACAGCCGGGTTCCAGCACCGCAGGACCGCGCGTGCGCTCTGTGTACAGCCGGGTTCCAGCACTGCAGGGCCGCGCATGCGCTCTGTGTACAGCCGGGATCCAGCACTGCAGGGCCGCGCGTGTGCTCTGTGTACAGCCGGGTTCCAGCACTGCAGGGCTGCGCGTGCGCTCTGTGTACAGCCGGGTTCCAGCACCGCAGGACCGCGCGTGCGCTCTGTGTACAGCCGGGTTCCAGCACCGCAGGACCGCGCGTGCGCTCTGTGTACAGCCGGGTTCCAGCACCGCAGGGCCGCGCGTGCGCTCTGCGTACAGCCGGGATCCAGCACTGCAGGGCCGCGCGTGCGCTCTGTGTACAGCCGGGATCCAGCACTGCAGGGCCGCGCGTGCGCTCTGTGTACAGCCGGGTTCCAGCACTGCAGGACCGCGCGTGCGCTCTGTGTACAGCCGGGTTCCAGCAGTGCAGGGCCGCGCGTGCGCTCTGTGTACAGCCGGGTTCCAGCACTGCAGGGCCGCGCGTGCGCTCTGTGTACAGCCGGGATCCAGCACTGCAGGACCGCGCGTGCGCTCTGTGTACAGCCGGGTTCCAGCACTGCAGGGCCGCGCGTGCGCTCTGTGTACAGCCGGGTTCCAGCACTGCAGGGCCGCGCGTGCGCTCTGTGTACAGCCGGGATCCAGCACCGCAGGGCCGCGCGTGCGCTCTGTGTGCAGCCGGGTTCCAGCACTGCAGGACCGCGCGTGCGCTCTGTGTACAGCCGGGTTCCAGCACTGCAGGGCCGCGCATGCGCTCTGTGTACAGCCGGGATCCAGCACTGCAGGGCCGCGCGTGTGCTCTGTGTACAGCCGGGTTCCAGCACTGCAGGGCTGCGCGTGCGCTCTGTGTACAGCCGGGTTCCAGCACCGCAGGACCGCGCGTGCGCTCTGTGTACAGCCGGGTTCCAGCACCGCAGGACCGCGCGTGCGCTCTGTGTACAGCCGGGTTCCAGCACCGCAGGGCCGCGCGTGCGCTCTGCGTACAGCCGGGATCCAGCACTGCAGGGCCGCGCGTGCGCTCTGTGTACAGCCGGGATCCAGCACTGCAGGGCCGCGCGTGCGCTCTGTGTACAGCCGGGTTCCAGCACTGCAGGACCGCGCGTGCGCTCTGTGTACAGCCGGGTTCCAGCACTGCAGGGCCGCGCGTGCGCTCTGTGTACAGCCGGGTTCCAGCACTGCAGGGCCGCGCGTGCGCTCTGTGTACAGCCGGGTTCCAGCACTGCAGGGCCGCGCATGCGCTCTGTGTACAGCCGGGATCCAGCACTGCAGGGCCGCGCGTGTGCTCTGTGTACAGCCGGGTTCCAGCACTGCAGGGCTGCGCGTGCGCTCTGTGTACAGCCGGGTTCCAGCACCGCAGGACCGCGCGTGCGCTCTGTGTACAGCCGGGTTCCAGCACCGCAGGACCGCGCGTGCGCTCTGTGTACAGCCGGGTTCCAGCACCGCAGGGCCGCGCGTGCGCTCTGTGTACAGCCGGGATCCAGCACTGCAGGGCCGCGCGTGCGCTCTGTGTACAGCCGGGATCCAGCACTGCAGGGCCGCGCGTGCGCTCTGTGTACAGCCGGGTTCCAGCACTGCAGGGCCGCGCGTGCGCTCTGTGTACAGCCGGGATCCAGCACTGCAGGGCCGCGCGTGCGCTCTGTGTACAGCCGGGTTCCAGCACTGCAGGACCGTGCGTGCGCTCTGTGTACAGCCGGGTTCCAGCACTGCAGGGCCGCGCGTGCGCTCTGTGTACAGCCGGGTTCCAGCACTGCAGGACCGCGCGTGCGCTCTGTGTACAGCCGGGATCCAGCACTGCAGGGCCGCGCGTGCGCTCTGTGTACAGCCGGGATCCAGCACTGCAGGGCCGCGCGTGCGCTCTGTGTACAGCCGGGTTCCAGCACTGCAGGGCCGCGTGTGCGCTCTGTGTACAGCCGGGATCCAGCACTGCAGGGCCGCGCGTGCGCTCTGTGTACAGCCGGGTTCCAGCACTGCAGGACCGCGCGTGCGCTCTGTGTACAGCCGGGTTCCAGCACTGCAGGGCCGCGCGTGCGCTCTGTGTACAGCCGGGTTCCAGCACTGCAGGACCGCGCGTGCGCTCTGTGTACAGCCGGGATCCAGCACTGCAGGGCCGCGCGTGCGCTCTGTGTACAGCCGGGATCCAGCACTGCAGTGCCGCGCGTGCGCTCTGTGTACAGCCGGGATCCAGCACTGCAGGGCCGCGCGTGCGCTCTGTGTACAGCCGGGTTCCAGCACTGCAGGGCCGCGCGTGCGCTCTGTGTACAGCCGGGTTCCAGCACTGCAGGGCCGCGCGTGCGCTCTGTGTACAGCCGGGTTCCAGCACTGCAGGGCCGCGCATGCGCTCTGTGTACAGCCGGGATCCAGCACTGCAGGGCCGCGCGTGTGCTCTGTGTACAGCCGGGTTCCAGCACTGCAGGGCTGCGCGTGCGCTCTGTGTACAGCCGGGTTCCAGCACCGCAGGACCGCGTGTGCGCTCTGTGTACAGCCGGGTTCCAGCACCGCAGGACCGCGCGTGCGCTCTGTGTACAGCCGGGTTCCAGCACCGCAGGGCCGCGCGTGCGCTCTGTGTACAGCCGGGATCCAGCACTGCAGGGCCGCGCGTGCGCTCTGTGTACAGCCGGGATCCAGCACTGCAGGGCCGCGCGTGCGCTCTGTGTACAGCCGGGTTCCAGCACTGCAGGGCCGCGCGTGCGCTCTGTGTACAGCCGGGATCCAGCACTGCAGGGCCGCGCGTGCGCTCTGTGTACAGCCGGGTTCCAGCACTGCAGGACCGTGCGTGCGCTCTGTGTACAGCCGGGTTCCAGCACTGCAGGGCCGCGCGTGCGCTCTGTGTACAGCCGGGTTCCAGCACTGCAGGACCGCGCGTGCGCTCTGTGTACAGCCGGGATCCAGCACTGCAGGGCCGCGCGTGCGCTCTGTGTACAGCCGGGATCCAGCACTGCAGGGCCGCGCGTGCGCTCTGTGTACAGCCGGGTTCCAGCACTGCAGGGCCGCGTGTGCGCTCTGTGTACAGCCGGGATCCAGCACTGCAGGGCCGCGCGTGCGCTCTGTGTACAGCCGGGTTCCAGCACTGCAGGACCGCGCGTGCGCTCTGTGTACAGCCGGGTTCCAGCACTGCAGGGCCGCGCGTGCGCTCTGTGTACAGCCGGGTTCCAGCACTGCAGGACCGCGCGTGCGCTCTGTGTACAGCCGGGATCCAGCACTGCAGGGCCGCGCGTGCGCTCTGTGTACAGCCGGGATCCAGCACTGCAGTGCCGCGCGTGCGCTCTGTGTACAGCCGGGATCCAGCACTGCAGGGCCGCGCGTGCGCTCTGTGTACAGCCGGGTTCCAGCACTGCAGGGCCGCGCGTGCGCTCTGTGTGTTACAGAGACAGTGTGCTGCTAGTTACAGTATCGGTGACTTTTCCATGTAACTGTTCTCATGTTACACTTGTAATGTTGCAGTTAAACCCACCAATCAGAGGCTGAGTAATATTGCAGGCACCTGGCCTTAGCCCTCCCCTAAATGTATCTTTGTTGTGCCACGGGGTATAAAGGGCGGGGGGAGGCCCCCGGGGGGGGGAGGCCCCCAGTGAGGTGAGGGTGAAGAGGTTGCTGTACTGAACATGAAGATATTGATGTTGTTGTGCCGGTTCTAAGGTCCAATCAAATTCCTGTGGGAGAAGAACGGGGGGAATCTCCACACGGAGGTCCCTGCACCCAGACCTGCCGGGAGTCCCCCAGTTACCCCAGTTGGGAGGGTGAATTTCTGTATTGACAGTTGTGGATCTTATGTTACAATAAATTCCCTTTGATTAACTCTGTTGTTCTGCCTGGCCAGTCGATCCCTGGTGTGTTAGTCCTGGTCTCCTGTGACACTCGTCTTATAACGTCTTGGTCCTTGCTTGGTCTTGCCATTTATATCTTTGGTACAGAGAGGCCTTGGTTCTCTATCCTTCTAGTAGCACTTCAATGCTGGGATTGCAGAGGTGATCCCTCTCTATTAAGCTGCATATTATACACCCCTGAGATGCTCACAGCGGCAGGGTGTCCAAGGCTACCAGTTGCTATGCACCTTTGAGCCCCAGGGCTACTGATTGGGGTAACCCCCTACGGGGCAAGGCCTCCCAGCGGGGGAGCCAGTATTTATACGATTACTACATTTCTAGGGAGCCTATCTTCAAGGGCACATCCCTATCTATCAGAACAACAAAGTGGCCCTAAACTACCCTAAACTACCTCATTACATAACTGTGTACTTACACATTTACAGGGGAAACCCCCCTGTGGCGCCCCCCCTGGGATCTGCAGGTGGAGTTCTCCCACTCCCTGTCTCTAGGCAGAAAAGGGGTGGAGCTTAGCCTCTGCAGTGTCACCCTAGACCATGTGACCCATCCAGCATATTCCAGAAGCAGGGTGTGGCCACGCCCCCGGCCTGGTCACTGTGCAACATACTATCTAAGGGGGCGAGTGTTCAATATCTAACACCTCTGATGCCTTTAACCCCGTACACCCATATGGTAATCCCAAAGCGGGGGCAACACAGAAATAAAGCAATAACTCAGAAGAGTCCCATAAAATGATACCGTTTGGACGCATCTACTTACAAAGTGCAACGTTTCTGGGCCCGTGGCCCTTTCCTCGGGCTAAATAAATGGATGGAGGAACAAAAGTGTACCTATTTCCCCGTGCCCAATGCTGGAGGGTGCGTGCGCACCAGCTGTGCTGCGCTGGCTCCGGGCCCGGGGTTTTAAATCCTCCGGCCTAATCTGCCTGACCGTTTTGTGACCTCCCACTTGCAGTTCCTGCCGGGTCGCCGACTTCTGCAATGAACAAGGTGGTGCAGAATGTTAAGAGCCGGCAGGGAGAGGAGCCAGCAACACCCACTAATGGAGAAGCATTTCCATTAGCAGCTCCCTGTACTTGAGTCTGAATTGCATCAAAGTGCATGTGAAAGTTAGGTGTATTAATGCCTTGGTGTTGGTGCAGGCATCTGTTTTTGGAAATTATTGATTTATTTCCTTATTCACCGATCATTTCCTCAATTTTTTGGAACTGATGGATTCTGATTTGGGCCCACAAAATATGAGAGAGGAGAGAGAGAATTTTTGTAGCATTTCTTGCATTTTTTTTAATATACTTTGAATTATATTTTTAATGTATTATAATGTAACAAGTATTTTTTGTTTCTATAGGAACAATTTACAAAGTCACACTGCCTTCCTCTTCTGAAACAGGCTCTGGCACATCCCGTTTTGAGCCCTGCCCTCTCTCTAGCTGTGCACCAATTGTATCTAGTGACTGCCTGGTCACATGATCTTCCCCACAGAACGTTGCATCTTTGGTCCTCTTCTGCTGCACTGACAGCCATTTAGTGAACCCCGAGCCAAATCTTCGCCAATCGATCACTGGAGAACGGATCGATCGTCAACTTAGCTAATTACTTATCATTGTGTGGATTGTATTGATGCACATACACTGTACTGTATTAGAGGGGGGAAAATGTAAATTAAAAAAAAACGGCAGCTTGAACTGCTGCTTTAAGTATTATTTTACATTATTGACTGAATATGTAAAAATGAAAGTTTCCATTTTCTGTTGTCCGTTTTAGAATTGTATCCAGAAACGATTGCGAACGAACAATGGTGTATTCTTAAAACCAAATATGCTGCCATCATTAGTAAAGCCGGGATATGTCTGGTTCAATAATACAATGAAAAAACTGCAAATTGGTTGGACAGCTCTCAAGACAAAAAGGCACCAAACAACTCACCGGGTAGTATAAAAATAAAAAGGCTTATTGGGTTACATGTTAAAAAACAATAAAACATTCTAGGGACAGAACAGGGACAAACTTCTCCTCCCACGCGTTTCACGCTACACAGCGCTTTCTCAAGGAGTCTTTGTGGTTAAGGGCCTCCAGAGGTAATTTAACTGTCCTCTGTTGTGCATATACCCCTACTAGTTGTCCAGTAATACCCCGTCATTTACTCCGTAAGGCTATGCTTATAGTGCCGGCGACGGCGACACGACGGCGACACGACGGTGAGGCGACGGTCGCTGGAAAATCAAATTGAGATGACTTCCAGCGATCGCGACCAATCCATTGCTCCGTCGCGCTATCGCGTCGTGCTTACTATAAGCGCATGCGACGGCGGCAATGCATTTGTTTTGCCGCGACGTGTCGTCGCCGTCACTATAAGCGCAGCCTTAGTCCTTATCTCTATCAAGTTTATTATACGTGAAGACACCGGATATTATATTACACCTGCTCGTGTAACTACTGAACATATCCAGACCACAGCACTCTATATACAGCTCAACCCCGTTATAACGCGATCCGTTACGACGCGAATCCGCTTATAACGCGATGCAAGCGCGGCTCCCAATTTTCGTATTTATGAATACTTTACAACACGATTATTGGTATCTTAAATACTTTATTGCACAATGCATACAATTGTACATTATTTCTAACGCGATCCGCTTATAGCGCGATGTGATTCTTTGGACCCCAAGCACAGCGTTATAGGGGGGTTGAGCTTTACTACTAATAATAACATTATACGGGACTTTACTAGTCTAATCCCCTAGGTGGAACTTGGAGCTAAAAGTGATCCATTTTGATTTATTGGTTCAATAATACACCTGTACATACAACAGTATATCACGAAAGTAAAGATCATGGGAACCCTCTAACACACTTGATTACTATGAACACGTTAAGGTTTAAAAGGGTGAGTGAAGAAATACTTGTACTTGTCTGTTTTTGTTGCTGTTTTTTTTTTCAATATAGAATCACCTCCATTTAACCCATTACCTTCATCGCTGCGTGAAAGATTTCTTACCTTGCCATTGTCTGTATCTGGACATAGATACGTTTCCAGAGAGAAAAATAGAAATTAAAATCAGATAAACAGGGAAAAATTGTGCAATATTCTTACAGCATGACTGCCTGACTAACCCCTTCTCCAGAGCGACCAGGAACGCATTGGAGTCTGGAACATTTTATTGGGATATTTAAACATTGGATTAAAAGGTATTGCAATTTAACAAGTGTAGCTAAATTTACATTTTTAAAAGTTTTTTCTTATTTGATTCCTACCCTCAAATGCCAAACAATGAAGACTTGGGTTCTTTATTTAACTATCAATATTGATATATATTTCGGTTGTGGGTAATAAGTTAAAAAAAAAAATGTGCTCGCTCTGTGAATATTCCCTTCTGTGGTGCTGGGCAGCGCCTTCCACTCAAAGAGATATGTCTGTCTTTCTAATTCTTGCATGACACTTTCTATTGAGGCCAAGTCGAATTAAATTCCAGCTATTTTATGGGATGGTGTTAAGACTGACATTGAACAGCGTTAAAATGCCCAGTCTGTACTGAGAGGCAGGAAATACCGTGTGGAAATGGAGTAAGAGATAGCTTTCCCTTTTTAAATGATTAATTGAAATTCAAAATAGTATCAAGAATTTTATACAACCAGATGGAAAAACCACAAGCGCTGCTGGAGACACAAAGTGGTGGAATAAAAGCTTCTTTTTCTTTCCAGTGAAAGCTAGAATGCAAATGCCCATATTTAGTTGTAACTTCTATATAAATGAAAGCATCATGGAACGCCGCCGGAGCGACATTCAAAGAGAACCACAAGTGCAGCTGAATTGGTCCTGCCAAACAGATGGGCGCTTGGATCAGAATAACTTATTTCCCGTTCTTTTGTCGACCTGCCAGAACTAGGCACTTATTAATTCATTTCCTTTTGGCATTAGGAGCAGGAAACCAGTTCTCTACATTGGTTCATCACAGATCATGGAGATGGGGAACTAAATGAAATGTTGACTGACTTCCCCACTTGGCGACGTTTAACTAGTACAATTTGCAAGTCATTGGTTCTAATCAAATAATAAGGCTTTCATATGGTACGCTGGTGTTTCATGTGCCTCTAAGGGTAAGAGGGGCTTGGGTTGCCTACACGTCTGACCCCAGAAGTGCCCTTAAATTTAAGGACAGAGTAACACCTTGAAAATGATACTTGGGAGTTCTCTTTTTCTTGTTGGTGCAATATTGCAATGACGGCTAGAGATGGGTGGATTTGGATCCACCGGTTCTGTCTGCTGGTTCCGTTGGTCCACGGATTTCCGCGAATCAGTCTCCAAAAGGGCGGTTCGTCTTTTTCAGATTTTTTCTTTTAATCCCCGACAATCATATCTGCGGATTCCACAACCCGCTGGTGGATTCTTAACATCTACCACCGGGTTGGGTGGTGAAATCCAGCCACGGAGTGTATCCATTGGCGATTTTTGATTCCGCACGGATTGAAACTGGGACAATCCGTCGACGGATTTTACACCGCGGAACGGATTTTGAACGGAAAGCTTGGGAAATTCTGCCAAACGGATTTTGATAGTTTCGGAGATCTCTAATGACGGGCTTATTCTGGCAATCTAAATCAGCAAAATGAATATGTTCATGAATATGTTTGTCTCTGCAATGCCGTAGGTGTGAGTTGAGGGAACTGTCCTTCTATCAGTCAGATGTATGTATTATTATTATTATTATTATTATTATTATTATTATTATGTTATGCCAAAACAGCTATTTAAGTAGATTGTTTTTTTGAAAATGCAAGATTTACAGTCGCGTAGGATCCGTCCCCCAGTCTGTGTGTCCGTATAGGTGGTATCTGCATAGTGGGTGGCAGGTGGGGATGACAGGCAAGAGAATCGCTACTTTCCTATTATTAGATTGGGAGATCAATCCCGAGACAGCAGCTAAAGACAGAGCTAGATAAAGACGCTGAGGGAACCGGTAGAGAGAAAAACTCTCAACAACTTGTATATACTGTGTTTGCTTAACCTAAAGTTTAAGGTTATATAAGTCTCCCCACACACAAACTGCTGTTGAACCTTTTCTTTTCTACTGCTGAGTGTGCTAAGCAAATCTCTGGGCACATCCATCCCTCTTTTTCCTTCTCCTGTTGACAGAACTGTGCAAGTAGAAGCTGTGAAGTGTTAGTTTAAGTAATTAGAGGTTTGCCACTGAGAGTTGTGCATGCTTTGAGAGAAGCTGAGGGCTGCGTTTCCCTAGGCATATTAATGATGTCGCTCTTCCATGGAACTGCTGTCATCCCCCAGCCGCCATGCTGGAGACCACATTGATTGTTGGGAAGATGTACATATGGACCTTTACGGATCCATTTTATTGATCAAAAAAGCTGAGCTGTCAGACTATGGGGTAACGTCTATATCTGCCAAAGGTGCTTTTCAGATGAAAATCCAAATAGACTTCAAAGGGGATTTTTTGCTGAAAAATGGCTCAAACGGCTGATTCAGTGTAGAGTAGGGCCTTACAGTGTGTAAACAAGTACGATGCGAAGAAGGGGGTGATTACTGATATGATAGGAGACATTCTGATGAAAAAAGTAAAATGCAGAGATGCACCAGATGTCCAATTGTTAGAGGTCAGTTTACCAAGACAACTTGTGTAGCTAAACTAGCACAACATGTATCATTGTATTTGTTCATCTCTACATGCAATATGACACAGGATCTACACTTGAACATCAGTTTCCTGTGGATTACATTTTATAACAGACATAGGGCAGTGCTGAAGGACGTTCATATATGGGTTCTTACACATCATTGTGAATTCAATACACTGTACCTTGTAAAGATGCTGCTTTTACAAACAAGGCACATTTAATCTCTACAAGGCATGTGTATGAAGAGTCGCAAAGGCCATTTTTGGAGTAAAATTGATCAGCAGAAATCTCAAATTTAAATGTGCTTGTGTACTGTATATATATGCTAGCCTTATCTTTCTTAATATGTCATATTTTGGAGCACAGAATGTTCTTGGCGTACAGATATTGTTAAGATAATGGTACTGTATGTACGAAAATAAAATGGTGTCAAAGTCCTCCACTAAGTTGAATCTGACAGAAACCCCAAAATGTCTGTTTATATGTTAGCGCAGAATTGAGTTGCTATGTATCAACCAAAAATTGATTAGATTCAGCACAGATGTTTCATTACATAGGTTAACGAAATGTATTATTTTCACAGTATGGTTATTATACATATTATTACACTAATCCTTTATATTTCCAATATTAGTTATAAAAATGCACATAATTGGGACAATATAGGTTGGAATCTGCACTCCAATGTAGGAGCGAATAAGTGTGAATGGCATGAGGCGAGCAAAGGGACCACTAAATCCCAAATGGTCAATATACAATATATAGGTAACCCGCACTCAGTATGGAAAAAACTGAATGAGAATCAGAAAAAGATGCAGTAAAAATAAATGTATTCAGGGTACACAAAACAAACGAGGAAAAAAGAACAAACAAAACAAGCAGTACAGCAATAATCCCAAAGGAGCTCAAAAATCAAGTCGTAATGCAAACCAATAACACCGAAAAAGCACAATGATACTTATCTAAAGCTCTATGGCGGGGTGCACAAACTGTTTAGTCTGCGCCCCCCCTGCCTGCTTTCCCACCCTGCTCGCGTCCCCCCTTACCTTTTTCCCCAGCGTTTTCTGACATCATGTGACCCCGCAGCATCATTTGACGCCGCGTCACCAGAGGCCCTCCTGTTTCCATGGCAACGTGATGTCACGCACTTGCCGCTCGCGCATGCGGCTGCCTCCAAATTCTGCGGCCCCCCCACATTCTGCCGCCTTGGCCCAGGTTTATCGGGCCTAATGCGTAATCTGCCACTGTAAATATAGTATAGTTCATCTGATGTGGCCTCCTTCAGAGCTGGGTGAGGAGGGTTGCACATACTGTACACCGCACATTTTGTGAAGGATTGTACTACTTTTTAGCACTGACATTTTGACAGATCATAAAATATGAGCTTAGGACGTTGTTACCCACGGTTTAAATAAGCAGCTCAGTTGGCTAATTGTCCAATTTCCTCTTAACAAAATCTGGCAATGTGGTGTAGGCTGTAATTTTATCCCCGCTAGATGGAGTTTGGGTGATTGGTGCAGGTGGCGTTTAAAGCATTTGGAACAATTGCTCTACACAAGAGATAATTTATCAGACCTACATGCTACATTAGCCAGTGCTATTTTAATCCCTGTGAAATACACGGGCTCACAATGCACTGCAGGCAGCTCAGCCAGCTGTGGATTCAAAATAAACACTCGCACACTACATCTGAATTTTCACTTCAAGGGAAACTGGTGTATAAACAGGCATGATGGCTATTTTGTACCTTGGCAGCGATGGTAAAGACAATATAAAAAATGAGGTTATGTAGAGCACTTCAGAAACCTGAATAAATACCGAGCAGTCAGTGGGATTACTACTCATTCTGCATTGAGAATACTATATATATATAGTATAGTTTTGTATATATATATATAGTATATATATAGTATATATATATAGTATTCTCAATGCAGAATGAGTAGTAATCCCACTGACTGCTCGGTATTTATTCAGGTTTCTGAAGTGCTCTACATAACCTCATTTTTTATATTGTCTTTACCATATATACGTTTTGATGCATTATAAATTAGCGACAGTCTTGGACCTGTGCTTCTAAAAGTAGCAAAAAAGCTCAGTTATTGCTGCACATATTGGAATATAATCATTCATCAAGGACTCTGAGACCGGTGTCTGCTTTATCATTTATTTAATGATTCCTTTATTTATTTAAAAGTATTTTACTTAAGGGGTTTTAGTGGTTAGGCTAGGGGGTTTAAGGTAAGGGGTTAGGTTTTTACGGTAGGGAATTAGGGGAAGCACTTAGGGGAAGGGGTTTAGGTAAGGGCTTGGGGCAAGGGTTTTATGGATAAGGGTGCAAAAAGAAGGCACAGAAGTGCACCAAGGGTCAAGATACATGTAATTATCAAGTAAAATAGTAACAAGTAAAAACTTACATATAAAATAACTTTTTTTTCATTTATGGATAAGGGGTTTAAGGGTAACACACAGGTATTTGGGGTTAAGATGAGGGTTTTTTAAGGTAAGGTTAGGAGCTTACCTTGGCGGCGAAATGGCCAGCGGAGAGTTGTCCCTGCGGCGAGGTGAGTGACGGGTAAATGCCTGTGGCGAACAAATGTCCTAGCTCGCAATAGTCTGCCTGTTTAATTCATACTTTCAGTCCTACTACTTCACAGAAAGCGTGGTGGATTCATGGAATGGCCACCGAACAGAGGTGGTAGAGGGTAATACAATAAGGCAAGCGTTCTCGACTCTGGTCCTGAAGACCATCACCCCGCCCCCCAACTAGTCAGGTTTTGAGGATATCCATGTTTCAGCACAGGTGGCTCAGTTTTCGACAGCCACTAATTGAGCCAGTCTGACTGAGCCACTAATTGAGTTGTGCTGAAGCAGGGATATCCTTAAAACCTGACCTGTTGGTGGGTCTTGAAGACTGGAGCTGAGAACCCCTGCAATAAGGGAATTTAAAACTGTGTGAAATAGACGCAAGGCTATCATAAATTTGCAAACTGGGTCCTGAGGTTTTGCAACAGACTGGAACCTAGACAGATTAAGGCTGAGTTACATAGTTACATAGTCACATAGTTACATAGTTGATGAGGTTGAAAAAAGACATACGTCCATGAATTTCAACCTACGCTAAATTTAGACGACAGATACTTTATCCTATATCCGTACTTAAAGTATATTGATCCAGAGGAAGCAAACACAAACCCCAGTGTCATATCATCCAATGATATCTCATAAGGGGAAAAATAAATTCATTCCTGACTCCAAGAATTGGCAATCGGATTAATCCCTGGATCAACATCTTTCCCATGTATACTTATTTGGTATATCCCTGTATACCTTTCCTATCTAAAAAGATGTCCAACCTTTTTTTGAACAAGTCTATTGTATCTGCCATCACAGTCTCCATGGGTAATGAATCCCACATTGTAACTGCCCTTACTGTAAAGAACCCTTTCCTTTTGTTGCTGGTGAAATCTCCTTTCCTCCAACCTTAAGGGATGGCCCGAGTCCTTTGTACTGCCTGTGGGATGAACAGTTCTTTTGAAAGCTCCTTGTACTGTCCCTGGATTCTCTTTCTGCCGTGAAAAGGTAGGTTTCTACGTGTTTGTATATTCCTAATGAAAAGTTACAGGTTTCATTATGTCTGGTTTGCCAAATGTTCAGAAATATACAAGCTGTACTTATGAAAAGGGAAAATGTTATTTGAGTTCATTCCATTGTCCTTCTGTCTATGATCTCCTTACATTTTAGATATTAAAGATGTACCTTAAAATGTATTCAATTCAACCTGCATGGGAAAAAAAGAACAAATAAATCACGTTTCTACACAGAACAGACACTTGATTACATATGAAAATGACATTTCTTTTGTAATAAATCACAGGAATTATTTAGCAAAGGGGCTAACTTTATATAGTTCAAAGTGACCGTTTTTTGGATGAAAACAGTCCAAACGGCCACTTTAGACTGTATATAGAATAAGGCCCAAAGCAGAACGTAGAGCTGAGCCCAAACTGGTGCTTCTCCAGCAAAGACAACTTCACAGAAGATTGAATTAGTGGCATAGAAGTCTAACGCCAAAATAATAGTACACTTAGGGCATCATGCAGTAAGCAGCGAAAAAATGCATTAGCCAGTTTAGCAATTAGCCATGTTTTTGGTGTGTTAAACTCGCTGTATGCTGTAAGGGGCGAATCCTTGGCGAATGAATTAGCCACCACCATTTGATAAAATGGCTAGTAACCGGTGGCGAGACGGCTGCTTGGCGAGAAGCCGTCCCCTGCCGAGATGTGTTTGCAGCAGAGAGAGATCCGCTGCTCTCGGCGCAAACATCGGCACATTAAAAATTATTTTTAAAACCATTTTTATTCATAGTGTACATGTGCAAGGGGTCTCCGGAGCTGAACCGCATTGGTTTCAGGTCCGGGGACCCCCTGCTTCCCGAGATACAGACCCCTTTATGAGGTGCCGGTATCCCTCTGCATTTAAAGGTCCCGATCACGTGACCGCGGAATGTAAAGAAAGCAGAGGGATACCGGCACCTCATAAAGGGGTCTGTATCTCGGGAAGCAGGTGGTCCCCGGACCTGAAACCAGAACTTTGCATCTTTCGTCCTCTTCTGCTTCACTGACAGCCATTTAGTGAACCCCGAGACGAATCTTCGCCGATCGATTACAGGCGAACCGATCGATCTGCAGCTTAGCTAATCACTTATCAGTGTGCAAATTGTATTGATGCACATATTGAATGGAAAAAAATTATATATATATATATATTTTAAACGGCAGCTTGAACTGCAGCTTTAAGGTCTCTAAGAATGGTACTTTGAAGGTTGCTGATTGTGCTGTTGCGAAGTGTTGTATTTTTTATTTGAATAAACTAAGTTGCAAATTGGTGGTTTAGACCAGCGGTGCGCAAAGTGGGGGGCGCGACCCCCAGGGGGTTGGGAGATTGTGCTGGGGTGGCGCAGGCAGTCGCAGAGGCCCCGCGCTCTTCCCCCAGGCATTTAAATTAAATGCCAGGTGATCGCGTGAGGCCCCTGCAACTGTTTACTTACCGGGATTCAGACGTCTGTGTTGCGTCGCCGTGGCAACGCGGTGTCAATAGACGCCGCAGCACCATGTGACCTGACGTTCACACGCCCACGCAGCGTCATCTGACGCGGATGAAGGTAGGCAGGGGGGCGCGAGAGCCGGGGGCAGAGAGACAAGGGGGGCGCAGCAAAAAAAGTTTGCGCTCCCCTGGTTTAGACTAGAGCAGGGGGGCTCAACTCCAGCATTCAAGGCCTTCCCCCCTCCCCCCCCCGGCAGGTCAGGTTTTCAGGATATCCCTGCTTCAGCACAGGTGGCTCAATCAGTCCCTGCTTGAGTACATGTGGCTCAATCATGGACTAAGCCTCTGATTGAGCCACCTGTGCTGAAGCAGGGATATCCTGAAAACCTGACCTATCGGGGGTGGCCTGACGACCGGAGCTGAGCCCCCCTGGTTTAGAGTGGCATCTCGAGTGTAGGTGTATAGAATTCAGATCAGGCCATGTACTCATGTCATATTTATTCAACCTGACCACTGCCGCAGTACCATTTATAAATGGCACAGAATGGGCAGTGACATGCAGTGGCTTAGTCCCGCTGTGGCTGCCTGCATGACCACTGCCGCAGTACCATTTATAAATGGCACAGAATGGGCAGTGACATGCAGTGGCTTAGTCCCGCTGTGGCTGCCTGCATGACCACTGCCGCAGTACCATTTATAAATGGCACAGAATGGGCAGTGACATGCAGTGGCTTAGTCCCGCTGTGGCTGCCTGCAGCTTTTTAAGATGCACGTTTTGCAGCCTTCCGGGTGATTTAGTGCAATCAAACAGCGACTGACGTGATAGATTCCCCAGTAATATTCAGAGCACACGTCTCATTTCAAAGAGCTGTCAGCAGGCGAGAGTCAAAAGTAATCGAAGGTTACAGCAGCTTTCTTGTCCAAACTGACCCTGCTTTATTGCCTATTTATTTCTTACCCTTGCCCGCCATCTGTCCCAAGCTACATTGGCGCCTGCCATCTGAGGACTTTTCCCTGATGTTTTGGGTTTTGACAAGGTGCTCAAGGCAGCCCCTGCAAAACAATAACGCAGTGGACCCATTGTGTGTGACACACACTTCGCCAGTCCCCGAGGTGTCTTTTGTCTGTGCACCCTTACCATATATCCTATTGTGGATTCAGACCCCAGATGGAGGCCTGCTGTACATGCAGCCTATTATCAAAGGACTACATTGAGACTGTGTAATGGAAATTAGGCTGTAATTACTGGGGCTTTCAGAAGCAGATGAGCCCATCAACAGACTCTACTGTGAGGGTTCATCTGGCAGGACACGGGGCAGAACCCAAATAGATAGCAGTTGAAAAATGATCTAAGTGACGTGACATATTTAAAGCAGCCATCCAAGCTGCCATTTGTTTTTAACATTTTTTGTTTCCCCTTTAATATGTGCATCAATACAACCCACACAATGATAAGTAATTAGCGAAGTTGCTGATCGATCCGTTCTCCTGTGATCGATCGGCGAAGATTCGGCTCGGGGGGTTCAGTAAATGGCTGTCAGTGCAGCAGAAGAGGACCAAAGATGCAAAGTTATGTGGGGAAGACCATGTGACCAGGCAGTCACTAGATACAATTGGTGCACTGCTACAGAGAGGGCAGGGCTCAAAAAGGGGCGGGACAGAGCCTGCTAAAAAAAGAAAATGCTACAAGTAATTTCTCATAGTACAGAACTGATTTATTTAAATAAAAAAACACACGTAGGATATTGCTTCGTCTGCAGCTTTAAAGCAAAGATTGCTGAAGGCTTAAATGTATAACAGAGCTCTTGCTTTTCATAAGTATCTTAGAACTAGAATCATACAGTATAGCTGAGAAAACATTGTTCCAGAAATACCCATACGTACAATGCATTTCCTTATTGTCAGTAGAAGAACTTCCTCACAAACACATTTAGTCACCTGTGTGTTCTCTGTGCCCAGGGCATCGGCCTCCATCTCACACTGTTATGTCAGGTTGTGTTGACTCGGTATGTTAGCAGTGTTTGTCATGTTTTGTAAAGAGCTGCTCGCACTGTGAATTATATTAATGGCTACAATAGTCATGCTGTTATTATAAGGTGGCAGCAGAACAACACATAGAACTGTCTGCAAATACTGAGCAGGTCCATTTGCATCATTCCTCATTCTATCATTTTATCACAAGACATGGGCCCATGTTTAGTAAGCGGTGCTATTCCATAAGACACATTATGGTCCATTCATTTGGTCTTTTGGAATAGCACTGTTTAGTAAATATGGACCAATGCGCTGTTCCATATCGCATTTTACCATTTTGTTTTTCAGATCTTCCTGGCTTACTAAAATGAAAGTTTTAATTAAATGAGAGAGAGAGGGGGGGGGGAGAGAGATGGAGAGAGAGGGGGGGGGAGGAAGAGTGGGAGGGCGAGAGAGAGGGGAGGGAAAGAGAGGGGGAGGGAGAAAGAGAGAGAGGTGGAGGGAGTGGGGGAGAGAGAGGGAGTGGGAGAGGGAGGTTGGAAAGGGGGAGAGAGGAGCAGGGAGAGAGGGGCAGGGAGAGAGAGGGGCAGGGAGAGAGAGGGGGGGAGAGAGGGGAAGGGAGAGAGAGGGGAGAGAGAGAAGGGGGAGAGAGAGGGGGTGTGTGTGTGAGAGAGAGATAGAGAGAGAGAGAGAGAGAGAGAGAGAGAGAGAGAGAGAGAGAGAGAGAGAGAGAGAGAGAGCATTGCAATATGTTTTCTTCAACATTTGTGAACGAGTGGCAAGAGTGTTGCCTAGTACATCAATCTTTTAATTAAACCCCTGGATAGAATACTACAAATATGTATTCTAAGGCTCTGTTATGTCTCATTAATGTTGTTACATTTTAAAGATAATAGAAAATATTCTCAGGGTTGTATAAGGCAGGGGAGAGGGGAGGCAGGGGCGCGCAAAGTTTTTCGCGCACACACCTACCTGAGAGCTCCAGCGTTCGCGCCCCCCCCCCCCCCCTCGGCTTGAACCCGGCATCAAATGACGCTGCAGGTCACGTGACACCACGTGACGCTGCCGCGTCATTTTACGAGCGTTGTCATTGCAACACGTGATGTCACATGACCCCGCGGCACCATTTGACGCTATGTTGCTATGGTGACGCGTCGCCGAAAACCTGGCTGCCAGCAGGTGTAAGTTAGCTACAGAGGCCTCAAGCCTCCACCCAGCATTTAATTTAATTGCCGAGGGGAAGAGCGCGGGGCCTCTGTAACCGCCGCGTCCCCCCTAGTAAATCTTGCACCCCCCTGGAGGGCGCGCCCCCCAGTTTGCCCACCGCTGGTATAAGGCATAGTTTATAGTACAGGCGCGCTCGCGACGCAGCACCTGTCGCTCAAGCGATCCCTGCACTCTGATGGGGAGTCGTGGCCATTACATCACAGGGCTGGTTCGTCCTCGTTGTCTGAACTGTTCACGTGCCACAGCCGTCGCGCAAAAAAACGAAAATTCTGCTGCGCTGTGGCTCTTCCTCGCTCACGCTGTCGCGCGCACTATGGCCAGCCCGGTAGAGGCACTACATTTTGTTTGCGCCGCGTGCACTATAATCGCGGCCTAAGAAGTGCCTGGAGAGGACAATGTAGCAGAATCAAAACAATGTATGTGTTAGTTGTAGGTCTGGGTGGGAGTAACTCCAGTTTTAGGTAAGACAGGCTTGAAATTAATGGACGGCCGTGCTAAATTAACATGGTGTTAAGCCTCAGCTAACGAGATATAGAACGGGTGTTGTTTTTTCATATAATTAGCTTTGTGGATATGCATGAGCCTTCGTGAAAATAGCGTCGGTCACCGATTTTGGTAGCGTGGCGTTATGAGCCGAGTTAGTGGATTTGGCCCTAAGGCTGCACTTATAGCGACAGCACGTCGTGGCAAAACAAATGCATCGCCGCCGTCACGTGCGCTTATAGTACAAGCGGCGCGACGGCTTGGCCGCGATCGCTGGAAGTTACAGTACAATAATTCAATTTGATTTTTCCAGCAACCGCAGCCTGACGTCACCGTGGCGTCGCTGTCGCCGGTGCCGGCACTATAAGCGCAGCCTTAGATGCACAGGGTGAGGGTAAAACAAAATGTTCTACATTCATTAATATAAGAACTCCGCGTTATTTTTACAGATCCGATGTGTCACATTCAGCAGAATAACACGCAGCGCTTGTAATATCCTCGCATAAAATCTTATCACTGCCAGAGACCTCATTCCCCTGCGCGGCAGACACTGAATGTTCTGTCTGTGGAAGGGAATTGTGGTTTAGACAAAACGAAAAGGAGACTATCTCTAAAGAACACTCGCTAAAACTGTGTTCAAATATGTATTGATAAAAGCATATTGTTTTGGGGTACGAACAGTCCCATTGCGAGATGATGATGGGGAGGTAATTAGCTCTCAGACAGTGGATTATATATTTGCTTTCAATTGTTTTCTTTTTTTACATTTATTTAAAGCTGCAGTTCATGCAATATCCTACATGTGTGTTTTTTTTTTTAATAAATCAATCATATTCCAGGAACTACATTGCCCAAAATGCTGTGCAAGAACTGAATTAAATAACACGGAGTAAGCGATTGATTTACAGGAGAACGGATCGATCTGCAGCTTAGCCAATCACTTGTCAGTGTGCAGATTGTATTGATGCACATATTGAATGGGGGAAAAAAAATATATATATATATATATATATATTTTTTTTTTTTAAACGTCAGCTTGAACATTATGTTTTTGTCCCAGTTTTGCCCCACACTTATTTAGATTCTAGTGCTTTTTTACCGACTACCTTTGCCAATAAAAAATATATATCTTAAAGAGACAATCCAAGGAGCACTTTAAAAAAAAAATATATATTTTTTTTGTTTTCATATATGCAGCCTTTGATTACCTTTATTGAAAAAGAATTACCTAAACTGCCGATCGATTCGTTCTCACATAATCGATCAGCAAAGATCCTGCTTCTCAGGGTTCACTAAATGGCTGCCTTTCAGTTTCAATCAATCCTTCAGTCAGTGTAACTCAGCAGCTACACTGTATTCTTACATTACTAAGGTAACATTATTTATTGTTACAGTTTGCAGCTCACACTGCTGGGAATATTGGCAACAAATTATCCCAAACAGGAAAGTGTTGCAAAGACTTTGCACTGCTGGTGAAGTGTACTAAACCTGCTATAGAAATCAAAAGATGCTCAGTATATTAAAACGCATTAAAAATTGCAATAAGAGTTGACATTTAAAAAAGAATGTAGTAAGTATTATCTAAAACTACAGAGCGTATTTATTTAAAAAAACAAACACGTGTAGGATATTGCCTGGATTGCTCCTTTAAAAGGGACTTGACATATCATTGTAAAGCATATTGGGTCCGTTTGGAAGAGCGATAAGGTGACATTACTGGAGGTCTCAATGACTACATTGAACTCACACCCTTTTTGAGATAAATGGATATTAGGGGTTATAACCAGACCAATGAGGTTTTCTATCCATACCTATGGTTATTGGTTTCCCTTTCCCTTTCTGTACCCACGGCCAACAAAATTCCCTTCCTATTTCCTTTTCCCCTCTCCCGACCTCTTTCCATCCACATTTTCATCCACTTCCCTTCCCTTCCTTATTTTTCCCCCACTCCCTTCCGTTCCCTCCCCCCCTTCCCCCTCCCTTCTCCCCCCCCCCCTTTTCTTCCCCCCCTTCTTTTACTCTTTTTTGTCCTTGTTTTCTTCCTTTCTTCTCTCTCCTAAACCTTTTCTCACTCCAATTCAATGTATTTTTATGTATTTATTGTATGTATCATTGTGTTTTACGTGTGATCTTGCAGCATTATTGTACTATTGCATGATCAATTATGGGTTAATCACCTACATGGGTGGCTTTTAACAGTAATTTTAATTATAATTTTATAATTGCTAATTATGGTCTTTGCCGTTTTTATTGTTATAAAGGTACAGTGTATATTAACTGCGATCACTATACCCTTCTAACTTAGTTAGTATCTTGCATTTACTATGCACGCTATTCCTATTGGCCAATCAATTACCCTATTGGGATTACAGCATGACTGAATAAAAGGCCCCCACGTAGGTGTCCAAAATATCGCCTGATGAAGCACAACACCGTGTGAAACGCGTTGCGAAAGCCCTACAGTGCAATTGGAGAGTAGCCGACTGGTGTACTAAGCCTCAGCAGTCCCATCAACATCTAGAGACTGTCCGTGAACCGGAGGAAATTTTCTCTGTGAACCGGCGTATGAGGCGGGCAACCATCCACGGGTCCTGCGAGAAGCCGCAACCCGGAAGGAAGAACAACGTGGTGCCGAGCCAGACAGCCCCAGCGCGCGGGTCTACCTCGTATGCCTCAGCACCATTTCCCTGTGCCCAGGCCACCACCAGGACTGTTTCCCCTGCACTGTTCTACTGGATATACTTACCCCCATATGTAAGTTTTTACTGTTATTATTTATTTGTTTTTATTAAATCTTGACCCTTGGTGCGCTCTTGTGTTTCATTTTCTGCTGCTGGAATAGAAGAACAAAATATTAGATAGAGGACCCCCTACAGAATTCTTTCCAGTTATGATGCCAGTTGCGTTAGAAGACAGCAGTAACCTAAATATAGAGATTAAAATATTGAGTAGGCTTCCTGGACTCCCATTTAAACGTCTCCAACATGGAGGATTAAAGTTGGCAGTAGATCACTAAGAAACAGATGACATTTCCACATGAAAAGCTGCCATTTCTGCTGAAAGCAGCAGGGGTTCAAGGCAACGCAACTGCGGGTGGTGAATAAATGTGTTCATTCTGAAACAGCAGTTAATTTGCAAGTCTGTGCCATGATAGTGATATGGCACACGCAGGCGATCATGGGTAAAGTTGCATTGCCAGTTACGACCAGAGTGAACTAATGGAAGTCGTAAATTGAACAGGTGAAAACGAAGCTTGCGATGTCTTTAAAAAAAAAAATCAAACAAGTATTCTTTTGCTTCTAGATATACAGTGGTTTGCAGAAGTATTCTCCCACTATCAATAATCTCACAAGTTGTTGAATTACAAATAATGTATGCACAGTTTTGTCAAACTAACTTTTTATTCAAAGCTACAAAGCTGCAGTGGTTACACTGAACATTGTAATATGAAGAGGAGGTTAAATGTCAGCAAAGGGGAAAAAAACTGTGACATTTTCTGGTTGCCACAAATATTCAGCCCTGTAAGTCAGTGCTTGGTTGAAGCACCTTTGTCCACAATTATTGCTGAATTTTTTTGGATAGGTCTCTACAAGCTTTTCACATTAGGTTGGTGACAATTTTGCCCATTCTTCGTGGAAAAATGGATCATGTTCTGATAAGTTGGTTGGTGATTGCAGTGTTGGGCTTGTGGCAGACAAAACACTTGGAATTTAGACCAAAAAGTAACATTTTTGTTTTTTCAAGCGTTACGTGCTCAACACTGCACATCTCCCAGTCAACACCATCCCAACTGAGTTAACCATCATGTTTTGGGGATGCTTCTCTTCAGAAGGGACTGGGAAGCTTGTAAGGATGATAGAGGGGAGAATAGATGGAGCAAAGTACAGGCGAATCCTACAGGAACCCCTTTTAGAGTCAGCCAAGACTGTGAAACTGGGGACGAAATTCACATTTCAGTAGCCAAAGCCACACTGGAGTGGTTGAACAAGAAAAGAATGAATGTTCTTGAGTGGCCCAGTCACAATCCTGGCTTTAATCCAGTCGAATATTTATGACGAGACTTGAAGTTTGCCGTCCATCGACGATCCCCAACAAAATGATCAGAACAGGATACATTTTCCCGTGAAAAATGAGCAAAAACGTCACCATCCACCTTTGCAAAACTAGTGGAGACCGCTCCAAAAAGACACATAGCATTAATTGCTAGAAAAGGGGCTTCTATCAAGTACTGACGTAAGGGGCTGAATACTTTGCAACCAGTAAATATCACGGATTTATTTTTATTTTGCAGACATTTAACCTCCTCCTTATATAACAGTGTTCAGTGTGACCACTGCAGCTTTGTAGCTTTGAATAAACACAATTAGTTTGTTAGTCTTCATTGTGATTCAACAACTTGTGACTTTATTGAGATGGGGTGAATTCTTCTGCAAAGTACAGTAACTGAGATTCCTAGAAAGATAAGAAATATGGATGCTCACTCTGTCTGAGCACCAACTCAGAAAAGGAATAGTTTCGTACCACTGTACAATGTACAGAACCGAGTTCTTGTTTAAATGGAATGGTAACATTTTCACCACATAAATTCTTTCTGCCACATTTCTCACATGCTATAAATTAGTGTACAATTTTAGCATCTATATTAGTCCTACAAAACCTAGAATAGGTTGTAGACCTCCAGATCTGGAGAAAGAGTCACTTTGGCCTAACAGCCTATATGTACAGCATGACTTATATGCATGTCACTTCCCATAATCCTTTGGGGTAACGCACCTGAACCGTTGTTATCCGCCATTGACTTGAGCTTACTAAATATCCCCCCTTGCTGCAGCTTAACCCCAATGTGTTAATGGGGTAAATGATCTAGGCTTGTGGAATACATGCGGATTCTATCTTTGTAGTGTGGAACAGTTTTGACGTTTCCGAGGTTGATGATTCAGAGTTAGTGCCGCTTCCCAATCATTGAATGTGCTCCCGGTGAATAAGGCTGCGTCCATAGAGGGGGGAGCCGCGCTCCTCCGCGCTGACGCTGAGGCTCGTCTGCGCAATCAGGAGCAATTGCATGAACTAGCAGACGAGCCAGCGCGTGCGATCGGGAGGTGGGGGGAGGCGGGGCAGTGACGTCACTGGGCCAATAGCCCGTGAAGCACCGACGTCAACATCATGGCGCCGACATCACAGCGCCGTGAAGTTGACGCTGCTTCTCTCTGATTGGGTGTTTTCAGCCGATAGCGCACTCAGAAACAGGTTCTGCTGTCTGCTGAAAATCCCTGCGCCTCAGCACGCCTGCGGACGCTCGCGGGAGCCCCCTCTCAAGACATCCTCATTGAGGATGACGGGGCTCATCGCGGAGCGTCCGCACGGCTCAGCGCTGACTGTCCTATGTACTGAGCCTAAGTAAAGCTAAAGCGTGTCCCAATTAGGATTTAGAATTAGAATTTTGTTAACCTTGCTTTCAATGCTTTTTTTCCAAGGCAAGAAGAAGGGTGGAACAACCTCACACTTCAAAAGACCTGGTTCTCAAAGGGAAATATTTGGAGTGATTGGAGGTGGGGTATTGAAGGCTCCCAAAGGCTTTGTTATTGTGCAGAGATTAGTGCAGCTGTATTTGGGCTGTCAATCTTAGCTGTGGTGTTTCTGAAAGGGTGAGGGGAGAAGTAAGGTCAGAACAAGGCAAGGCCTGTAAGGTTTTTTTTTTTTAAATTGGTTTATAACAAAAGTGACATCAACTCCTACAATATTTCAGATTGATTGAATGTACCTTACTATCATATGAATAGCAGCTTTATTTTCCTATGTACACAAAGAGCTTAACGATGTATTTTCAAGTATGACTTGATTCAGCTGATGTAAGGATGTTTAAAAGGATAAAGGTGCAGTTAACAATTAAATAATGTAATCCACATTCTTAGTGTTGCATTTCAGTCCCCTCTGGCAGCAAAAAGGTTAACAGAAAATATTTTCTTTGGTCAGAATTCCCAGTTAACCCTTTTGGTTCTTGCGAAACTCCTGAATATTCCACAGTAGGCTCCTCAATCAATAAAAGAATGAATAACATGCATTTCCTACTTCTGGGCTGCACGTCAGTGGGTATGTTTCACCACTCGCTAATGAATGTGTATTTCTGATTGTAGGGTAGCGTGACGGAGACAGTGACAGATATTCCCTAGTGACTTTAAACTCCTGAACAGGGTTTGTGATCCTTTGGGAATCCCATTAAAGGGATCTTGCAAATAAGATATGGCAGCTTGCTATCCCCTTTGCTTTCTCATACGCCAAATTCATTGTGTCAGCAATTTTGTACACTGTGTGATATTGAGATGTCTGAAACATGCAGCATGTAGAATACAGATAAGCTCTGGTATCTGCAGTCTGCGCTTAGTGATACTGAAATGTATCACATTCTTTTTCTGTTTTTTGGGATTTACTATGGCTCTTTCCCCTCATACAGAGGTAAAAGCAAGAGTCCACAGTGTAGTGTAGGACCTGCATTTTTGGTTATACCTTGACGTTTCTTATGCAGGCTTATGACGCTTTGGCCATAGGGTTTAACTAAATAACCAAGTAATTATTGTTATTATTGAAGTATTTAAACTTTATACTTATTGCCATATATGTTTTGTCAATTGGATGTAGCATTGGGCACCCCTGTCTTTTGCAGAATACAGGTAAGCTCTGGTATCTGCAGTCTGCGCTTAGTGATACTGAAATGTATCACATTCTTTTTATTTTTTAGTCTTGTAATGTGGTTATTTTATGCTTTAGTCCAGCTGTTGCCAACGATCTCCTTTAGGGTAACTGGTAAACTTTGTATTCATAAAGGTAAGAACCAGCACATACAAAATATTATAACATCACTGTTTACTTTGGCCAATCCAATCCAACCCAACCTCCATACACACGCTTCTGAACGTAAAAGAGCCATTACTTGTCTGGTATTATATCAAGAGCTGAACAAGGACACCAGTATCCTATGCTGCCATTTAGGAGATCAGTGCATTGAGTTTTGCAGTGATCAACATTAAGCAGTCCAGTGGAATTAATGCTTTAAAGGTGCAGTTCCATTAACATTAACTAATGGCAGTGCTGTGTTTAATGGGTTGAATCCTGCCCACTGTTAATCAGGCAAAGATGCAATATTTAACTTTTGCCTTATATTCAATACATACACAATGGTGTTCCTGTTTACGCCACCTTTTCATATATTACATATTTCATATATAACATTTTCCATCTTATTTGAAAAAAATTTTTGAAGGTTTACTTGGACATGTTTAAACATTGAGATTGGTTACAACTCGAACGCGTTACAGAAACGACTTCAAATATTTATATTTGTCTACTAGGCATGAATGATTGATCCAACCAAACCCAACACTGGCAAGAGTTTGCTTCTAAGTGGAATGATACTTTGAAAAGCTCCATTTGTAACAAAAATGACATGTGAATGAGGATTACAGCCCCTCTATTAAAGTGCCTTTCTGAATGACAATGGCTGATCACAGGAACCATCAGAAATGCACAAGATGCTGCAGGATTTACAGCACAGCCAGGGTGCAACTACTTCCACTTTCTGCCAGCAGGCGGTCTCCTTTCATTGTGTGCGTTCTTCTCGCAAGGTCTGCGATGCCTGGGCGGTGGGGGTAGGAGGTGGGGGAGCAGGGAAGGGGGAGGGACCATCTGTTCCTAATTCCCCTGCCATTGGATTAGTTAGTCCTAACTGATGAGATCAGCAGGGATCAGCTTTCAGGATGGGGCACTGCTTTCAGCAACAGACTCTTCCCATCTGGGTTGTCTCTCCTTTATGAAGGCGGTGGGGGTGGCAAAGGTAATCTTGAAGCACAAAGCAGAACTGGCCCCTTAGGGCTCTAGCACAACCCAGTGAAGAACAGAAGACGAAGCTGGATGAAAGCCACCTTTTTTGCTGGATGGCTGCAACACATCTCTCCCATTCTCTGCTTGTAAGAACAGTCTCATGTTGGCGGTGGCAGTTAGCTGCGTCTTCAACTGCAAGTGTGGATGGGAGGGAGGCTCAAGCTGCTTTCTGCCCCTTGTACATTGGAGTATCCTTCAGCAACTTCATCAGGAGGATCTGGCTGATGGTTTCCTGCTGATGAAGGCTCTTCTGCTTCTTAATAAGCACATCTGGAGCCTGGGAAGCACAGGGAGAATTGGAACTCCTTTTTCAAAGATTAATTTTTTTTTTACCCTTTATTCGTTTTTCATTGGTTTATATATTTTTTGGGGATATAATTGCACCTTGTAAGGTAAGTTGTTTCTTAAATACTAGGTTTCATCAACCAGATCCAATGGGTTAATCTAGTCTAGGAGGGAGCTTTTAGAAATTTCTCCTCGTTGAAAACAGCTCCACCTTTTTTTTTTTATAGTGCAGTTTTTCTAACCATTTTTTGTGCAGGAGGAAAGTAGATTCAGTGGAAGCGGTGATACCTTTTATTAAACATATACATGTATGTTGTACACAAGGTATCCAAACCCACACAAGTCCCTCCTCTCCAATGGTTCAGCTGTCTTTGTTTATCTTAGCAATGTAGTCAGTCTTTGTCTTAGCTAATCATCTCCAACAGGATCTCTCATGCAGAACACTTTGGGCAATTAACATCAAAGCCTTTAATGATTTATAGAAAACTTGAACCTCTTTTTTTCCCCTTCAAAATATACTGTTAAACACCTCGCTTGTGTATGTGTTTGTATACACCTGAAAGTGCCATTGGAAAATCAGACTTGTCTTCCTACTGTAAGTAGCAGGGTAATAATAATATTTAATGTAGGCTTCTTTGGTTTCTGCTAAGATAGTCATACAGTATATTGTATATTTCACATCAACATAAATAATGTGTAGATATCATACATGTCAAGACCAAAAGGCTGCCTTGTACAAGTGTGTGTGCTTAATTGTGACAGTTATATAGTCTACAGTCAACTGTCCATTACAAAAGCCTCTATTTTGTAGTAGTATAACCTGTTACTGTCGCTATACTGTTGCTGCCCATTTTGCTGAAGCATTGCTGCAGACAATTCTTGTTACCATTGTCCATCTGTTTTGAAAATGGAAACGTGATGCCAGTTTCGCAGTATTTGTTACCTTATTAACATTACATAAGGATCTTACATAGCCAGCATGGGCCCTTGTCCAGCTGTTTTCAGAAGTTGAAATGCCTAATCCATTCTTAAATGTATATATCCCTTTGAAGTTTGAGGGCACAGAGGGGGTGGGATATTGCAACTCTAGCAAGTCCATCATTCTTGTGCCTGGAGCAAATATACTGCATGTAGTTAACCTCTTGTCCACTGCATATGCCAGAAAAGCACAGCTGAGCAATGTTTGTTGAAGTGGTTGAAGCATGCACTGTAGACGACTCAACATTAGTTATACATGTGTATGATTTTATTTGTATAAAATACATTAGACTATAGTAATATCCAGGGATCTGTGCAGACCAAACATTGCCTCGAAGAGAGACCTGATCTATAGACTGTATGAAAGTCTCCGGTTGCAAAACTGGAGAGAAAAAATAAAATATATGCAACTGTATAAGTCAAAGCATAAAATCCTATAGAATTTGATGGGACCTTTTCTCTTTGGTAACCCTAGTGCAATGGTATTTCTCTTGTTTTTTGTCCATATTTTGCAACATAACACTCAACTGTCATGTTGGGAGGTTTAGGAGCAAGTACACAGCCTAATTGTGTGTGTGTGTGTGTGTGTGTGTGTGTGTGTGTGTGTGTGTGTGTGTGTGTGTGTATGTGTGGTATACACACACACACACACCACATTATTGGATACCGGTATATTCATCCTCTGACCTTTCTCTCTTGGTAAGCACTGTAATAGATTATATAACCTTTTTATATAACATTTACTGTCCATTGTATGTAGAGCAGGGGTGTCCAACTCCAGTCGACCCAGTGGACTGATTGAGCCACCTGTGCTGAAGCAGGGATATCCTTAAAACCTGACCTGTTGGTCTGGAGCTGGCCACTCTTGCTGTAGAAGGACAATAACATTGTCATGCCACTGAAGCTCCTCGGCAAGTGCTGCTTTCATTGTTAGTATAGTACACTTCATTGTAGGGACTGCTGTATTTGGGCAGTCGGTGAGCTGAATGAATTGCACATACTACGATTGAGTTTGTGATGGCATGTCCGCAAACCCTCGCCAGTGTTTAGATGACCCCCATACCTGGCGTTGACGGCCATTGCTAGAATTGCGCTTAACACCGGTTCGGGATGCTACACTTCACAACGGCGCGTAGTGAATTGCCTTCTCTGTCCTTAAAGAAGCGATGTCCAAGTCTTTATGCCTGGAAGTATAATGCCGGGCTCTGTTCCTGTGGGACAGCACAGTGCCTCTTCTATACCCTCAATTTACTTAGACTTGGCAGCATTGTTAATGCCTTCCTCCTAGCCAGGGTCCTGTCATTGCTTTGCAATGCATTGCCGGTGCTTTCCAATGGAAATGAACGGGACACATAGTGGGAAATTGTAGAAGGTCAATACAGTATGTCCTGAGCATCACAGGGGGCCCCGGTTATGTCCAGTTCAAAGACGCTCCATAATGTGTATTCCACATAAATTCAGTTGATTGCATTACTGTCTCATCCATCTCTTTGGGTGTCAACGCTGGCCACACAGAGATGGGTCATCTAGTTTTTCTAAAGGATAAGAGAGTCTTTAAAGGGAGGGAGGGGGGGTTATTGCTACTGTTCTGAGTTATTTGCATTTATCTTGCTGGTGAAACGGAGTGACGTTACAATCATAGAATGTGTCAAATCATTTTGCTTTTTGCGTCTTTTAGAGCATAATTCTATATTAACACTATTTTCCCATTGCATGATGCTGACAGTGTACACAGCTCTGTACATAGATTCGTGCTAGTAGAGTGAGCCTGTGCCTCATATTGCTTGCAATCTCATTTTAGTGCCTGAGGCACAGGGAGATGGTCACAGGGGCCCAGATCCATGAATGGGAGTAAAGGCATGGTTAAAGCTTCGCACCCTTTCGTGGATCTGGACCAAGGAGAGCTGACGCTGGTACACATAGTGGGTTCACCTACTTCAAGGACAGCTTGTCCAGCCCCAACCACACTGCCATTCTTAAAGGGGTTCACAAACCTCTCTTTTGGAACTACTGGTCACACCAGGGTTTAGGAAGAACCGATGTATTAGCAAACACACGTGAATAGTTTAAACGTGAATGGTATAGCCACAGGGTTCCCTTGTCTGGGTGAGAACCCTCACCAGACCTTTCAGAGTAACGAGTAGGCTATAGCGTTCCACCTCAATGTCATGAGGTGTTTGGAGTTCAAATCAGGTTTGCCATTATTCATTTTTCATAGAGATATATAAAATTGTAATCAGCCTGAATGGGATTCAAGTTAGACATCATGAAGTCTCATGATAAGGAGGCAGGTTGGTGAGCATGTACACCTTGATTTGCATGTGTTAATTGCTCATGGCAGTAATGCTGAGTTATGGTGGGGAATGAAGTAGAAAAGTGGGTGTCACTAGGCCATAATTAACTGCTCAGATGAATCATATTTTAGACCTTTTTGTACTTTCCTGTAATAATTGATGAGCTCACAGGACATAATCCGGCTGGAGTTTTTGGTATGGTAATTAAGCAGAAGGTTCCGGGAAGTTCCTTAGTGTTCAGGACCCCGCATCACTGCACAGCCAGTAACTACCCTCATACTGAGGCACTTAAAGTCGTCACAGATGTCTGTGAGTAGGGTTCCTGGCAATACACTTCTTTAAGCCAGGCTGTGCTGAAAAAAAACTTATAGGGGGTCCATGTTAAAATGGGTAAGAAGCAAAAAGTGACACTGAGTGCTCATCTGCATGTCATTACCCAGAATCCCAGGCTGCAGTGGAAGCATTGTATGCTAAGAGATAATAGGGAAAGGCAGGGTTGCAGGACTGTCTGAGACTTGCACATGTGCTTGGAAGTGGCAACTTTTTATTTTATATATATAACAATAATTAGTCACAGCAGTAACCTCCCCCTGCCCCCCCCCCCCCCCATCAGCTGTGTTTGTGTCACAGATAGTCGCACTATCTGCAACAGAAGTACACACTAACACACACGCACACACTGCTCCGGCAGCAGTAATGGACATAGTTACGGAGCCTCCCCTCCCGCTTAGCTCCCCCCTCCACCCCTGACTTAGCGGCACTGTGACCGGTGACAGCGCAACCTATCCTGCTTAAAGCAGACTAGGTTTCGCTGTTGCTGGATGCAGCGGTGACTGATAAGTTAGTCAGCACTTCAGTTTGTGTGTGTGTGTGTGTGTGTGTGTGTGTGTGTGTGTGTGTGTTTCCAATTCGAGCCAAAACCAGTGAGGCTCATTCTCAGATTCTTCTTTGTTTCCAAATCCAAAATAAAAAAGCAATCTGTTTGTGGCACACACAGAGCTGCAGTGACAGTGCCCAGCCTTAGTTTCCGGTAGGTATTAGTTCCCGTAGATACCTCCATATCTTGTAACACCGTATTGTTTCTTATATACAATTGCTTCTTCCTATGGAATGCGGGAATGGTTTGTAAGAATGAGTTGGCATTTATAATACGAGTGTAGCCCTCCTGACTACAGGGACTACCGGTACTGCCATTACCTGTCTGGATGCCAGGAGGCCTGCGCCTCCGCCTCTGGGAGCCTGGGCTGTCACTTGTCTGCCTTGGTGCAGCGCCTCCACCTGTGAGGGATCCCAGCGCAGTGGGGTGATCCCCGCACAGGAACTAATACCAACAATGATCACACCACAAGTATGTAATAACGGGTTTTACTGAACACATGTATATCGTATTCCTACACCACTCCCAACCCCAATACACCACCTGAGTGTCCCCACAGTACAAAGGGTGCATGGCACCAATACCCTGATGCCCTTTTACCCAATGTCAAGGCCCACCCAAACGTGTGTATGGTAGTGCTACACATGAACAGTTGGTGCACTTTAGTTGAGGTACCTGCCGGGTACTCCAGTACCTGCCGGGTACTCCAGTACCTGCCGGGTACTCCAGTACCCGGTGCGGCCGACTAGTGATAGGGATCCTGGTGATCCAGCGATGTCTTCGTCCGTGAAGGCATCCGCCTCTGCGTGGGGTGAACTCCGATAGGTGGGTCTCACCTTTGAGAGTCTCTTTAACGTAGGCGGTCTGGTCCCATGCCACAGGCCGCAATTCACCGTGAGGCGTCTTCGCTGATGCCTATCCTCACTACTAGCAGCTACTGGGGAGAGGTCCCTGACTTTGGGCTTTCCTTGTAGCAACCACAAGCTATTTGTGAGTGGGGCCTATCTTGGACCCAAGGGGTAATCTGGCCTAGTCTGGGTGCCACTGACACCCTGACCCTACTTTCCTCTTCTCTATCCTGGCTCCAACTGCCAGTGTGAGCTCAGCGCGCCAAATGTATCCAACTTCACCTCAGATTATCCGAGTTGCCCTATTGGCTGGTTGCCTGCATGGGATCCCAGACAATGCATTATGGGACTTGTAGTTCCCCTGCGGATCATGTTCTAACATGACCGCCGCTGCTTGCAATCTCCTGCGTATGCGCACATCCCTAACATGACGGCTGCACTACTGCGCATGCGCACAGCCCCTTACCGGCATCCGCCCCGGAGCTCCCAGCAACCCGGTCGCCCCTCCACTGCCTCCGGCCGCTTTCTCTGCTCCCGGCGGGTCCGTCTGCCATTCCGACAGCACCCGCCCACACCGCTAAGCAGCCGTACCGCAGGCAAGGGGGAGGGGGGGGGGGGACACCTGGCTACATCAGCATAGAATAAAGCAGGGGTGTGCAACCTGGGGGGCATACTAGATTTTCCAGGGGGGGCACAGCAGGTGCAGAGGCTTCGTGCTCTTCCCCAAGGCATTTAAATTAAATGCCGGGGGCGGCATTTAAACTGGATTTAAACTGGACAGTAACGCCATTGGAATCCAGCATCAATAAAGGAGCAAAACGTGAAATCGTATTTAAAAAAAAAAAAGAAAAAATCATACATCAGTTCTGTAGTATTAGATATTAGTTACTTTTTTTTTTTTTTTTTTTTTTTTTTAAAGCATCCTGACAGTGCAAGATCTTTGCAACACTTTCCTTTTTGGGATTATTTGTTGCCAATGTTCCCATCAGTTTGAGCGGTAAAGTGTAACAATATACAATGTTACCGTAGTAATATAAGGATACATTGTAGCTGCTGAGTTGCACTGACTGAACGATTGTTTGAAATGGAAAGGCGGCCATTATGTTAGGCCCACACTCAGGATTTTTACAAATTGATAACGATTGCTACCTTAGGTAAGAATGTATAATTCTACATTGTCACATACTTTACATTAAAAAAGGGAGAATGTAGTATTGCTGCTTTAACTGAGAAAGCATTTCTCCTGCCGGCCAGTATATACGTCTTGGATTTAATAGTGTGGGACTACTTGTTTTTGGTGTTTGGAGTTTGAATGCCGTGTGCTGTGTATAAGGACAGCTGAATGGAAAAGCAAGTAGTATATTCCTGTGCAGTGTCAATGTACTCTTTTCTGGCTCCATGAAAGCTATTTTTATGTGCCCAGGAGGAGGCTGCAGGACTTCCTACAAAGGAGTCAGTGTTTCAGCAGTAGACCGTTTCTATTTTGAACGCTCCAGCTAACTGAAAATTGTTCCAGAGAAAGCATGTATTTCGCCAGGCACACCAGACTCTTACACACGTTTTCGCTGTCATTGCTTCAGGCTACTTACAGGATTTTGTCACTGCTCTACAAAGCCCTAGGCCAGGGGTGCACAAAAATATCTCCGCTGCCTGCTCTCCCCCAGTGTTGCACCCCTCCCTTACCTTTAATCTGGTGTTGACATGGCGACACGTCGCCAGAAGCTGGCTGAATTCATGTGAGTTACAGAGGTCACCCCTGCCGTAGACCAGGGGGGGGAGGGGGCAACTCCAGTTCTCCAGGACCATCAACAGGTCAGGTTTTCAGGATATCCCTGCTTCAGCACAGGTGGCTCAATTAAGTCAAAGACTGAGCCACTTATTGAGTCACCTGTGCTGAGCCACCTGTGTTGAAGCAGGGATGTCCTGAAGCCCTGACCTGTTGGTGACCATTGATGACTTGATTTGGCCAGCTCTGCCCTAGACCCATTTGCTCAGTCAACAAAATACCTTGCTTTACTAATACTCATTTTCTATTTTCATTCTGATTAAAAACGTCATTGCAAAAATTCTCCTGTATGTTTGTTTCTAGCTACAATAATGGGAAATACTGCCACAAAATATATCTTCTGTCTAATTAAAGCAGCCGTCCAAGCTGCATTTTTTATTATTATTATTTCTCTTTAATATGTGCATCAATACAATCCATGCAATGATAAGTAATTAGCTAAGTTGCCGATCGGTTCATTCTCCTGTGAACGATCGGCGAAGATTCGGCTCGGGGGTTCACTAAATGGCTGTCAGTGCAGCAGAAGAGGACCAAAGATGCACAGTTCTGTGGGGAAGATCATGTGACCAGGCAGTCACTAGATACAATTGGTGCACTGCTAGAGCGAGGGCAGGTCTCAAAAAAGGGTGTGCCCGAGCCTGTTTCAGAAGAGAGAGGGGATGTGACTTTGTAAATGATTGCTATAGAAACACAAAATGCTTGTTACATTATAATACATAAAAAATGTAATTCAGAGTTGTTTTTTTCTTTTAAATTCAGTATTTTCTCATAGTAGAGAACTGATTTTTTTTTTTTTTTTTAAACACACACATGTAAAGTATTGCTTGGTCTGCAGCTTTAAATAACCCCATTCTTAGATATAAATGAATGGTTTTAATCATTGCAACATTTAAGTCCCGGCAGTGTCCTATCCTGAATTAGGACGGAACCAGGGGGAACACAGTGTGTGTTCTACGTACATCACGGGTTTATTTCATTATTGTCGTCATTTTCTATTGCACAGATGGTGAACACACATCTCCACGGAGTGCATGTGAATAGTTCACAATACAGGGGCATGCTGATGTGACATTTAAAGATGCATTTAAGATCAGTTGCAGTAATATTTTCAGTTACAGTAAAAGCATGTGCTGTGTGTCTCAATGTCTTCCAGTTATCCCACATATCTCGATTGCGTCACTGGCTCTGTCACTCAGCAGAGTGTATGGTCTGAAAAGAGCAGAACTCTGGCACAGGCAATAACATGGTGTATCCTCCCGCAGGGCTCAATCGAATTAACCTCGGGTTTCACTTCCCAGAACCGGAAATACATTTATGAAACTATTACAACAACGTGCACACTGGCATGACTATAATAATGATCTGCTTCCATCCTTAATTTAGCTTTTTAGATTGTAAGCTCCTCGCGACAGGGACATTGCCGCCGCTTGTGTTAACTTATACATACGCTAATTGTATACAATGCTATTATCCTCCCTCCCACATTGTACTGTGCTGCAGAATGTGTTGGTGCCATACAAGTAAAAGATCATGTTAAAGTGAATGCAGCTTTAAAGGAGCAATCCATTCAGTAACCTACGTGTGTGTTTTTTGTTGTTTAATAAATCAGTTCTGTAGTATTAGATAATACTTACTGCATTTTTTAAATTCAACTCTTAATGCCATTTGTAATATACCGAGCAACCTGTGATTTCTATAGCAGGATCTATAGAAGAGCCACCAAATTAATAAAGGGGATGGACAATCTAACTTATGAGGAGAGGCTAGCTAAATTAGATTTATTTACATTAGAAAAGAGGCGTCTGAGAGGGGATATGATAACTATATGCAAATATATTCGGGGACAGTACAATGAGCTTTCAAAAGAACTATTCATCCCACGGGCAGTACAAAGGACTCGGGGCCATCCCTTCAGGTTGGAGATAAGGAGATTTCACCAGCAACAAAGGAAAGGGTTCTTTACAGTAAGGGCAGTTACAATATGAGATTCATTACCCATGGAGACTGTGATGGCAGATATAATAGATTTGTTAAAAAAAGGTTAGACTTTTTTTTAGGAAAGGTATACAGGGATATACCAAATATGTAAACATGGGAAGGATGTTGATCCAGGGATTAATCCGATTGCCATTATTTGGTGTCAGGAAGGTGTTTATTTTCCCCCTTATAAGAGATCATTGGATGATATGTCACTGGGGTTTTTTGTTTGCCTTCCTCTGGATCAATAAGTAAGTATAGATATAGGATAAAGTATCTGTTGTCTAAATTTAGCGTAGGTTGAACTTGATGGATGCATGTCTTTTTTTAACCTCATCTACTATGTCAGCGGGGTGCAATCTTTTCCCCCGGCGCCCCCCTGCTGGCTTTCCCCCTCTCCTCGCGCCCCAATACAATATATATTGTAAGTGCAGCACGGACTGCCTCTTTAACCCCTTGTGTTCTACGTGTCACTCCTTGTCAGTGAATGCTGGCATTGCCTACGTTGAGGAATACATGGGTTAACAGAACTCTGAGCTTGAAGCTGTTCCCCTCCTTGACACTGCTGTGACACAAATTGCATGCCAATTCCTCATGCCAACTCTAGGCAAATGAGACAGATGCAGTGAGGAATAGTAATGGTTGCAGGGCTGGGGGAAAGGCTCTATTTGCATTATGTAAGCCAAGAAATGAACCTTGACGTGTGCCCATTGAGGCATAAAGAACTCTCTCTCTGCAAAAGACACTTCCGATTCACTTGCAGAGCTCATTTACTGTATGGGGGCTGCGGGGGGGAGGGGGGAGGGTTTGAACACCATGGAAGCTCCTCTCGCCAGATAGCCCTTCAGATCTATGGGGCTATTTAGCAAAGTTTTCCTGCTACAAAACGGGAGTCACTGGTTATTTTTTTTTGCCCAACAATTTTGCAATCAAGAAACTTCAACCAAGAGGTGTCAGTAAAAGGAGAAGGCTTATTCTAGCTTTACGGGCCTCTCTCTCACACTAACTAGTTTGGTGGTCCTCTTATTAGATGAGGCAAAACCCTCACAGGTTTTAAAAGCAGACGTAAAACTGCTTATTACCGATCATGAGCGTATAGTGTTCTAATCCTGGCCCCTTAGGAGCTGACGACCACAGGTCAGACACGGTAGGTGCATGCACCATTACGGTGACGAGCTGCCAATGGTGCTCAGAGCCCCAGCAAGTTGGGGTATAGCAGATCCTGCCCAAAATGGGGGGGGGGGGGGAGGGGTAGGGAGCAACCTTGCTCAACCAAACCTCCGTTTTGGGTGGAGGGTGCTTGTAACAGGGACTTATCCCTGTTTAAATTAAAGCCTCTAGTGGTCTGAGAAATCCAGCAGAGAGCTGGTTGATTGCAGCTAGTCAATTAACCAGCTCCACCTGGGTAATCAGACAAAGGTAAACCTCCTGCTGGGGACAGCCCAAAGGACTCCTTAGCACAGTCACAACTGTTCTGACAGATGAGATACTGTCTTGAGCACAAAGGCTGTGTTGAGATCAAGACTCCCGGACACCATTGACCTGAAGGGCCACCTGCTTTAAGGTACCGTGTGAGACTTTGGGGTGGTAGGCTGGTAAGGGGTTTTTCCTCCCAGTCTTGCAGATAGGGACTGGGGAAGTAAGTTTGCCCTTACAAGGGATAGGTGTTTGTTTCTTTTGTATGTTTTTGTTTGTGCATTGTTTAAAGGGACAGGGTAAATAAAGCCATGTTTTAATTTCCCAAAACCGTCTCCTTGTGTGTACGTCTGCACCTGCCTCTTACAGTGCTGCCTCGGATGGAGTGAATGAATAGCTACTTGCAAGTGCAAGCACAGGAAAAAAATCCCTATATTTGTGCACCTCTCGGAAGAGTAATAATTAGTGAGGAATAATACAAACATACAGACAGGTCAGACAAATTGCTAATTCCTTGGCAATCAGGCGATCTGATAAGGTATTAGCAATTTGTCTGGTCTGTCTGTATCTTAAAATGATGCCACAAAGGATATTTTCTGTTATTCCTCACTAATCATTACTCTTCTGAGGTGTTCTTCTCCCGTGCTTGCACTTACAGTCCAAGAAGCTATCGCAGATCCTGAGAAGAAAGATGGCACTTCCAGTGGTCTTGGCAAAAAAGGATTTAATAGTGCAAAGGATTCAGCATTTCGGTCCTAGGGTGACATTTTTTGCCAAGACCACTGGATTGCCGTCTTCTTCCTTCTCAGGATCCCCTAGGAAGTGAACAGATTGATCTTGGTGTTAGACTTGGAATGGGACGTTGTTTCAGTGATGTCTTATTACAATAATTCAGGAACAGTAATCATTGTAAGTTTAATATAGCATCCTTCTATCATCAAATTGTGCTTGAAGTCAAGTACTTTTCTCGAGGCATCTCTGACATGCTTAAGGTAATTCATTCTTATCATTTTTGCATAATCAATTGCTGTTGTAGCAGATACACTTCTATTTACCCATTTTGGACCTGTATTTCTTTTTATGGGGGACTGTTTTGCCATCTAGACTGGGTGTCTGCTTTATATCACTAGAATGTTAATGTAGTGTGTTGGTCTAGACCAGGGGTAGCCAACTCCATCAATGACTGAGTGACCTGCGCGGAAGCCGGGGTACCCTGAAAACCTGACTTGATGGTGGCTCTTGAGGACTGGAGTTGGCCGCCCTTGGTCTAAATGAAAAATGTTGGATAGGGCCGATTTGGCAAAACAGTGTGGAAAAAACAGTGGACTTCATTGGGGCTTTCCGTGCAGTAGGACTCAATCAGGTTTATTACACGTTTTAGAATAAGGCCCAGATACATATCTGCAAAAGGTAGTGTCAACGTTCTGTAACATGTATTAAAGTGCAATCCTGTCTATATTATCTATATCATCCTATTATCTGTGCAATCCTACTTATAGTTACATAGTTACATAGTAGATGAGGTTGAAGAAAGACGTAGGTCCATCAAGTTCAATCTATGCTAAATTTAGACAACAGATACTTTATCCTTTATCTATACTTACTTATTGATCCAGAGGAAAGCAAACAAAAAAAACCATTAAGAGGAAAAATTAATTCCTTCCTGACTCCAAGAATTGGCAATCGGATTAATCCCTGGATCAACATCCTTCCCATGTATACTTATTTGGTATATCCCTGTATACCTTTCCCATCTAAAAAGATGTCCAACCTTTTTTTGAACAAATCTATTGTATCTGCCATCACAGTCTCCATAGGTAATGAAATCCACATTTTAACTGCCCTTACAGTAAAGAACCCTTTCCTTTGTTGCTGGTGAAATTTCCTTTCCTCCAACCTTAAGGGATGGCCCCGAGTCCTTTGTATTGCCCGTGGGATGAATAGTTCTTTTGAAAGCTCCTTGTATTGTCCCCGAATATATTTGAATATAGTTATCATATCCCCTCTTAGACGCCTCTTTTCTAATATAAATACATCTAATTTAGCTAGCCTCTCCTCATAAGTTAGATTGTCCATCCCCTTTATTGATTTGGTGGCTCTTCTCTGCACTCTCTCTAGTTCCATAATGTCTTTTCTTAGGATTGGTGCCCAAAATTGTACTCAATATTCAAGGTGTGGTCTTACTAATGCTTTGTAAAGGGGCCTAATTATGCTTACTTCCCTTCCATCCATTGCCCGTTTGATGCAAGATAAGATCTTGTTTGCCTTTGTAGCTACTGCATGACATTGGGCACTATTGCTAAGCCTGCTGTCTACAAGCACTCCTAAATCCTTCTCCATCAAGAATTCCCCCCAATATATCTCCATTTAATTTGTAATTCGCCTTTTTATTCTTGCATCCCAAATGCATAACCTTACATTTATCTGTATTAAACCTCATCTGCCATTTACCTGCCCACATTTCCAGTCTCTCCAAGTCCTTCTGAAGAGAAATTACATTCTGCTCTGATTATATTACCTTACACAATTTAGTATCATCAGCAAAGATGGAGACTTTGTTCTCGATCCCAACCTCAAGGTCATTAATAAACAAGTTAAAAAGCAGGGGTCCCAGTACCGATCCCTGAGGTACTCCACTCACGACTTTAGCCCAACCTGAAAAAGTTCCATTTATGACAACCCTCTGTTGTCTGTCCTTTAACCAGTTTTCAATCCAGGTGCTTATATTATTACTGAGTCCAATTTTCTTTATTTTGTACACCAACCTCTTATGTGAAGCCTTTGCAAAATCTAAGTAGACCACATCAACTGCATTACCCTGGTCTAAATTCCTACTTGCCTCCTCAAAGAAACAATTTAAGGTTAGTTTGGCAAGATCTATCCTTCATAAATCCATGCTGACTATTACTAATAATTACTCTTTATACTATCTATGGAATGTTTCTTGTATTACTTATATGAACCTATTATATTTATGCAATCCTATCTAACATGTTTTGAGAGAGGAGGCTATCCAGAGTATTCACATGGTCCTAAATTATTCTTGCCTAGTAGACATGGCAGCCTGACTACTTCCTGTGTCTTCAATAGTCTATAGCCATAGGTGCGCAAACTCTTTGCCCTGCGCCCCCCTGCCTGCTCACCCCCACTGCTCGTGCCCCCCCTTACCTTGTCTTAAGCATCAAATGATGCAGCGGGTCATGTGATATTACGTCACGTGACCCCGCTTTGCTATGGCGATGCGGCACCCGAAGCCGTCTGTCAAGGTAAGTGAGTTACAGAGGCCTCGCGCGGTCCCCCGGCATTTAATTTAAATGCTTTGGGGAAGAGCGCAGGGCCTCTGTAACCACAGCACCCCCCCCCCCCCCCACAGTTTGCGCACCTCTGGTCTATACATTCCAACTTGGACACCTGAATGTAGGTAGTATTAATTTATGGAGCATTATCACCAAAACTATGCGGTGGTTTTGATAAAGAAGGCCGTCTTCACTATCGGCCTCAGAATCTTCATAAACATTTAACAATATTCCTGTAATCTGTATTCCACCTTATTTAAAAGTCAGAAATCTACACACAGATATCTGTGCCTCTGGAGGCGTCAATCCTGACATCGTAAAATGGTTCATATGGGGCACAGTCCCAACTCCAACTGGATGAGTTACAGTAAAATAAAACTACTCTACACATCCTATTAACATCTGGGCTTTATATAAAAAAATAAAGGCAGTATGGAGGTCTGCATATTAAAACTCCAGGTATTTGTTGATAATATAATGGTAGAATGTACGGATATTATATGGAGAGTGACCTATTCTGTAGCTATGAATGATTTAAATTAACCAAATGTGCAACAACAGGGATATTCAGCACGTTTGCCATTACTGCTAATAGGAATAGCAAGCTGGGAGATCAGCAGCGGACACCAAACGACCCTATAGGGACTAGGTCTAGATGAGCTTTATGCTGGAATAAAGGCCTTTTATCTTCCATGTGGACAAACAGATGGATCCCGTGGTAGAGAACAGCAGACTTTGCACATCAAGAAAAATGGAAAAGAGATGATCCTACCTTACGTACATCGACTTTGTCTTGTAGAATGAAGATGTTGCATGAGTCATTCATCAGTTTTATGTGATATGTATGTTACATAAGCTTTTAAAAAAAATGTATATTTTAGTATGACATGTGCAGATAAAGCTTTCTACCCCCCCCCCGCCCCCAAAGTAGATGAAAGCTGAATGTGCTTTTGTTCTTTATTTAAACACGTTGATTCTGTAATTGGTTCAACAGTGTGATGCTCTATAAAAGATGATGCATGGTAACATCTGATACGGCTCCTGCAAAAGATCAAACGTGTTTCAACAAAACTATTAGCTCACTGAAAAAGGCGATTCCAGCTGTACAGTGTGCAGTACTGTAGGAGAGCTGGATAATACAGAAAGGCAATCGTTTGTGAATATATATATCTCCGTGCATCTACCTACAGTAGTGTTATTATTATAGAACACAGCATTGTCTGCTGCATTGTTTGATTGCAGAACAGAGCTGAGCACTGTAACTATAGGACCGTCCTGAGAGTGATCATTGTTTAGTCAATGCCTTGTTACTTTTCATTCACAATACTGTACACATTTTAAACACATATCAACACGGTAATAATCCATTGCAGACACTGTCAGACCGGTCCAAATCATGCAATATATACTGAGTGCTTAACTAACCCATGACTCATTAGAGGATGTTTCCATCTATTTTTGGTATTGCCAATAATTCAGAGCATAAAACTGCTGGTCCATCCATGGTTTGCTCTTGTCTAGACCTTTTAACAAGGAGCCTTACTGTCTCTTCACAAGTGCAGTCCAGTTGCACAAAAATAAATGAGTTATATACAGGCGTATGTCTTATGATGGAGAATGTTTTCATGGGTTAACACTTGGTAAAAACGTCTTAGTTTTTTAATCAGCAGTAATTATTTATAAATATTTTTTGACGTTTAAAGGTAATAGTTTAAGTTACAGAGGGGATTTTGAAAGGCCTGGGTAATTGTCACACACATGCTTCACCCAATCATGAGGTCATCAGATATCTGCATATCCCTTCGATGTGATGTTATCAAAAAGAAAAAGAAGTGGGATAAGGGAGCCATACCCCCCACTCCCAGCCCCCCCCCCCCTTCTACTATTAACCCAGCCATTACTGCAATGTAGCTCTTCGTGTAACTCTGGTGGCTCTTGTCAGTCCTGCCGACATCCTGCTGACCCGGGCCCCCAGGGTTGTTGAGAGTCGAGTTGTGAGTGTTGACGTGGAAGGATTGGGAGAGGGGGTAGTGGCATTGTGTGTTGATTCATAGCTCCCTGAGACTTGTGTACAGAAAAAAATAAATCAACCCAATCTTTCAAAATCCTGCCAAAAAAAAACCCCCCTCCATGTTGCCACCTAGGTTATATGCAGCTTGTGAAAAAATAAATAAGAGCTAAAATAAAACCTTCATTCTTTGGGGGGTTTATTATTAAGCTGCAATAGTGCTGATCACAGGGGTATGTCGCACCGAAACACTCAATGAATTCAGTTGTAGTTCCCGTACAATAGTGCCCCCCCATCGGCACTAGCAGTTTAATAACTAACCATCTTAAAAAAGGCAAACGAAGTAGTCTTTCCGATACTATTATAATGTCATTGTTTGCATCCGTCAGAATGTGCATGGCCTTTCGTGGAAGGTCCATATGGGGTCTGGAACGTTGCCTTTCCTCTGTTCTTGGCACAATAAATGGAGAACTCCATTATGAACTTGTAAGCAGAGCCCTACTTTGTACCTCTGTCCTAGAGGAGACCAGCACCTTGAAGAAATTGTTTGTCTACGTTGTGTTGGCTGCACAAGCTGGATTCTCCTCGTCTGAAACTGTTTCCCTGCATTTTGGATTTGTACTTTCTTGGAAGTGACATAACCCTCTTGCACCTGGGACCGTTGAGAGTTAATGTTTTTGGCGGATACCTCCACCTCTCTGCCGCAGTGGTAAACATCTGGTTTACAGACTTCAATAGTAGGGAAACTACTTGAAGGTTTAATACGGGATAATATTCAGGAATACCTAATGGAAAACAAAATTATTAGTAATAGTCAGCATGGATTTATGAAGGATAGATCTTGCCAAACTAACCTTATTTGTTTCTTTGAGGAGATAAGTAGGAATTTAGACCAGGGTAATGCTGTTGATGTGGTCTACTTAGATTTTGCAAAGGCTTTTGATACGGTTTCACACAAGAGGTTGGTGTACAAAATAAAGAAAGTTGGACTCAGTAAGAATATATGCACCTGGATTGAAATCTGGTTAAAGGACAGACAACAGAGGGTTGTCATAAATGGAACTTTTTCAGGTTGGGCTAAAGTCGTGAGTGGAGTACCTCAGGGATCGGTACTGGGACCCCTGATTTTTAACTGAAAACGTGGGCAGGTAAATGGCAGATGAGGTTTAATACAGATACATGTAAGGTTATGCATTTGGGATGCAAGAATAAAAAGGCGACTTACAAATTAAATGGAGATATATTGGGGGAATCCTTGATGGAGAAGGATTTAGGAGTGCTTGTAGACTGCAGGCTTAGCAATAGTGCCCAATGTCATGCAGTAGCTGCAAAGGCAAACAAGATCTTATCTTGCAATGGATGGAAGGGAAGTAAACATAATTATGCCCCTTTACAAAGCATTAGTAAGACCTCACCTTGAATATGGAGTACAATTTTGGGCACAAATCCTAAGAAAAGACATTATGGAACTAGAGAGAGTGCAGAGAAGAGCCACCAAATTAATAAAGGGGATGGACAATCTAACTTATGAGGAGAGGCTAGCTAAATTATACAAATATATTCGGGGACAATACAAGGAGCTTTCAAAAGAACTATTCATCCCACGGGCAGTACAAAGGACTCGGGGTCATCCCTTAAGGTTGGAGGAAATGAAATTTCACCAGCAACAAAGGAAAGGGTTCTTTACAGTAAGGGCAGATAAAATGTGGAATTCATTACCCATGGAGACTGTGATGGCAGATACAATAGATTATTTCAAAAAAAGGTTGGACATCTTTTTAGATGGGAAAGGTATACAGGGATATACCAAATAAGTATACATGGGAAGGATGTTGATCCAGGGATTAATCCGATTGCCAATTCTTGGAGTCTGGAAGGAATTAATTTTCCCCCTTAATGGGTTTTTTGTTTGCCTTCCTCTGGATCAATAAGTAAGTATAGATATAGGATAAAGTATCTGTTGTCTAAATTTAGCGTAGGTTGAACTTGATGGACCTACCTCTTTTTTCAACCTCATTTCCTATGTAACTATGTAAGAGTAATGGGTCCTGTTTTATTCTGCTGACTCCTGAATAATGAACGTAATCAGTGGCGGATTTCACATTAGGCCCGGGCCTTGTTCGGTAAAATTTGGGGGCAGAATTTTTTTTCCATCCCCATATACACTCGGGCCTGATGGGAAGTCATTTTATCTGTTGAGGCTGGCTCCTTACCTGCCACTCTCCTCCTCCTTCTGAACCGCAATGTCAAATGACGCCGCGAACGTCACCAACGCGACGTCGCAGCATCAAATGACGTTGCATTACCATGGTAATAGGACGCCGTGCGACGTCACGTTGGTGACGGCCACGGCGTCATTTGACGCAGCGGTTCAGACGGAGGAGATGGGGGGGCGGCAGGTAAGGAGGCGGTCGCAGCAGCTGTGCCTGGTTTTATACTACCGATTTTAGGATTTTCTTTGGCAATGTATTCCCATTTGGTAGAGAAGTGGTTACAGCAGCCGTCGGCACTGGTTGCCATTTTGCTTTTGAGATCTTTTCTTACACTTTCCAAAACGGTTTTATATATTTAAAATCGGATGCTTCGTTCAGGAGAAGCATTTGAAATATCCCGTGTTTGGGAGGTTAAAATGAAGCTCTCCCCCCAGTGTAAAGGTTTCTAAAGTATGTTAACCTCAGAAGCCAGCGATTTTAAGAAAATCCTAATTTTAAACACACACAAGATAATACATTATAGGCTGAAACCAGTGTAGGGGCATAGGGGTATTTATATTACTCAGTGGTGTTTTTGTAGGTAAACAATGTATCAGAGCTTTAGCCAAGAACAACAAATGTTATGTCTAAACTACAATAAATCATCTTTCAATAAAGAAAGGTGGTAGAAGAATAATTTATCCCCAATCCTAATACTTTCATAATCACGGTTCTGTTATGTTCCCCTGCTCTGATCAGTGAATCGTTGAGGAGGACGCCACGCATAATTACAAAGTTCCCCTCACTGACTGATTTGCCAGCAATGAGGCAGCCAGCGGCCATTTTGATTGTTTTCTTTTAACCAGGAAGCAATCAAACAGTTTTCAGTCTGAACCTGGGGGTTCTCAACTATAGCAAAACATTGGTATCCCCCAGTTCAGATAAGAGTCAAAATCCCCCAAATCCTCTGAGCAGGTATTGCTACCGCAAAGGCAAAACGTTACAGTTGATATCTGGAGCGAAGGTTTTTTTGTTTCTGTGTCGTGAATGTTCATGGTGGGAAGTGCTTTTGGAGTAGCTTAAACTGTGATTTGGGACTCTTAAAAGAATAGGTTGATGAGGTGAACCAAAACTCCAAATATCACAGGGATAATAAATGTTCTAAGGAGATCGTAGCTGAACTGTAAAGCTGTCATTCCATGCCCATTACCCCAGTAACTTATTTGGTAGATTTACACACTAACTGCATCCAGTGTAGTTAAGCCTTGACATTCATGATTTTTATTGGTAAGATGGCTGTTTTACATGAGGGTCTTATACTCAAGGTTGGGACTTAAATCTTCAGTTTCTCGTGGATAGTTTGAAGGAGCAATCCAGGCAATATCCTACATGTGTGGTTTGTTTTGTTTTTAAATAAATCAATTCTGTAGTATTAGATAATATTTTTTTTTAATTCAACTCTTAATGCAATCTTCATTGAGTTTTAATATACGTTGATTTCTATAGCAGGTTTAGCACACCTCCCCAGCAGTGCAAGATCTTTGCAACACTTTCCTGCTTGTGATCATTTGTTGCCAATATTCCCAGCAGTTTGAGCTGCAAACTGTAACAATAGATAATGTTACTTTAGTGATATAAGAATACATTGTAGCGGCTGAGTCACACTGACTGAAGGATTGATTGAAACTGAAAAGCGCCATTAAGTGAACCTTGAGAGGCTGGATCTTCTGGAGAACCAATCACGGGTGAACCAATCAATGAGCAAATTAGGTATTTAGTTTTTAACAAATGTAATCAAAGGCGGCAAATATTAAAACAAAATAAAGTTCTACTTTAATAAAAAAAAAAAAAGACAACTGCTTGGCCTGCCTCTTTAAAACCTTTTCTCCACCCAATCAGTCGCCACATACGTCATTCTTCAATCCTGCGCTATTTATTTCGGTTTTGAGGTACCATATTTTGACAGGAACGTTTAAATGGCCGCATTGGTCTGATTGTCAGTTAATTAGTGTAATTTCAGAGTATGGCAGCATCGATGCCACCTCATGTGGGTAATAATCCTTAAAAAGCAGAAAGGATGGATCATTTCGACTTTTAAAACAAAATGGGGAAAATCTGTTAACCCCTTAAATGCCGCCCGGTCCTGCCATCTCTGTGGCTACGGCCGCTGTGGCACTCACGATTACATGATCACTTCCTCCTGGAGATGTAAGATGGCTCCCGCCCCTGTTTAGTCAGCGGTCGGAACACTGATTGCAACACCCTGTAGAACAAAGGTGTGTAAACTGGGGGGGCACGCGATTTTCTTGGGGGTGGCGCATGCAGAGGCCCCGCGCTTTCCCCCGGCACGAAGGCCTCTACGTTTTCTTGCCTTGTCTCCGATGGCGCGTCGCCGTGGCAACACGTCATCACACATCACATGATCCTGCTGCGTCATTTGACGCCGGAGACAAGGTAAGGGGGGGTGGGAGAGCAGGCAGGGGCTCAGGGGAAAAGGTTTGCGTACCCCTGCTCTAGAACACGAGCAAATCCCTGATGACAAACCGCGTACGTCACAAGGGCTCCCAGGAGGCCACCCTGTGTATGTCTAAAGGGGAATTTAAGGGGTTAAACGCTGCATATGTTGTTGGTGCTATACATATAAAAATCTGTATACGTTACTCCAACTAAATTTTGACTTTAAATGGAACGCGAACCATATTAAATATCTAGGGGTTCAACTAACAAAAAATTATTCAACTTTATACAACGCAAATTTTAAACCCTTTGACCAGATAGTCAAGGACTTAGCCACTTGGAACCCATAAATAATATCCTGGTTTGGGAGAATAACCACTATTAAAATGAATATTTTACCTCGACTCCTCTATCTCTTTCAAACTCTCCCGGTTAAAATCTGTCAGAAAGATCTAAATAATATTCAGAAGAAAATGTTGAAGTTTGTCTGGCAAAACAGGCGACCTAGAGTTCGCAAAGATATTCTTTATAAGTCCAAATCAGAAGGAGGCTTAGCTCTACCGAACTTACAAAACTACTATAGAGCAGCTCAATTAGGGCAACTTGTTAGCTGGCATTCAAACCCAACCGAAAGGAGGTGGGTCGAGATAAAGGATTTGATTTGTTCCCCATGCAGAATAAAAAATCTTCTCTGGCTCAACAAAAAGTCTAGACCACCTGAGAGTTTCAAGAACCCGGTGATATCCTTTGCCTGTAATATCTGGGACTCCCTCAAATCCAAGTTTCAACCCCTTCCCTCATGCAACCCCTTTTATCGGACCCCTCCCTTCCTTTTTACACAGAAAACCCGCTCTCCCATACCTGGGTTCAAAAAGGACTCACGAGAGTCAAAGATATTCTCGTTCAAGGGTAAGTCCCCCCATTCGCTTCCCTGCAAACGAATCATGATATCCCCTCTTCCGATTTTTTCAGATTTCTCCAGGTTAGGCATTATATCCAATCAGTCTACAAATCAAGTCAACCCCATGCTTTAACTCACACAAAGGGCATTATCTCCAGAATATATCAAAGTCTATCCTCTATCAAGAGCAATCAAACCCCCGATAACTATATGGTATCCTGGGAAAAAGATCTTAACGTCTGTATAGATCTCGATATCTGGGACGCTGCCTCCAAAAATTCATCGTGCGTTGTAATAAAAGAGAATATTTACAAGTTAATATTCAGATGGTACTGTATATGACTCCTGCCAGACTGCACTCTTTTCTCCCAGGGGTCTCCCCTCTGTGCTGGCGTGGTTGTGGGGAAGTGGGGAATATTCTGCATATATTCTGGTCATGTCCCAAAATCCAACAAACCTGGACGGAAGTGTTCACCTTAATACACAAGATCCTAGAAATCACTGTCCCACATGACCCAGTATATATATTGCTAGGCAAGCCAATGGCCAATATTCCCCCCAAAAAAGCTAGAGTACTAGCCCAAATGTTAAATGCTACACGGTGTACAATTGCCAAAAATTGGAAACAACCTGCCCCCCCCCATCCTTAAACCAAATAAATAACAAAATTTGGCATATAGTTTATATGGAGAAACTCTCAGCCTATCTGAACGGCTCTACCTCGCAATTTTCTGAGATTTGGGCCCCTTGGTTTCGCCATGCAGGTATATCCCCATATATAGATTAGAATATTTGGAACAGAGTGATACATGTGGTAATTAAATTGTTGTGTACAATGCTATATTTTTACAAATGCTACCCCTTCCCCCCCTCCCGACCCCCCTTTTATCTGTTATAGGTTTTGTTAATTTTTATTTCGTATGTAAAAAAAAATGCTCAATAAAAATTTAAGTAATAATAAAAAATAAATCTGTATACGTACATAGGCACTTCCTGTAAAGCTGCCTTGCCTGACAAATTACAATTGTGCGTACGCACGGTCCAGGTACCTTAATGCTAAGAGATTCAGGATGAAAAAGTCTCCAGTGCCCCGGCATGAAGCCAGTATCTCATGTCTGGCACGTGGAAGGCTCCAGGGCATAGTAGCTACGGCCAAACATCCTGCTCATCCTACTGGGGCAGAACGCGTCAGGAGCACAGGATGCAACCTGAACTGATGGGGAACGGAAAGACGATGACTCCTTCCATTCCATCATCCGTGGTGAACGTGATCATGGGATCACTTCTTGAAGCGCTCTTGCCCCACCTCCCCTCCGCCACTCAAAGTGTAAATTTAGCTCCAGCATTGCCTTTATGAACCCCTGTAGGGTGGGACATGTATTACCACAAAAGGCTCTTTCTTTGGAAAGGTTTGCTGCACTCCTGTGTAAAATGTGATTTTTAGGCAGAACGCAGCATGTGTCATTAGCTAAATATAAACCACAGGTACATTTACATATGAATGTATCTATATCTGGAGCTGTCGGGTGTAGCCTCAGATGACTTCAATCCTGCAAAGTTCTAAAGATTTACTGTGTATCAAGAGAAGAAAAACAGGTTGTCATCTTTTGTAGCGCGCGGGTTATCCAACATCTTGCCAGTCAAGATAAGATGTAAAGACTATACACTATAAAGGGGTTGTGTAGTTATCAGATCCAGGGCCACCAAGAGGGGGGGGGGGGGGGGGGAAAGGATACTGGCGTCCCGGGCCCCGTGAGTCAGGGGGGCCCGAACGGGCGCCAGTTAAACTAAACTTTTTAAAAAAAAAAAGTGCCGGGTCTCACTATTGGCAGCGCCGGAAGTCAGCTGCTGGATATGCTTCCGGCGCGCCAGCGTGAGAGGGAGGCCCGGCGGGTGCAGGAGCAGCCTGGTGGGACAGGTGCCCCCCACTGCGCATTGCCCCCCCCCCCGGCAGCATCGCCCCCACCACCGGGACACCCCCTGCAGCAGTGGGCTACACAAGCAGGCTGCAGCATCGCCCCCCCTCCCCCTCTACCTGCAGGTGCCACCCCCTGCAACATGGCCCTCCCCAGCCTCATGCAGCCGGCTCCTCACTCCCCCCCACCCCTACCGGCATCACACTTCCCCCACCCCACCTCCACACCCCCACACCCCCACACGGCATCTACTGGAGCCGGCCTGATCACACACACACACATCAAGTAGATTTAAAAAAAACTTGCCAATACATATAAAAATTCCCCCAAGCCCCCCAATACATATTAAAAAAAAGACTTACCTTGTGGATAAAAGGTAAGTCTTTTTTTAATATGTATTGGGGGGCTTGGGGGAATTTTTATATGTATTGGCAAGTTTTTTTTAAATCTACTTGATGTGTGTGTGTGTGTGTGTGTGTGTGTGTGTGTACATGTGTGTGTATGTGTATATGTATATATATATATATATGTATATACTGTGTGTATATATATACTGTGTGTATACTGTGTGCATATGTGTATATATACTGTGTGTGTATATGTATATATACAATGTGTGTGTGTGTGTGTACATATGTGTGTGTATGTGTATATGTGTATATGTGTATATGTGTATATATATATATATATATATATATATATATATATATATATATATATATATATATATATATATATATATATATATATATATATATATATGTATATACTGTGTGTATATATACTGTGTGTATACTGTGTGCATATGTGTATATATACTGTGTGTGTATATGTATATATACACTGTGTGTGTATACCATGCATATGTGTATATATACTGTGTGTATATATACTGTGTGTATAGTGTGTATATATACTGTGTGTGTATACTGTGTATATGTATATATTACACACACACATTCCCAGTAAGATCTATCTATCTATCTATCTATCTATCTATCTATCTATCTATCTATCTATCTATCTATCTATCTATCTATCTATCTAATGAGAGAATATGAATGAATGAGGGGGTTATATGTATTGTTTTTTATATGTATTGGGTAGGTGGGTTTATTGTATGCATTTGGGGGCGGGGAGGTTGTATATATTTGAGGGGGTGGGGATTTTTTTAAATGTATTTGAGGGTGGTAAGTTTTTTGGTATATATATATATATGTATATATATATGTTGTGGAAGGGGGGAGGGAATGAGTGAGGGAGAGGAGAGAGGGGGTGAGTGAGGAAAAGAGGGAGTAAGGCTGCGTCCTCGCTAGCACTGAACGGGCGGCGCTTACCGCGGTTACTTACATAAAGTATATAGATATATGTAAGTCCCCGCTCATGCGGTGCTCGTGCACTAACTTTCTAGCGCGCTCAACTACCCGCAATGCCCCCCGTGCGCGGTTGCGTAAATGCCAGGACACTCGGCGCTCATGCTTGGAGCGCTTTCCAAGCATGAGCGCGCTCAGCGCCAGCGGGGCCGCAGCCTTAGTGAGAAGCAGAGGGGAGAAATACATGCGATGGGGGGAGAAAGAGAGGGGGCTCGTGAGGTGTGAAATGGGGGATGCGGCGGGCAATACCGCCGACACAGGGGGGGGGGCTCTGCTTAAAATGTTTGTCCTCCTGGGCCCCACGATTTCGGTTGGCGGCCCTGATCAGATCCTTGCTGTTTTTTTATAACCAATTTCAGATCTTTCAAAATATTAAGCTTGGCAAACTAATCACCGTAACTAATAGATATACCGTGACTAATTAGACACACAATTACTTTATATTAAGAGAAGCTCAGAATGGGTGAGCTTATCAGGGGTGTCCAAACTCCGTCCTCAAGAGCCACCAACAGGCCAGGTTTTAATTATATCTCTGCTTCAGCACAGGTGGCTCAATCGAAATGACATGAGGCTAAAGAAGACGCTACCCTAAAGAGCTTGGGATTACTCCATAAACTCCGGTACGGCCAATCGCACCGTGATCAGCCGGAAAATTCCAATAGACTGGAACGGGAATTTTCATCAGATCGCGCTTCGGTCAGCCGCATCAGAGCTTACTGAATAAGCAAACAGCACTAAGTATATATGAACAGGGCTCAATCTATAGCAAACAGTGAAAATAACATGTGACTTTTAATATCACGCAATACATCTAACTACATCAAACAGCAAACATCATCTTAGGAAGTGGGAGGTACCACGAAACGCGTTGTAAGTGGATAGCAGAGGGATGTTTGCTGTTTCTACATGGTTAGATTTATTGAGTGCTATTAAAACTTAAATTTTACTCGCACTGATTTCGATCTTTTGAGCTGGTCATGTATGCTTAGTGTGACTAATTAGTGCTAAAACAATTAGGTAACCAAGCAAATAAAGAGTTGCACAGAGAATGGGGGAGAGAGGGAGACACAGAGAATGGGGGGTGGGGGGGGGGAAAGGCACAGAGAATGGGGAGAGAGACAGAAAATGGAGGAGAGAGACAGAAAATGGAGGAGAGAGACAGAGAGAGAGAGAGAATGGGGGGGGGGGAGAGAATGGGGGGGGAGAGAATGGGGGAGAGCGAGAGAGACAGGGAAGGGTGGAATGAGAATGTAGGGGTGGGGAGAACGAGAATAGAGGGATATGGGGGGAGGGAGAGAGAAAGGGGTGTGTGTGTTTGTGTGAGAGAAGGGGGTAC